>NC_069502.1:1158560085-1158910085 GCF_027579735.1 Bombina bombina
CTAAGGTAAGATCCAGGTATAACAAGCTATAGGTAATAGTCATATACATATCTATCAGACACAGTTTGAATATATAGTATATAGGCAACACCACAAACCCCAAGGACAAGGTGACTGTATTAGGGGTACTGCAATCTGCCGGTTAGGGATTCTAGGTATATTAAATAGGAGTAGTCTAAGAGGAGAGATAAACAGAACTAAAGCAAATAGAATAGTATTTACAAACATAAGTCAGCAATGTCAAGCTCATGTAACATTCAATACCTACATCAGTGTAGACAGCTGTTAGTAGATGGGTTTAGGGATAACGGTAGGGAATCCTACATAGAAACAATTAGTGACTTTGGTAGGATCAATCACAACAGCACGTAGGCAGAAAACTTGGGTAGAATATTAATCATACAAAACTTTAAATAGAGCACTGCTTACTATTGTAAGAGGAAGCTAGCTGGTGTAATAATATAAAAAACAAACAAACATATTTTAACGGAGCTGCAGTTCAGTAGTCCAGAAACGTGTACACACATTCTTGTATCAGCCTTTAGAAGCTATGATCAGTGTGCACTTGTCACGGGGAGCTTGTGTTTGTAATCCAGCGATATATTCCCATATATGCCATCATCAGTACACCTATGGAGTATTGCATCTGCAGCCCTAAATACTTTGAATACACCCTAAGGTTGAACTAAAAATAGATAAAGCGTGCTGAGGAATGGGATCACTCCTGTTAACTTCTCATTAGAGTATCTGATAGGTAATACTGGAGTGAAGGAGTAACCTCTGTGAACTAGGTCCGTAGTAAATCAGTCATCAGTCTATCTGCAGGATGTACATACTATCCGACCCTATCTAGTAGTCAGATGGCTTATGGGACCTACCACCCGGATCAAAAGGGCTTTGTGAAAGACCAGGCCTTGATATGGTGCTTCTATTGGAGCTAATGGCTGAGGGATCCAATTTAATTGTGAAAGTGGAGGCGCAGAATAGGTAGTGTGCTCACTGGTGCGCAAGTTCTGCAAGACCAACATGGCGGAGTTAAATCCCCAGCAGCTTATCTCAGGACTCACCTCACTCGAATTGGGCGTGCAGGAGTTCCCTATGAGGTCTGTAGTGGGGCAATCGACCTCCAGCCCAACTGCGATCGGCTGCCACGGACTTAGCATAGAATGTGAGGCTGCACTAAGGGGAGATGGAGCAGAGGAGATCTCAAAGGTCTGGAGGGTTGCGGGCCGAGGATAAACTTCACCAGACCTCAAGAAAGGTAGGTATAGCGCTGCTATCGCCGTCTGTGCTCTCATAAGGGGGACCTCTGTATTGTAGGTCACGTTCTTCCGACGGTTGGCTAGCAGTTGTGATAAGATCATCGTCTGGGGCCGCTAGAGAGTTCTCTCTGTCAGAAGAGAGGCATCGGGTGAGAGAGGCAAACTGTGCAGCCATGCGAAGCTCCAATGTGGCTAGCGACGACCAAATTTGTGGATCCATCCTCTCCCTCATCCAGACAGACAACAAAGTCCCTCTCTCCATGGAGTCCACAGGTTTATAAGCTTTATATCTGCTAGACATATGCTGCAAAAAAGATAAGTTTGATCCGCCAGAGGAAGTAATCTATTCCAGCGCCATAGACTGGTTGTCAGGCCTCAATCCTCAGCCCGCCATTTCTTGGTTTCTTTCATCGTTGTTTGTGGGCGATCTTTATGGGTAAATATCCTGAGGGAAATTATCTACATAGATTCATAAAAGATCACTTAAGATCATGAGTAAGCTGTATTTTATATTCAAGTTTGCAGGAGCTCGCTCTGAACACGTCCACTCTCCTTAAGAGCTGTCTCCGCCCCCCAATAAAACAGGTTTTATTTGTCACAAAGTTCACAGAACATGTTTAGAAATAAAAATATTACAATAAAATATATTAACAACAATAAATAACAAATATAAAATTGCAACCAACCAAAAATAGAACAGAATACTGTTTAATCATGGTGAACAACACTATGGGCTAGATTACATTTGACTGGTAAGCTTTACCAATGCTCTCATTACACCTCCTACTCCATTAAAGGCTATGGAGTTGGAAATGTGAACAGAGTATTGGTAAAGCTTACCAATCAAATGTAATCTAAATCTAGTCCTATAATTGCAGGATGAGTGTTCATTGGGCTTAGCTTTATTTTTCCTATGAGTACTCTTCCTGCAATTATATAAGCTAAGGATGTTCCTCAGAGTACAGTATGTTTTGAACATAATTGTGCAAGATGAGAACTTGCATTATAAAAGGCAATCTAGCAATTAGAATAATTTTTCAAAAGTTAGTGGCAAGTTCTTTTTAAGGAACAGAACAGAAGCATCTCTGCATGTTCAGGTATAAGTCTGTTTTTGCTATCAGTAAGGAGGTTCAACTATTCACACTAGAGCCAGAGCTGGAAATCTCAGTTTTAACTACCTAGTACTTCAGGTGTTTGTCTGAACGCAGTACAGTGATCTCTCCTACAATAATAGAAATAAGAGCAATTTGTATTGGCAGAACAGTAGTAAACAGTAAAAGTTTAGTCTCCACTCCAGCTTTAAATGAAATGGGAACATGCAGTTTGAAAAAAACACCACAAGATAGCATATGGGTAGTAAGTGGAGGTATCGGTTTAATTATCGGTGCATTTGCACGAGTACAAGTACTCATGCAAGTACTTGGTATCGGTACCGATACCGATACTAGTATCGGTATCGGTGCAACCCTAATTATAAGTAGTAATCAAATAAAAATAATTAAGATAACAGTACAGTGAAATTACTCAAAACGATAAAATTAAAGAACCATTAAATGCTGTAGAATTGTGTAATCCACAGACTTTTCTGATACATTTTAGATTGTTTTAATTTCTCTGCCCACTGTTTCATGTGCTAGGATTAGTCCTCAGCCAACCACATTCATATGTATACACTGGACTCTGGCACATGCTCAGTTGGAGCTGGTGCCTCAGCACGTGCGCATTTAAAATCACTGATGCTAATTGATCATGGAAGTAAATTGGAAAATTGTTCACTTATGTTTCAGATAGAGCATGGCAATTTAATTTTGACTTTATTGTATCTTTAAACAAAATTATGCAGTGAAATCACTTGGCACACATGGACTTTGGCTTTAGAAACTTCCACTTTTTGAGGTTCAGTAGCTGTTAACTGTCTTTTCAAAGTTCAGGACCACTTCTTTGTACATAATACAGTCCCACACTCTGCATGTAAATATCCCAGCCAATCCGCAACTCCTTCAAAGGATATTTATTCCATACAGTATATCCTAGTTAAAACAATAACTTCACAGGAGAGATCACAATCTTATCTATATGGCTCACATGAACTAGCAGTCGTCTGTTATGAAAAGCAAAAAAAAAAAAGCATGTGATAAGAGGCTGTCTTTAGTGGCTTACAAACAGGCAGACATTTAGAGGTTTAAATATAAAGTATATTAATATAACAATGTTGGCTGTGCAAAGCTGGGGAAATAGGTAGTAAAGGCATTATCTAACTTTTTAAACAATAACAATTGTTATGTCTGCTTCTACACAGATACCAACTGACGTGTTTGTCATTTTGCTTTAATCCTGCCTAGAATCACACACATTTTTGTTTAAAAACCTTCTCTGTATTTCAGCTCACATCCTTAAAGTGCTATACATAACTGGAATCCTGCTACATCACTCCACAGAATCAAGGATGCCCCACCTGAGATGTCTTTTACAAAATTAGATCTGTTTAGCTTTGGGATTTTATGCATAAATCGCCTCTTGATAAGTTTGTTTAAAGCTTATTGCAATGTGTGAAGATTTTATTTTTTTTAAATTCACTTCTGTAAACTTTTGGAAATACATGCGACATTCATTTTGCTGTTGCACAATGGTGATCGGATAAGCTTTTTATAATAATTAAACTTTTTTTCTTGACAGGTCCGTGTAGTGCTCAAATACAGACACTGTGATGGAAACCTTTGTATTAAAGTTACAGATGATGCTGTGGTAAGCTGACGTTTTCATGTAACATGTAAATCTAGATAGTGACAGAAATTTAAGGGCCTTGTCACTTCTAAACATACAATGCCATAAATGGACAATCTGTGTTCTCAACAGAATATTTTCCCACTGGGTGGCATTATAAAGTAGCCATGTCATGTGGGGGCTTTCTAATTTAACTTTTTCTGCTATCCAAAGCACAAATGAATTGCATAATTTAGCATAAATGTATTTAATGATATGAGCTATAAACATTGAATTGTTAATATTAGTTAACTTATTTTTGACTAACATTTTAGCTGAGTGGTGCACCCATTAAAAAGGTCTTGGGGAGACTACCAATTCAATGTTTGTTTGTTTTTTAATACCTAGGTTTTTAATTTTTCGGTTCAGTAATGTTTGCTGTGGTTTAGTATATAATCAGTCATTCCTTGACAAGTATTCGTTACTAAGTACTTTAATGTTCATGTGCCAGTATGCAGAAGTGGACATATATTCATTCAGGCTTCCATAGTGTGCCCTGTTTTAATGTGACCCCTACATTGCATGGAAGTAGGAAAAAAAAACTGCACTGCATCACATCACTTTACTTAGGGGCCCTTTGTTTAAACAGAGGGTTTAAAAAAATAAAAAATAAAAAAAAAATTATGAAAGTTCACTGCAAATTTTGTATTCCCATTAATTTCCCCATATACAATGGTTTAGTAAACTATAATGCCCAATTAAACTCTTGCAACTGGTATGAGTGTAAATGTGTCTTTCACTTTGCTTTTTGTTTTTAGTGTTTACTGTATAAGACAGATCAAGCTCAGGATGTAAAGAAGATTGAGAAATTCCACAGTCAGCTGATGCGACTAATGGTTGCAAGGGAATCCCGCAGTGCTGCCATGGAAACAGACTGAAACTAAAGCAGAACTTGCCCAATGGTCAGCAAACAGCATGAGGAATAAAAGAAGACATTGGGAAAGCAATCGGACAATAAGATGCTCCTAGTTTAACACCGGACACTAGAAATGTCAGGAGCAGCTTCTTGTGTTTTATTTATACACAACATCATTACTAGAAATAAAACGTATGCTTTCAGTTGAAAGCCTATTTATTTTTGGAGTTGCAATGAAATCTCGGGACAGATTTCATTCTTCCCAAATAAGTAGTGGAAGGCAACATATATATAATTTTTTTTTTTTATTATTTTTTTTTTTTACCTTATACAAAACTATTTACCAGGATTCCTTTCATAAACATTATTTCTGGAAAATCCCTTCAAAAGTGGGCACAAAACTTTACACACATGCTAAATAGGTTTGTTTTGTTTTTTTCTCCCAACTGTTTTTTGAGTAACTTTTAATGTTTATGGTTTAAAAATGTGTTCTATATTTTGAAGACTCTAAGACAATGTTTTTATAGTATATGCAGAGCAAGAAGAAGGGATCTTGTGTAGACAATAAAGCCAAATGTGTGTGTCTGCTCACATAAATATTATTATACCCTGACTGCCTATCAGGAGGAAATATGCAGTTTATTTTCTTTTTGGAAACAGGGTTAATATTTTAATAAAATTTAAAACAAAATGAATATTTGTCTGTACCAGTTAGAATGCTTTCTGTGAGATCTGTATAGAATGTGGGAGACATACATTCTACATCTAATACTTACAGTTCATAATTGTTGGGGAATATTTAGCTCTTTCTTTGTTTTTTGAAGATATTTGAATGAATATGATGAATAGTGTTTTTCTTTCTTTCGTTTAGGTCCTTGCCTGCAAACCTTAGTTGATTTGTTTTTGTATTTAAAACAGTCATTGCTCTTTTGTATATTATGAGTGTTAGCAGGTTTGGGGACTTGACTCGTGTATGGATGTATGCTTGCAACATTTGTTCCAGGCTGCATACCTGCGTTAGCAAGTAGCATCTCTAGAATGTTAATTTGGAGACTTGCAGAAGCGAATTGCAGCACTGAGGCAGGGTGACAACCTTGAAGATGTTGCTCACTGAGCAGAGTTTAGTGAGGATGTCTTACAAAGTGGGAGGAGATATGTCCAATAAGGGAAGGGGAGATGTTTGCCCAATCCTGGTATTGTTTATACTAACAAGTTTGTTAGTTTAAAGGGACAGTCAAGTCAAAATTTAAGCTTTCATGATTTAGATAGGGCATGCAATTTTAAACAACTCTCCCATTTACTTTTATCAAAATTGCTTTGTTCTCTTGGTAAACATAGTAGATGAGGTTGAAAAAAGACCGAAGTCCATCAAGTTCAACCTATACAAATCTAAAATACTTACAAAAAGCTCCAGTTAAGCTTGAATAATCCCACTAAAAGGTGACCCATTTAATACTAGCAATCATCTATGAATTTTGTTCATAGACTGAAATGTATCCAAACAATTTTTAAATGTATCTAGGGTATTGGCATTCACTATCTCCTTTGGTAATGAGTTCCACAAAGTTATTGCTCTTACAGTGAAAAAAAAACGTTTCTTTAAATCTCCTTTCCTGCAACCTTAAATTTTGACCTCTTGTCATAAACAATTTTCTTGGAATAAACAGAGCTTCTGCCATCTCTGTATATGGGCCTTAAATATATTTATATAAAGTAATTATGTCACCTCTCAAGTGCCTTTTTTCTAAAGAAAACCGACCTAGTTTGGCTAGACTCTCCTCATAGCTTACATTCTCCAATTCTCTTATTTGCTTTGTGGCCCTTCTCTGAACTTTTTCTAGTTCTGCATTATCTTTTTTTGCAATCGGTCCCCAGAACTGCACTCCATACTCAAGGTGAGGTCTTACCACGGCTTTATATAGTGACAGAATTATGCTTTCCTCCCTTGAATCAATGCCTCTTTTAATACATGCTAGTATCTTATTAGCCTTTGAAGCCGCTGCCCTGCATTGTGCACCCATCTTTAGCTTGCTATCTATTACTACCCCCAAATCCCTTTCCTCCTGTGTTTGGCTAAGTTTTGTCCCATTTAAATAATACGCTGCCCGCTTATTTTTACTTCCAAAATGAAGAACCTTTCATTTTCCCGTATTAAATCTCATTTTCCATTTACTTGCCCATATTTAAAATTTTTGCAGGTCCTTTTGTAATGAAAGTTCATACTGCTCTGACCTAAATGACCTTACTTAACTTAGTATCATCTGCAAAAATAGAGATGTTGCTATTTAATCCTTGCTCCAAGTAATTTATAAAAATATTAAAAAGAACAGGGCCAGTACTGATCCCTGAAGGACTCCACTGATTACCTTTGTCCAATCTGAGTATGATCCATTTACTACTACTCGTTGCTTCCAGTTATTTATCCATGAGCTAACATTTTCATCTATTCCCAGTCCCTTAATTTTGTGCATTAATCTCATGTGGCACTGTATCAAATGCCTTTGCACAATCTAAGTATAGCACTTCATTTCCCTTTATATTTTTACTTTCTTCTTCACATCTAATTAGATTAGTTTGACATGATCTATTTTTCATAAAACCATGCTGATTAGAACTCACAATCTTGTTTACACGAATATGCTCATTAATGTAATCCCTTCATATATCTTCCCCACTATTGATGTCAGACTAACTGGTCTATAGCTTCCTGGATCATCCCTACTTCCCTTTTTTGAAGAGTGGCATCACATCAGCTTTACGCCAATCCTTGGGTACCATGCCTGAGGATAATGAGTCTTGAAAAATTAAGAGTAGAGGTTCCCTTAACACCCTTGGGTGTATTCCATCTGGGCCTCGAGTTTTATTTACCTTAATATTATCCAATTTGTTCCTTATATCCTCTATACATAACCCAGTTAATGGTAAGGGCTGGCATGTTCTATTTTGTTCCAAAGTATCATCCAATGGTTCCTCTCTTGTGTATACTGAAGAAAAAAAAAAACTGGTTTAGTACCTCAACCTTCTCCCTGTCACTGTTAATTATGCTACCCTCCACATATTTTAATGTACCTATATTGTCTTTATTAGATTTTTTTTGCTATTTATGTACTTAAAGAATTTTTTAAGGTTTGACTTAGAATCCTTTGCAATTAATTTTTCAATTTTGGCTTATTTGATTGCTTTTTTGCCTGCTTTGTTACATTCCTTATAAATATGGAATGTTGAGTCTGTACTATTTTCTTTGAATAATTTAAATGCCCTACATTTTTGGTATTCTTTGTTGAAAGCTAAACTTTGGTAGGCCCATGTTAATGTATATGGCTTTTAAAAACCACCTCTTATCTCAGTGCATTTTGAGTTTTTCACAGCTAGAGGGTGCTAGTTCATATGTGCGCCATATAGATAACATTGTGCTCAAGAGTCAGCACTAATTGACTAAAAGGCAAGTCTGTCAAAAGAACTGAAATAAAGTGGCAGGCTGCAGAGGCATAGATACAAGGTATTCACAAAGGTAAAAAGTATATTAATATAAGTGTTGGTTATGCAATGGATAAGAAAGGGATGATCTATCTCTTTAACCCTTTCCGGTCCTATGTCGGAAAATATCTGACAAAGGGTTTTACAGCTAGCGGTCCACTGCCGAATATATTCCCAGTGATCGGTGTACAGCACCACAGTTAGGCAAGATGTGACTCTCTGCACTGATCACTGGTACGAGACGGACGCCCGCCTGCAGGCACCGGGACCACTGCAGGAAGCTGGGGGGGAAAGCGGAACAACCCAAGCATAGACCGGCCAGCAGGCTCAGCAATCGGCATCAGCCAGAGATTCCCTGCTGTACTGAATGGGGAGAAATGAGAGGCTGGGAGCGAGGAGCCTGGCAGCCCAACCCTGACAGATGGATAGGCTACACCCCCTGTATTGTGTGCAAGGGATCTGGCACTGTGTGCGTGATGTGTCACATAGCATAATAAATCCACACTTTTCCATAATAAAATGACACTGCACACTTTCCCATCTGTATCACTAAGGCTGATGGTATTAAAATAAATAAGACCTGCTGGCGCACTTATTCAAAATTTATAGGACCGGAAAGGGTTAAACAAACATTCTCGAGTATACTGTCCCTTTAAGATGTGAGTGTCAGATCAGAATTGGCAGTGCTGGAGAAAGCTGTCCCCTCTAACAGTTGAGAGAACAACCCCTCTAGTATGCATGGCATCCAGAATGCAGGAAAGATTAGACAGGTTCTGGTGGTAGGGACTCTAGAGGACAACTGGACAGTTTGTGCTCGGGTTCAGCATGATGCTATTCTAATGGGCAAATTGTCAGGACTGTAACTGATTCCACTGTCATGGTTCATATTGGTACCAATGACATAATCAGTGGATGTTGGAGGGTTCTGGAGAATTAGTTTAGAGAAATAGGAAGCAAGCCTAAAAAAAAATTACTTCCAAGGTAGTATTTTCAGAGATATTGCCTGTGCAACATGCTACACCAGAAAGCCAGTGGAGTTTAAGGGAGGGTTTTGGGTTTTTAGAGACCTTGTTGTTTTTTTTTTTGTTTTTTTGGTACCGGAGTATAATCTTTATAGTCCTGATCAAATGCACCTGAATGAGAGATAATGGCTAGACAATTGGAGAAGGCTTTAGAAGGGGAGTGAGATTTAAAAAAAATCTTAGAGATAATACCCAAATGTTAAAGGGATACTAATCCCACATTTTTTTTTTCTTTCATGATTCAGTTAGAGCATGCAACATTAATTTACTCCTATGATAAAAAAAAATTCTTTGTCCTTTTGATATCTTTATTTAAAAAGAAGGCATCTAAGCTAAGGAGGCAGCCAATTTTTGGTTTAGACCCTGGACAGCATTTATCCAATAAATCGGCAAAGACAACCCAGATTGTGAACCAAAAATGGTCCAGCTTCTAAACTTACATTCTTGCTTTTCAAATAAAGATAGTAAGAGAAAGAAGAAAAATTTATAATAGGAGTAAATTAGAAAGTTGCTTAAAATTGCATGCTCTACCTGAATCATGAAAGATAAAATTTGGGTTCAGTGTCCCTTTAAATCGCTTGAAATGAATATTAAACAATATGAGATTGTAATATAAATGTTTATGTGTAGTTAAACAAGTTTGCAATATTTTAATTATTTTGTCCCCTTTTACTGTAACTTAAAGGGACAGTAAACCTAAAATATAATGTTATATAATTCTGCACATAGTGCAGAATTATATAACATTATATTAGTGTTATCGTTCTAAAACCTTATTTCCCCTTTGAATTTTTTTTAAAATATGTCAGTTTTTCAGACCCGCTCTTCTGAGCGGGTCTGTTTTTATTACACAGCGCACCGGGCCAGCTGTATAGTCACAGCCCGGCCTGACCGCGCCATAACACTAAGTGCAGCTCGCTCCTGCTGTCAGACAGAGCAGGAGCGAGCTGCACTTAGTGTCATGGCGCGGTCGGGACGGGCTGTGAGTATACAGCTGGCTCGATGCGCTGTGTAATAAAAACAGACCCGCTCAGAAAAGCGCAGAGAGCTGGTCTGAAAACCTGTCATATTTTTAAAAAATTCAAAGGGGAAATAAGGTTTTATAACGATAACACTAATATAATGTTATATAATTCTGCACTATGTGCAGAATTATATAACATTATATTTTGGGTTTACTGACACCTTAACTATGATTTTTTTTTTTCTTCATTCCAATAAGTTTTTATAGAGGAATGGGCGCCGCTATGTTTGAACTTAAAATTTATCTCAATTAGGGAGAGATATAAAACAGGCAATAAATAGTTTGTGTAAACAAGGCTTTGTAGAACATAAAATTATTTAACCCCTTCTTGCCCTGACTTATTTGTCTACATTAGAACAAAGTTCTGATGTAAACAAATAAGTTTAAAAAGTAAATTCACTCGATCGTTCATGTGATCGCGTGATTTCAACGATAGGATTGTGTCTGGGGGAATACCTATGATGATAGGCACGCCCTTCAGCCCGCAATCCCATTCACAAAGCGACTTTGGCTTCGGTACAGCCTAACGGCTAGGGCGTTCTATGCCGTCCTGAGGGCATTAAAGCCCAGTGTGGTTAGTATGGCATAGAAAGTTCTAAGGGTTTATGTAAATTTCCTTTTATTGCTTATTATATCTTAACCTAATTGTTCTCAGCAGAACATAGAGATAAATAGAAAACCCATTACTTTATAGAAACTAAAACTTTACACTTCTATCTACAATATTTTTAAACGACTAATACAATTGTAAAAACGTCTACATATTCTAAGGCTGATCTTTGCTCTGAAGACATCATGTCTAGCATGTATTCACTGTTTTAGCATCCCTCTTTAATGTAGCTAATCTGTAAAAAGCTGATTGGAAATTCACATGACCATCTAATAAAAGGAAGATGTTTTACCTTTAACCTTTTAAGGTTGTTCTGACGTTCTATTCCATCCTAACCGTGCCGGAATTTAGTGCAGTTAGGACGGAATAGAACGTCCTAACCGTTTGGCTGGCCTGGAGCCAACGGCGCATCCAGGATACGATTGCGGTCTGGAGGGCGTGCCTAGCGTCATAAGGACGCCCCCTGACCTGATCCCATCATTGAAATCTTGCAATCGCAGGATTTCAATTTGTTTACATCAGAATGTTGTGCCGATGTAGACAAATTAAACCTGTCATGAAATGGTTAACGTTTCATCAGTGGCCACATCACATTTAAATTCCTTGTACAAACATCCAATTAGGATGGGTCTTGCAAGGGAGTGGGCATCTGCAGGCACAGTCACTTTATTTTGCTCCTCAGTTTAAGGAAGCTTACTATGAATTATAACAATATTTCAGTGAAATCACAATAAAGCAAAATGTAACTTCAGCGTCGATGAATCTGATTGACAACAGAGTAACCCTTTTTTAGATAGAGATGTTTGTGTTATTTATAGATTTTTACAGTTGTGCTGCATCATTTTCAAGTGGTTTACCATATGAGTAACCTCCATTTTTAAATGTTAGTAAGCACATGGGAAAGTTCAGATAAAATGTCTAAGCAAAAAAAAAAAAATTCCAATACTATAAAATAGGGCTGTGCAGTTAATCACAATATGAGGCTATATGTATGTATGTTTTTTTTTTATTTATTTATCAAAACCAAAAATTCTGAAATGGGGTCGGCGGACCAGGAGAAGTCACAGCACATAATACGCCATTTTACTTGCCTCATGGTTTGCTGCTTCAGTCGTGCGGTGTGCACAGGCATGGTAGGTGGTGGACTGGCAGGGCTCTTTTCTCTGGCCTATTCAGTCTGCAGTGCATATTGCAATGGGAACAAGCTACTGTTTTGAACAGTTAAATGCAATTTTGAATGCAAAATATATGTTTAAAAAATATTTTAATAAAATCACAATCGCAAGTTTTCATAAACAAATCTTGATATTTTTTTCGCCTTGACCACACTGCTCTGCTAGTAAAGCATCCATTAACATGTTAAACTGGGGCTGTAAAAGAGAATGCTATGATAGATAATAATATGCAAAAGAAAGGTTTGGTGGGAAGGGTAGAGATGTAGGTAAGACATAAGTATAGACTTTAAAGGGTCACACAAGCAGGACCACCCCCCACCCCAAAAAAAAAAGAATGTGCTAAGCAGCTATAGATTGCTATTTTATCTAAAATGATTGAGAACATTGATATCTGTTATCACATTAAACTGATTTATTGTAACCAACAGCTATAATGGTTAATTTCGACATGACAATGTGCCAAAGTGGTGGCTCTGCACAACACAGCAGATAACAAAATTTACCTGCACACACACATTTATACATACATACATTTATACATACACACATACATTTATACATACACACACACATTTATATATACACACATTTATACATACATTTATACATACACACATTTATACATATATACACACACTTATACATACATACACACACATTTATACATACATACACACACACACATTTATACATACACACATACATACACACACATTTATACATACATACACACACACACACTTATATACACACACACTTATACATACATACACATTTATACATACACACACACACACTTATACATACATACACACATACATACACACACATTTATACATACATACACACACACACACACACACTTATACATACATACACATTTATACATACACACACACACACTTATACATACATACACACATTTATACATACATACACACACGTTTATACATACATACACACACACGTTTATACATACATACACACACACACACATTTATACATACATACACACACACACATTTATACATACATACACACACACTTATACATACATACACACACACACACATTTATACATACACACACACATGTATACATACACACACATTTATACATATACACACACATTTATACATATACACACACATTTATACATACACACACACACACTTATACATACATACACACACACACACATTTATACATACATACACACACACACACACATTTATACATACATACACACACACTTATACATACATACACACACACACATTTATACATACACACACACATGTATACATACACACACATTTATACATATACACACACATTTATACATATACACACACACACTTATACATATACACACACACACTTATACATACACACACACACTTATACATACACACACACACACTTATACATACACACACACACACTTATACATACATACACACACACACACATTTATACATACATACACACACACACACATTTATACATACATACACACACACACACATTTATACATACATACACACACACACACATTTATACATACATACACACACACACACATTTATACATACACACACACACACTTATACATACATACACACACACATTTATACATACATACACACACACATTTATACATACATACACACACACATTTATACATACATACACACACACATTTATACATACATACACACACACATTTATACATACATACACACACACATTTATACATACATACACACATTTATATATACACATATTTACACAGGCACATACACATAGGGTTGCTTTAATCCTACTAAAATCAGATTTGTAGAGAAGAAAAAATAACTCTTTACTAAAGGGAAATAAAGTTAAAATAAAACTTTAAAGGGACATGAAACCCAAACATTTTCTTTCATAACTCAGATAGATAATACTATTTTCCAATTTACTTCTAGAATCTAGTATCTATTTTGCTTCATCATCCTTTCTTGAAGGAGCAGTAATGCACTCTGGGAAATAGCTGAAAGCCAATGACAAGAGGAATATATGTGCAGCCACCAATCATCCGCTTCTCAGCCTACCTACAGTAGGTATAATTTTCAACAAAGGATGCAAGTAGAACAAAACAAAATAGATCCTAAAAAAATACATTGAAAAGTTATTTAAAATTGCATGCTCTGTCTAAATCATTAAAGGAAAAACATGGGATTCATATATTCATTCATACACAGACATGCACACACACACACACATATAATGTAGCTTACTGCAGCAATTAGTGGTTCACAACAGCAGGACAGATAATATCCAAAGATATTTTGGATCCCAGATTCATTTTCCAGGCTAGATATTACTTATATTGCAACAACCAACCATTTCCCATGTAAGTATGTTTTACTTTTATCATCCTTTAAATACTTATGTAATATGTTACAGAGCTACTCACAGTGTAAACTAGTATTTTACAGGCTGTATTCCCATGCCATGCTGTAAATATAAAACCTTTGATTTCCTTATGTAAAAAGCTTGCATTGTTTTTTTAATCTGGGTAATACTACCTAAGGTATTTATAAAGCTGCCTGTACTTTATTGCATTTTCAATTCACATATATGGCCTAGAAAGTGCATTATTTGTACTTTTTAACCTTGCTCTGCATAACCGTGATTATTTTAGAGAAATGTATCTACTCACTACATAAGCAATATGTGCCAGGTAGGAATTCTTTTCTTTTTAATCTAATACTGTCAAGGTTGGGTTTGCTGCAGGTCAGGGCTGGTAGTCAGTAATGAGACAACAGGTGAGAAACAACTTCATAGGTCTTATCATAGCAATAGATGCATATACATACACACGCACACAAACACACACAAACACCTACACATATACACACACACACACAAATGCACACACGCAGCAATTGGTGGTTCACAGCAGCAGGACAGATAATATCCAAAGAAATTTTGGAGAAGAGGCAGAAGTTAGGGCACAGACATAGACTAAAGATCATGGCATACATAGTGACAAAAGATGGTAAGAGGCAATTATTGGATGGCTAGTGAATAACTAAAACAGATCAAAGATGACAGACAAAGGCCATTGAGTCTAAATAATAATGTAATGGTCAAGACATTAGTGCAATAAGGCAGATAATGTCCACAAGGGCAAACAGAAGAGAAAATGGGTAGCAGGTGCGATATAGCAGGTATATGGCCAGCAGGTACTGCATAACAAACAATGACTAGCTGGTATAGTAAAGCATGTAATGGTCTGCATAGGCTATATAGCAGTCAGATAATGACCTGCAGGTACTGCATAACAAACAATGACTAGCTGGTATAGTAAAGCATGTAATGGTCTGCATAGGCTATATAGCAGTCAGATAATGACCAGCAGGTACTGCATAACAAACAATGACTAGCTGGTATAGTAAAGCATGTAATGGTCTGCATAGGCTATATAGCAGTCAGATAATGACCAGCAGGTACTGCATAACAAACAATGACTAGCTGGTATAGTAAAGCATGTAATGGTCTGCATAGGCTATATAGCAGTCAGATAATGACCAGCAGGTACTGCATAACAAACAATGACTAGCTGGTATAGTAAAGCATGTAATGGTCTGCATAGGCTATATAGCAGTCAGATAATGACCAGCAGGTACTGCATCACAAACAATGACTAGCTGGTATAGTAAAGCATGTAATGGTCTGCATAGGCTATATAGCAGTCAGATAATGACCAGCAGGTACTGCATAACAAACAATGACTAGCTGGTATAGTAAAGCATGTAATTGTCTGCATAGGCTATATAGCAGTCAGATAATGACCAGCAGGTACTGCATAACAAACAATGACTAGCTGGTATAGTAAAGCATGTAATGGTCTGCATAGGCTATATAGCAGTCAGATAATGACCAGCAGGTACTGCATAACAAACAATGACTAGCTGGTATAGTAAAGCATGTAATGGTCTGCATAGGCTATATAGCAGTCAGATAATGACCAGCAGGTACTGCATAACAAACAATGACTAGCTGGTATAGTAAAGCATGTAATGGTCTGCATAGGCTATATAGCAGTCAGATAATGACCAGCAGGTACTGCATAACAAACAATGACTAGCTGGTATAGTAAAGCATGTAATGGTCTGCATAGGCTATATAGCAGTCAGATAATGACCAGCAGGTACTGCATAACAAACAATGACTAGCTGGTATAGTAAAGCATGTAATGGTCTGCATAGGCTATATAGCAGTCAGATAATGACCAGCAGGTACTGCATAACAAACAATGACTAGCTGGTATTGTATAGCAGGAAATCATGCACGAAAATGCCAACCTACCTCTCTCACTGTCTTTCAGTACTGCGGTGCTGGACCGGTCTCTCTGGCCATCTGGGTGGGCATCCCTTGCATGGCTCAGCCTCAAATTCAATTTCAAAATCATAGTGTGTGGGAGTGTGACAACAGTCACGATGCGTGCCGCACCAGCATTCTCACACATTTGTTTCCTGCCTCTCACAGCTGTCCGCCTGAGCCGCCTCCAGCACTGACTGATTCTGTGTATGTGACGCATGCACAGACAGTCTCTCAGTCGGATAGGTGGCGTTACGGTGAGTGCCAGTGCGCAGCAGCGCAAGTGAGTCCACTCAAACGAGCACTCTGAACTGCCAGTGCCCACACACACACCCCTGCCCACTGCCCATGAGTGTAAAGTGTCTGGACAGTAAGTGACCTGTCCTGAGTGACTGACATACAGTCGGTGAACAGTGTGCCGGTTGCGCGCACATACATTTTTCACTTCTCAGCTGCTTTGTCGATGCCGGCAGCCAGGCGGATCCGGCGCCCCTACCTATATGCAAGCGCCGGCCCTGCACACAAGTCAAAATTAAACTCTCATGATTCAGCTAGAGCAGCAATTTTAAACAACTTTCTAATTTACTTCCATTAACAAAATGTGCACTAGTTTTTTATATTTACACCTTTTGAGTCACCAGCTCTTACTGAGCATGTGCAAGAATTTAAAGAATATACATGTATGCGTTTGTGATTGGCCGATAGCTGTCACATGATACAGGAGGAGTGGGAATAGACATAAATTTTAAATTTGTTAGAAAAAAAACTACTACTCATTTGAAGTTCAGACTAAGTGCTATTGCGTTGTCTTTGTATCATGCATTTGTTGTTTATGCAAATCTAGTGAATTAACTGGCCCTTTAAAGGTACAGTAAAGCAGTGGCGGATGGTGGAGCGCTAGACCCCACCCCTTGAAATAAAACCCTGCCCTCAAATGTCTCCTCCCATATCAGTTCACTCACTCTCTCCCTCTCTCTCTCTCTCTCTCTCTCTCTCTCTCTCTCTCTCTCTCATATATATGTCTCGATAAGTGATATGGGAGGAGCCATCTGATATATATACATTTGTAAGTACTACTAGTCTCTACTAATGATTAGGTAAAAGGTATACGTGCCAGTGCCACAGCAATAATGTCACAATTCAAATGGCAACAATAATAATGCAATTGAAGTAATACATTTTAAATGCAATCTATCCTCATTCTATGATGATCGATTGCATATACATTTAAAATGATTCAATTATGCTAATCATAGGTTAGCACATAAATGATTAATTATGATGATCATAGCACACAACGCAGCAAGGATAGCACTGAATATAGAAGCAACAGAAAAAATGTTTACTGACCACAAAATCAAGGTTCTGCCATGGTGTGAGAGTTGGGCTTGTCAGTCACCCGAATGAATCTGGGTGCTTTTCATCCGCAAACTCCAGTTTGATAAGCAGCACTTTAAACCACTGCTTCATAAATATAAGTTACAGACTCAACTGACCGAGCCTGCTACTGATCAGAGTATTCTGCTTGTCATAACTCTTGCCCATAGAAGATTATTGTACAAATTGAGGGAACGTGTTCTGGAGGAAAATGCTTGTACTTGAATTAAAAACTGGGTTAAAGGGACAGTAAACACCTTAAGAGTTTCATATAAAATATATAGTTATGCAAAATGAAACAACTTTGCAATATATTTTCATTATTTATTTTGCCCCTTTTCATGTAATTTAGCTCTGAAAATAAAGCAATTTCTACTTTTCAGAACATGAATTGCACCCTGCTGACCTCTAAATGCTTTAATTGATATCAACTGCAAAACAGAGGTTTTTTTTTTTACTAACTGACTGTGATTAACTTTATTGTCTGCAAACTAAAGCACAAATTGGCTCCTCCAAATAAGGCACATGATAGGTGGAGTTTGGCTATTGAAAACGCAGTAAAAAAAGATATTAATTTGTTTTGAAAACATTAAAGGGTCATTATAACACCAGGATATTAATATAAATGGTTTAATTACACGTAGTAAAATAACTTTGCAATATACTTATATTTTCTGTAATTTAATTCTGAATATTATGGGCTTTCTAATTCATGTTAAACATGGAAGTGCAGACACAGCTATATTCCACACAGTCATTGGTTGCACCTTCTTGTAAGCCATTTATAACCATTCCTAATTGGCCTCAGCAGAAAATGTAACCTAAGTTACAATATGGCTTTACCCTTATTTATTTTTTTCAATATTGAGAACAACTAATGTATTTTCTTTTTTTAAATAAATGTACAAATTATTCTAGGCTAATCATTGTTCTGAATACATAATTGAAGCAATGATTTATTTAGTGTTAAAAGGGACACTGAACCCAGTTTTTTTCATGATTCAGATTGAGCATGCAACTTTAAGCAACCTTCTAATTTACTCCTATTATCAACTTTCCTTCTTACTCTTGGTATCTTTATTTGAAAAAGCAGGAATATAAGCTTATGAGCCAGCCCATCTTTGGTTCAGCACCTGGGTAGCGCTTGCTGATTGGTGGCTAAATGTAGCACCCAGGGTGCTGAAACAAAAAATGGGCCGGCTCGTAAGCTTTACATTCCTGCTTTTTCAAATAACAATAGCAAGAGAATGAAGAAAAAATAATAATAGGAGTAAACTAGAATCATGAAGGAAAAAAATTGGGTTCAGTATCCCTTTAAGATTTGTCTGATATGCAGACATCCCAACCTGCAAAAACTAATTTCAGGGAGGTGGCTTCACCCGCTACTGCGCCGCCACCCCTCCCCCCCAGTTATATATTGGACACCTTAAAACACTAAATAAGATAGGGACTTATCTTTAAAGTAGCTTCCCACTAAAGTCACATTTAAAAAAGTAGCTTTATTGCACAACCACATACAACAAATCTATTTTCCAGTGATCGTACGCTTATTGAATGCTCAAATAGTTTAGAATACGAAGTTTAATTACGTGCAGTAAATAAGGTAGTATTTGTGTTTTTATTTTATTAGACTAAGTGGGGGCTTTTTGGTTACTGATGCTTTGAGGGTTCTATAACATCCCAGCAACTAAAGGCATTCCTTAAAGAAACACTTTTCTGTATTTCGGCCACATTGGATCATGGTACTTGGAGTTTCAGGGAGATTGCATTCCATTTGCTGGCATCAAGGAGCCGATATTACAATCAGGGAGACTCCCTGAACTTCAGGGAGAGTTGGGATGTCTGGATATGTTATTCTATAGCAACACAACAGAAATGTCTTGTAATTGCAAGGAGTTTACTGTCTCTATAAGGATAGAGTAAAGAGTTGTTAATAGAAAATTCTCAAGTTGGACAAAAAGTGTTAAGTGATAAGTGGAATACCTCAGGGTTCTGTCCTCTGTCCACTTGTCTTTAATTTATTATCTTGAAATATGCATTGAAGATCAAATGTCTGTGTTTGCTGGTACAAAGGCAATACTGCATGAGGATGTTACCTCTCTACAGAGGCACATGGACTAATTAAGAGACTCGATAAGGCAATACTGCATAAGGATGTTACCTCTCTACAGAGGCACATGGACTCATTGGGAGACTCGATAAGGCAATACTGCATGATGATGTTACCTCTACAGAGGCATATGGACTCATTAAGAGACTCGATAAGGCAATACTGCATGAGGATGTTACCTCTCTACAGAGCCACATGGACTCATTGGGAGACTCGATAAGGCAATACTGCATGATGATGTTACCTCTACAGAGGCACATGGACTAATTAAGAGACTCGATAAGGCAATACTGCATAAGGATGTTACCTCTCTACAGAGGCATATGGACTCATTGGGAGACTGGATAAGGCAATACTGCATGAGGATGTTACCACTCTACAGAGGCACATGGACTCATTAAGAGACTCGATAAGGCAATACTGCATGAGGATGTTACCTCTCTACAGAGGCACATGGACTCATTGGGAGACTCGATAAGGCAATACTGCATGATGATGTTACCTCTACAGAGGCATATGGACTCATTAAGAGACTCGATAAGGCAATACTGCATGAGGATGTTACCTCTCTACAGAGGCACATGGACTCATTGGGAGACTCGATAAGGCAATACTGCATGAGGATGTTACCTCTCTACAGAGGCACATGGACTCATTGGGAGACTCGATAAGGCAATACTGCATGAGGATGTTACCTCTCTACAGAGGCACATGGACTCATTGGGAGACTCGATAAGGCAATACTGCATGAGGATGTTACCTCTCTACAGAGGCACATGGACTCATTGGGAGATTCGATAAGGCAATACTGCATGAGGATGTTACCTCTCTACAGAAGCACATGGACTCATTAAGAGACTTGATAAGGCAATACTGCATGAGGATGTTACCTCTCTACAGAGGCACATGGACTCATTGGGAGATTCGATAAGGCAATACTGCATGAGGATGTTACCTCTGTACAGAGGCACATGGACTCATTGGGAGACTCGATAAGGCAATACTGCATGAGGATGTTACCTCTCTACAGAGGCACATGGACTCATTGGGAGATTCGATAAGGCAATACTGCATGAGGATGTTACCTCTCTACAGAAGCACATGGACTCATTAAGAGACTTGATAAGGCAATACTGCATGAGAATGTTACCTCTCTACAGAGGCACATGGACTCATTGGGAGATTCGATAAGGCAATACTGCATGAGGATGTTACCTCTGTACAGAGGCACATGGACTCATTAAGAGACTCGATAAGGCAATACTGCATGAGGATGTTACCTCTCTATAGAGGCAATACAGTCTCATTGGGAGACTCGATAAGGCAATACTGCATGAGGATGTTACCTCTCTACAGAGGCACATGGACCCATTGGGAGACTCGATAAGGCAATACTGCATGAGGATGTTACCTCTCTACAGAGGCACATGGACTCATTGGAAGACTCGATAAGGCAATTCTGCATGAGGATGTTACCTCTCTACAGAGGCACATGGACTCATTGGGAGACTTGATAAGGCAATACTGCATGAGGATGTTACCTCTCTACAGAGGCACATGGACTCATTGGGAGACTCGATAAGGCAATACTGCATGAGGATGTTATCTCTACAGAGGCACATGGACTCATTGGGAGACTAGATAAGGCAATACTGCATGAGGATGTTACCTCTCTACAGAGGCACATGGACTCATTAAGAGACTCGATAAGGCAATACTGCATGAGGATGTTACCTCTCTACAGAGGTTCATGGACTCATTAAGAGACTCGATAAGGCGATACTGCATGAGGATGTTATCTCTCTACAGAGGCATATGGACTCATTGAGAGACTCGATAAGGCAATACTGCATGAGGATGTTACCTCTCTACAGAGGCACATGGACCCATTAAGAGACTCGATAAGGCAATACTGCATGAGGATGTTACCTCTTTACAGAGGCACATGGACTCATTGGGAGACTCAATAAGGCAATACTGCATGAGGATGTTACCTCTCTACAGAGGCATATGGACTCATTAAGAGACTCGATAAGGCAATACTGCATGATGATGTTATCTCTCTACAGAGGCACATGGGCTTATTGGGAGACTCGATAAGGCAATACTGCATGAGGATGTTACCTCTCTATAGAGGCACATGGACTCATTGAGAGACTCGATAAGGCAATACTGCATGAGGATGTTACCTCTCTACAGAGGCATATAGACTCATTGGAAGACTCGATAAGGCAATACTGCATGAGGATTTTACCTCTCTACAGAGGCATATGGACTCATTAAGAGACTCGGTAAGGCAATACTGCATGAGGATGTTACCTCTCTACAGAGGCACATGGACTCATTAAGAGACTCGATAAGGCAATACTGCATGAGGATGTTACCTCTCTACAGAGGCACATGGACTCATTAAGAGACTCGATAAGGCAATACTGCATGAGGATGTTACCTCTCTACAGAGGCACATGGACTCATTAAGAGACTCGATAAGGCAATACTGCATGAGGATGTTACCTCTCTACAGAGGCATATGGACTCATTGGGAGACTGGATAAGGCAATACTGCATGAGGATGTTACCTCTCTACAGAGGCACATGGACTCATTGGGAGACTCGATAAGGCAATACTGCACAAGGATGTTACCTCTCTAAAGAGGCATATGGACTCATTGGGAGACTCGATAAGGCAATACTACATGAGGATGTTACCTCTCTACAGAGGCACATGGACTCATTAAGAGACTCGATAAGACAATACTGCATGAGGATGTTACCTCTCTACAGAGGCACATGGACTCATTAAGAGACTCGATAAGACAATACTGCATGAGGATGTTACCTCTCTACAGAGGCACATGGACTCATTAAGAGACTCGATAAGACAATACTGCATGAGGATGTTACCTCTCTACAGAGACACATGGACTCATTGGGAGACTCGATAAGGCAATACTGCATGAGGATGTTACCTCTCTACAGAGGCACATGGACCCATTGGGAGACTCGATAAGGCAATACTGCATGAGGATGTTACCTCTCTACAGAGGCACATGGACTCATTGGAAGACTCGATAAGGCAATTCTGCATGAGGATGTTACCTCTCTACAGAGGCACATGGACTCATTGGGAGACTCGATAAGGCAATACTGCATGAGGATGTTACCTCTCTACAGAGGCACATGGACTCATTAAGAGACTCGATAAGGCAATACTGCATGAGGATGTTACCTCTCTACAGAGGCACATGGGCTTATTGGGAGACTCGATAAGGCAATACTGCATGAGGATGTTACCTCTCTACAGAGGCACAAGGACTCATTAAGAGACTCGATAAGGCAATACTGCATGAGGATGTTACCTCTCTACAGAGGCATATGGACTCATTGGGAGACTCGATAAGGCAATACTGCATGAGGATGTTACCTCTCTACAGAGGCACATGGACTCATTGGGAGACTTGATAAGGCAATACTGCATGAGGATGTTACCTCTCTACAGAGGCATATGGACTCATTAAGAGACTCGATAAGGCAATACTGCATGAGGATGTTACCTCTCTACAGAGGCACATGGACTCATTGGGAGATTCGATAAGGCAATACTGCATGAGGATGTTACCTCTCTACAGAGGCACATGGACTCATTGGAAGACTCGATAAGGCAATTCTGCATGAGGATGTTACCTCTCTATAGAGGCAATACAGTCTCATTGGGAGACTCGATAAGGCAATACTGCATGAGGATGTTACCTCTCTACAGAGGCACATGGACCCATTGGGAGACTCGATAAGGCAATACTGTATGAGGATGTTACCTCTCTACAGAGGCACATGGACTCATTGGAAGACTCGATAAGGCAATTCTGCATGAGGATGTTACCTCTCTACAGAGGCACATGGACTCATTGGGAGACTCGATAAGGCAATACTGCATGAGGATGTTACCTCTCTACAGAGGCACATGGACTCATTAAGAGACTCGATAAGGCAATACTGCATGAGGATGTTACCTCTCTACAGAGGCACATGGGATTATTGGGAGACTCGATAAGGCAATACTGCATGAGGATGTTACCTCTCTACAGAGGCACAAGGACTCATTAAGAGACTCGATAAGGCAATACTGCATGAGGATGTTACCTCTCTACAGAGGCATATGGACTCATTGGGAGACTCGATAAGGCAATACTGCATGAGGATGTTACCTCTCTACAGAGGCACATGGACTCATTGGGAGACTTGATAAGGCAATACTGCATGAGGATGTTACCTCTCTACAGAGGCATATGGACTCATTAAGAGACTCGATAAGGCAATACTGCATGAGGATGTTACCTCTCTACAGAGGCACATGGACTCATTGGGAGATTCGATAAGGCAATACTGCATGAGGATGTTACCTCTCTACAGAGGCACATGGACTCATTAAGAGACTCGATAAGGCAATACTGCATGAGGATGTTACCTCTCTACAGAGGCACATGGGCTTATTGGGAGACTCGATAAGGCAATACTGCATGAGGATGTTACCTCTCTACAGAGGCACATGGACTCATTAAGAGACTCGGTAAGGCAATACTGCATGAGGATGTTACCTCTCTACAGAGGCACAAGGACTCATTGGGAGACTGGATAAGGCAATACTGCATGAGGATGTTACCTCTCTACAGAGGCACATGGACTCATTGGGAGACTGGATAAGGCAATACTGCATGAGGATGTTACCTCTCTACAGAGGCATATGGACTCATTAAGAGACTCGATAAGGCAATACTGCATGAGGATGTTACCTCTCTACAGAGGCATATGGACTCATTGGGAGACTCGATAAGGCAATACTGCATGAGGATGTTACCTCTCTACAGAGGCATATGGACTCATTGGGAGACTCGATAAGGCAATACTGCATGAGGATGTTACCTCTCTACAGAGGCATATGGACTCATTGGGAGACTGGATAAGACAAGTAGCAGATGAGATTCAATTTAGATAAATGAAAAAAAAAATTTGGGGGCAACAGAAATAATCATATAATTTATACTCTAAATGGGGTTGAGATATAATATTAAAAGTGATATAAAACCCAACATTTTTCTTTTGTGATTCAGACAGAGCATAATATTTAAAAAAAAAGTTTACAATTTTCTTCTTTTATTTAAATTTACTTCGTTCCCATGAAATTCTGTGTTGAAAAGATACCAAGGTAGTTATCTGGAGCACTACATGGCAGGAAACAGTGCTGCCATATAGTGCTCTTTCAAATGGATAACATTTTTAGCAAGACTACTGCCATATAGTGTACGTCCCTGCTTTTCAACCATTAAATACAGGAGAATTGCATTATAATTATAAATGCATAATAAAAAAAAGTCTAAGCAATAACAGAGTCTGAATTTTTTTTTTTTTACATATTTGATGTTAGTTCCTTCTCCCTGTATCACGTGACAGCCATCAGCCACTCACAACATGCATATATGTGTATACTGTAAATTCTTGCACATGCTCAGTATATAAAAAGATTGTGCACATATTAGTAACTGAAGTGAATTTGAAAGTTAAATTTTTACTTTAATGTCCCTTTAAATGAGAACTTGGGAGGTATTGTAGATAGCAGAGTTAGCAGTTGCGAAGGCCAGTAAGGTGCTATCATGTCGGAAAAAAGGGTAAAAAATAATAATCACGTGATGAAAATATAATCTTGCGTGACGTCTATAAAACAATGATAAGCCGTATGCAATGCAATTGTGGGCAACAGTTTGCAAAAGGATACTGTAAAACTGGAGAAGTGCAGAGGAGGAGGACATCATTGATAAAGGGAACGGAAGATTTGCATTATAAAGAAATGTTGTAATTATTTACACTGGAAAAGGATCTCCGAGGGGATATGATTGCATAATACAAATATATAAAAGGACCTATAAAGCACATATCAGCTGACCACTTTACCAATAGGAACATACGAAGGACAAGTGGTCATCAGAAGTGATTTGAGGAACAGAGATTTGCCTACAGCAGCATTACAGGTTCTTTACAGTCAGAACAATAAGAATATGGAATTATCTGCCTAATTATTTTGTTTTAGGAACATCACTAGATGATTTTAAAAGATTTATTTTTTTGCAGAGCAGCATTTACAGGGATATAACAGTAGCCAAATCCAAAAGGATTGCCCCTTTGATGCATGATTAATAAAAGAAAAATACATCAGTAATAACCAAATCCACATGTCAAGTGCTAAAAACCTGTATACATCGTAAAAACTATTTTAAAAAGACAAACTCTAAAGGCCAGATTAACAGTGGCGCGCTAACTGTTTTGCGCAAGCAATATTAGGTTTATCACGGCTGTTGTCACAAATTTGCTTTAGCGCTTGTATTACAAGTTGAAAGTAAATGCATGTACAAGAATTCACAGAATATACATATAGCATTGCTTTTTGGTAATTAGAAGGCCACTAAATGCCGCTGCACACCACACTTGTATTATTATGCCCAGTAGTGAAGGGGTTAATTAGGTAGTTTGTAGGGTTAATTTTAGCTTTAGTGTAGAGATCAGCCACCCACCTGACCCATCCCACCCCCTAATCCCTCTCCAACAGCTCTATTCCCCTCCCCCCAAAGGTCACCTCCATCTTAAGTACTGGCAGAAAGTCTGCCAGTACTAAAATGAAAGGCTGCTTTTTTTTAGTTTTTTTTTTTTAGTTTTTTTGCAGTGTATTATCCCCCCTTACCACCCAACCTCCCTGATCCCCCCTAACAGCTCTCTAAGCCTCTCCCCTCTACCTATTTGCTGCCATCTTAGGTACTGGCAGCTGTCTGCCAGTACCCAGTTTGCAGCAAACTAGGCATTTAAAACATAAATAAATATTAAAATATCCTTTTTTTTCTGTAGTGTAGCTGCCCCCCCTCATTACCCTACCCCCTCCCAGATCCCTTTCCCTCAAAAAAATCCCACATAGGATCCCCCTCATTGCCCTTCCTCCCTCCTTCCCCTTCACTTCCCACCCACTCCCGCCCCCTCTTGCTGCCTCCTCCAGTGATGGGCCGCCCACCTGCGTCCCTCATTACAGTTCCACCCACCAGCGATTGGCACCGCCGCAGTGCGATGCGGAGAGGCCACAGAGTGGCCCTCTCGGCATCGAGAACTCTGCAAATCTATTTCTGCAGTGGGGGCATGCAAAAATAGCTATTTTTAGTGAGATCGCAGCAGAGAGAAGGCCAGGACTGCAGCGACGTACAGGTTACATTGCTGGTCCTTAAGGGCATAATGACCAGAGTCGTACAGGGTACGGCGCTGGTCGTTAAGGGGTTAATAAAGTTTTATATTGTATATTTACTGTAAATATTTCATGTTCCAATGTTATGCACATAGGGGAATATTTTCTAAGTATTTATAAATAGATATTCCCGTGTATATATATATATATATATATATATATATATATATATATATATATATATATATATACATACACAGGGAGTGCAGAATTATTAGGCAAATTAGTATTTTGACCACATCATCCTCTTTATGCATGTTGTCTTACTCCAAGCTGTATAGGCTTGAAAGCCTACTACCAATTAAGCATATTATGTGATGTGCATCTCTGTAATGAGAAGGGGTGTGGTCTAATGACATCAACACCCTATATCAGGTGTGCATAATTATTAGGCAACTTCCTTTCCTTTGGCAAAATGGGTCAAAAGAAGGACTTGACAGGCTCAGAAAAGTCAAAAATAGTGAGATATCTTGCAGAGGGATGCAGCACTCTTAAAATTGCAAAGCTTCTGAAGCGTGATCATCGAACAATCAAGCATTTCATTCAAAATAGTCAACAGGGTCGCAAGAAGCGTGTGGAAAAACCAAGGCGCAAAATAACTGCCCATGAACTGAGAAAAGTCAAGCGTGCAGCTGCCAAGATGCCACTTGCCACCAGTTTGGCCATATTTCAGAGCTGCAACATCACTGGAGTGCCCAAAAGCACAAGGTGTGCAATACTCAGAGACATGGCCAAGGTAAGAAAGGCTGAAAGACGACCACCACTGAACAAGACACACAAGCTGAAACGTCAAGACTGGGCCAAGAAATATCTCAAGACTGATTTTTCTAAGGTTTTATGGACTGATGAAATGAGAGTGAGTCTTGATGGGCCAGATGGATGGGCCCGTGGCTGGATTGGTAAAGGGCAGAGAGCTCCAGTCCAACTCAGACGCCAGCAAGGTGGAGGTGGAGTACTGGTTTGGGCTGGTATCATCAAAGATGAGCTTGTGGGGCCTTTTCGGGTTGAGGATGGAGTCAAGCTCAACTCCCAGTCCTACTGCCAGTTTCTGGAAGACACCTTCTTCAAGCAGTGGTACAGGAAGAAGTCTGCATCCTTCAAGAAAAACATGATTTTCATGCAGGACAATGCTCCATCACACGCGTCCAAGTACTCCACAGCGTGGCTGGCAAGAAAGGGTATAAAAGAAGAAAATCTAATGACATGGCCTCCTTGTTCACCTGATCTGAACCCCATTGAGAACCTGTGGTCCATCATCAAATGTGAGATTTACAAGGAGGGAAAACAGTACACCTCTCTGAACAGTGTCTGGGAGGCTGTGGTTGCTGCTGCACGCAATGTTGATGGTGAACAGATCAAAACACTGACAGAATCCATGGATGGCAGGCTTTTGAGTGTCCTTGCAAAGAAAGGTGGCTATATTGGTCACTGATTTGTTTTTGTTTTGTTTTTGAATGTCAGAAATGTATATTTGTGAATGTTGAGATGTTATATTGGTTTCACTGGTAAAAATAAATAATTGAAATGGGTATATATTTGTTTTTTGTTAAGTTGCCTAATAATTATGCACAGTAATAGTCACCTGCACACACAGATATCCCCCTAAAATAGCTATAACTAAAAACAAACTAAAAACTACTTCCAAAACTATTCAGCTTTGATATTAATGAGTTTTTGGGTTCATTGAGAACATGGTTGTTGTTCAATAATAAAATTAATCCTCAAAAATACAATTTGCCTAATAATTCTGCACTCCCTGTAGTGTGTGTATATATATATATATATATATATATATATATATATATATATATATATATATATATATATATATATATATATATGCTGTATATATTCTCCATTTCTCTCTCTCTCTCTCTCTCTCTCTCTATCTCTCTCTTTCATCTATTTATGACTAAACAGGACATATTTTGCTATGTGAAGAACATTGGAATGTGAAATATTAATATTTTCATGTCGGGTTATAGCACTTGAGAAAATGTGATCAGGTTTGCGCCCAAGTAGGGTGTTTTTTCCCCACTTTTCATACTCCATTTAAGTCTATGGGGGAATAAATTAACATTGTCTTGATATTCGAAGTTTGGCTTTTTGGTATAAATAGTGCTCCACTTGTAATCTAGCCCTAAATGCATTATATAAACATAGTACTGAAATTATTCCCTGCCTTCCCAGCATATTAAAATCTATATTTCACTAATTCCCGTGCTGACCTGTTTTTACCTATGTAGCGACTCTCCTTCAGATACCTGCAGTGTAACCTAGGTTCCATTATAACAGCACCTATGATTAGAGGTAGGTGCATTAAATGTATTTAGTGTTAAGTGTCCCTTTAAATAAATAGTGTCTCTTGTAGTTACTCAGACCTCTAGTTATCAACGTGTCTACCTCAAATACGCTGGAATTCCGCAGCGTATTTGTGGCAAGGCTGATTCGCCTTAGTTATCAAGCCCTAGATACCGGCAAAAGTAGAATTTAGTGACATAAGCTTCGATCCGCCGGACTCAGTCCGACACAGATCGATTCTTACCTCACTCCAGATGTTCCGCACACAATCTGCGGCACAATCTGACTACTTTTGCTAGTTATCAAAAAACTAGCAGATATGCTCGGCACTTTTCCAGCCCAGCGTACCTGGTTTTCAATCCGCCGCCTCCAGGAATCAATGGGAGTCTGACCATAGCGAAAGTTCATGTTCGCTGCTGCCCGACATCCCATTGATTCCTATGGGAGCTGTCTACACCTAACACCCTAACATGTACCCCGAGTCTAAACACCCCAAATTTGTCCCCCCCTACACGCCACAACTAAATAAAGTTATTACCCCCTAAACCGCCGCTCCCGGACCCCGCCGCAACCTATATTAAACTTATTAACCCCTAATCTACCCCCCTACACCGTCGCCACCTATAATAAATTTATTAACCCCTATCCTGCTCCCCCTACACCGCCGCCACTGTAATAAAATTATTAACCCCTAAACCTAAGTCTAACACTAACCCTAACACCCCCCTAACTTAAATATTAATTAAGTAAATCTAAATAATATTTCTCTTATTAACTAAATTAATCCTATTTATAAATAAATACTTACCTTTAAAATAAACCCTAATATAGCTACAATATAAATAATAATTATATTGTAGCTATCTTGGGATTTATTTTAATTTTACAGGCATCTTTCAATTTATTTTAACTAGGTACAATAGCTATTAAATAGTTATTAACTATTTAATAGCTACCTAGCTAAAATAAAGAGAAATTTACCTGTAAAATAAAAACTAACCTAAGTTACAATTACACCTAACACTACACTATCATTAAATAAATTAATCCTATTTAAAACTAAATACTTACCTGTAAAATAAACCCTAAGATAGCTACAATATAATTAATAATTACATTGTAGCTATTTTAAGATTTATATTTATTTTACAGGTAACTTTGTATTTATTTTAGCTAGTTAGAATAGTTATTAAATAGTTATTAACTATTTAATAACTACCTAGCTAAAAGAAATACAAAATTACCTGTAAAATAAATTAAAAAAAGTTACAAACATTTAAAAAATATTACAACAATTTTAAGCTAATTACACCTAATCTAAGCCCCCTAATAAAATAACAAAGCCCCCCAAAATAAAAAATGCCCTACCCTATTCTAAATTAAAAAAGTTCAAAGCTCTTTTACCTTACCAGCCCTTAAAAGGGCCTTTTGTGGGGCATGCCCCAAAGAATTCTGCTCTTTTGCCTGTAAAAGAAAAATACAACCCCCCCAACATTAAAACCCACCACCCACATACCCCTAATCTAACCCAAACCCCCCTTAAATAAACCTAACACTACCCCCCTGAAGATCATCCTACCTTGAGTCGTCTTCAGCCAGCCGACCCACCGATGGAACTGAAGAGGAGATCCGTAGCGGCAGAAGTCATCATCCAAGGCGCGCTGAAGAAGTCTTCCATCCGATGAAGTCATCATCCAGGCGGCGCTGAAGAAGTCTTCCATCCGGGCGATGTCATCTTCCAAGCGGCGTCTTCAATCTTCTTTCTTCAGGATCCATCTTCATCCCGCAGACGCGGAACATTCTTCTTCCCCGACGGACTAACGACGAATGAAGGCTCCTTTAAGGGACGTCATCCAAGATAGCGTCCCTTCAATTCCGATTGGCTGATAGGATTCTATCAGCCAATCGGAATTAAGGTAGGAAAAATCTGATTGGCTGATTGAATCAGCCAATCAGATTGAAGTTCAATCCGATAGGCTGATCCAATCAGCCAATCAGATTGAGCTCGCATTCTATTGGCTGTTCCGATCAGAAGATGGATCCTGAAGAAAGAAGATTGAAGACGCCGCTTGGAAGATGACATCGCCCGGATGGAAGACTTCTTCAGTTAGAAGTTAGATTAGGGGTATGTGGGTGGTGGGTTTTAATGTTGGGGGGGTTGTATTTTTCATTTACAGGCAAAAGAGCAGAATTCTTTGGGGCATGCCCCGCAAAAGGCCCTTTTAAGGGCTGGTAAGGTAAAAGAGCTTTGAACTTTTTTAATTTAGAATAGGGTAGGGCATTTTTTTATTTTGGGGGGCTTTGTTATTTTATTAGGGGGCTTAGATTAGGTGTAAGTAGCTTAAAATTGTTGTAATATTTTTTAAATGTTTGTAACTTATGTTTTTTATTTTTTGTAACTTAGCTTTTTTTATTTTTTGTACTTTAGTTAGTTTATGTAATTGTATTTAATTGTAGTTATTTGTAGGTAATTTATTTAATTAATTTAATGATAGTGTAGTGTTAGGTTTAATTGTAACTTAGGTTAGGATTTATTTTACAGGTAATTTTGTATTTCTTTTAGCTAGGTAGTTATTAAATAGTTAATAACTATTTAATAACTATTCTAACTAGCTAAAATAAATACAAAGTTACCTGTAAAATAAATATAAATCCTAAAATAGCTACAATGTAATTATTAATTATATTGTAGCTATCTTAGGGTTTATTTTACAGGTAAGTATTTAGTTTTAAATAGGAATAATTTATTAAAGTATAGTGTAGTGTTAGGTGTAATTGTAACTTAGGTTAGTTTTTATTTTACAGGTACATTTCTCTTTATTTTAGCTAGGTAGCTATTAAATGGTTAATAACTATTTAATAGCTATTGTACCTAGTTAAAATAAATTGAAAGATGCCTGTAAAATAAAAATAAATCCTAAGATAGCTACACTATAATTATTATTTATATTGTAGCTATATTCGGGTTTATTTTAAAGGTATTTAGTTTTAAATAGGATTAATTTAGTTAATAAGATAAATATTATTTAGATTTATTTAATTAATATTTAAGTTAGGGGGTGTTAGGGTTAGTGTTAGACTTAGGTTTAGGGGTTAATAATTTTATTACAGTGGCGGCGGTGTAGTGGGGGGCAGGATAGGGGTTAATACATTTATTATAGGTTGCGACGGTGTAGGGGGGCAGATTAGGGGTTAATAAGTTTAATATAGGTTGCGGCGGGGTCCGGGAGCGGCGGTTTAGGGGTTAAACTATTTATTTAGTTGCGGCGAGGTCCGGGATCAGCAGGATAGGGGTTAATAAATTTATTATAGAGGGCGGCTGTATAGGGGGGACAGGATAGGGGTTACTAGGTATAATGTAGGTGGCGGCGGTGTCCGGGAGCGGCGGTTTAGGGGTTAATACATTTATAAGAGTTGCGGCGGGGTCTAGGAGCGGCGGTTTAGGGATTAATAACTTTATTTAGTTGCGGGGGCTCCGGGGGCGCCGGTATAGGGGGTAGAACAGTGTAGTTTAGTGTGGGTGCTTAGTGACAGGCTAGCAAGAAAGCTGTCAAAAAGCCGAAGAGCAGCGAGATCGGATGAGTGAAAACTCTCACAGTCCGCTGCTCATCGCCCCGTACTTGGTGCGCGGCTTTTTGACAGCTTTTTTGATAACTTAGGCAAAATTTTGTAGGTCCACGGTGGCGATGGTAGGCGAGCTTAGGCAGGCGTATTGAACCGGCGAAGGCAGGTAAAGTAGACACGTTGATAACTACCCCCCTTTGAGTTTATTTGCTGCAGCACATAAGTCCTTATTCCTTCAGCGGGCTTCTGTTGTTTGCACTACTGGAGTCAGTAAAGTATCTGAAAAATTGCAAGGAACGGTGTTATGTCCTGACATTTGTCAGCACAACTAAGGGCACACAATAGTACTAAAAAATAAGAAATTGACATGTAATGTAGAATAATAATAACTGTTTATTATGGACTTATTGCAATAACATAAACCAGTTATCGGCTTATCAAGCAAGGCTGTTATTAAACTATTATTAAACTTTTATTAAACTTCTCTTCGGGTTTCGAATAAGGTATTAATATCAGAGTACAAGGGAGGACAGTAGTATCATCACAGCCAGATACAGCATCATCAGTCAAAAACAACGCAGCAGTCAGCCTTTCACAGGTGTTAATGTCAGACTTCTTTCTCTCTAAGATGTTGCCAAAGGACTCTCCTTTAATTTAATCTGCCCCCCTTAACAAAACTAATAATATAATAATTTATATGGGCCCTATAAGCAAATATTCTCTAGTTTGGAGAGAAATTATAGTGTAGGCTGAACTCACTGAATTATATAAGTAAAAGGGTGGAACCTGGAAGGTCCAGAGATATGAGAGATGCCTTACATTAGAAAGTAATGAAGCTATCTAGGATACAGAATGTCCCAGGCAGGGCCGCCATCAGGGGGTGAATAGGGTGACTCTTGTCAGGGGCCCAGTGGGCCAGGGGGGCCCCATGAGGCAAGCAGAACTAGAGGGCGCTACAGCAGAGTGCTATCAAGCGTGGGGAAATATTATTACAAGGAGTAAAGCATTAGCATTTGAGAGGATTTCTGAGTGTGCACTAAACCACTATGCACAGTGTGAGACAGACTTGGCACTTCAGTTTGTACAGTGTGTGCCTGAGTCAGACAACAGATCACTTTCATTTGCAGAGTAAGTAGGACTTACTTAGTAAATGTTTTTATTTATTTGTGCAATTTTAGATTGTAAATTCAGTGTGGTAGTTGTATGGTGGGGCCAGGAAGCCATAAAAACACATTTTATTTAGCAATATACAGCAGTGTATTTATGATTATTTGACCATGCTGTAGAAATTCTATATTTAAAGGGACATTCAGGGATGGAAGATGCCGCCGGATGGAAGAAGACTTTGCTGCCGCTTGGATAATGACATCACCCGGATCGGATGAGGAGTTCGGCCCGGTTGGGTGAAGACAAGGTAGGGAGATCTTCAGGGGGGTAGTGTTAGGTTTATTTAAGGGAGGTTTGGGTTAGAGTAGGGGTATGTGGGTGGTGGGTTGTAATGTTGGGGGGTGGTATTGTGTTTTTTCAGGCAAAAGAGCAGTTTTCTTTGGGGCATGCCCCGCAAAAGGCCCTTTTAAGGGCTGGTAAGGTAAAAGAGCTTTGAACTTTTTTAATTTAGAATAGGGTAGGGATTTTTATTTATTTTGGGGGGCTTTATTATTTTATTAGGGGGCTTAGAATAGGTGTAATTAGCTTAAAAATCTTGTAATCTTTTTTGTAATTTAGTGTTGTTTTTTTTGTAATTTAGTTTAGTTTATTTAATTGTATTTTAGTTTAGATATTTGTAGTTTATTTAATTTATTGATAGTGTAGGTATATTTGTAACTTAGGTTAGGATTTATTTTACAAGTAAATTGGTAATTATTTTAACTGGGTAGCTATTAAGGGCTCCATTTATCATTGCAATTCTCCTACATTTACGCCTATAAATACGCCGGCGTAAATTCCCTCCTATGTATTAAAACCAAATACGACCAAAAAAACTGATTTTCGACCGAAAAATCCGACCACTCTATTCTATCTCGCCAAGGCGCACATGTGCGCCGATTGAAGCTTAAAACAGCGCTTTTTCGGTCGTATTTTCATCAAATCGACTAACAGATCGCCAAATTTCATATTTATCACTATTTTGCGCCATGGGAGAACCTAATATTCTCCTACAATTACGCACTCCAAAGTTCTCCATATCCACTGAGGTGAACATTTCATTTACTTCATTTTTTGTGAGAGAGAAGATGGAATATTTTCTGCTGTTGGCTGCTATTTCTTTGGCAAGGGTCCGTGAAAATTGTCTTGCTGATGGTAATATGCCCATACGGAGACGCCAAAGAGTGCCTAGAGTTTTTTTACCCCGGTGTGGACTACAGGCATTGTCTGATAAGGAGATAAAGCAAAGATTTCGTATAAATAGGGAGAGTATTATAAATCTTTACTCTCTGATCCAAAATGACATAGACCCTAGGACAAGAAGAACAAGGGCGATACCTGGACTTTTAAAATTATTAGCAGTTTTGCATTTCTTGTCAACTGGTTCATTTCAGGCAGTCTCTAGTGCTGTGGTGGGCATTAGCCAGCCTTCATTTTGCAGGCATCTAAGAATTGTTTTAAAAGCAGTTTTGAAACATCTGAAGAAGTTTATTTTTGTACCCAGGAATGTGCAAGAATGGCACACAGTTAAGGCATCTTTTTATCAAGTAGCTGGTATGCCTAATGTTCTTGGTGCAATTGATTGCACCCACATAGCTTTAAGACCACCAGCTTTAAGGGAGGAGCAATACAGGAATAGAAAAAGCTTCCATTCACTGAATGTTCAGGCTGTTTGTGATGCCAACCTAAAAATGTGGGCTGTGCGTTCAGGATTTCCAGGTTCCTGCCACGATTACCATATCCTCAAACAATCAGCATTATTTACATTGTTTGAATGTGGAGACATGCCCCATGGTTGGCTATTGGGTGAGTTTAACTTTATATTTTTTGGTGTTATTGTTTAATTTTGGTTTTCAACTTTGAAGGACATAGATTTGTAGTTAGATGTATATACACTTTAGACCTTTTTTTTTGTAAAAATTAATTTTATGATCTTTTCATTTATGTTATTATTTATTTCATTAATTTCTGTATTGCTAAAAGTGCATATAGATTGTTATTCCAATGTAATAATTCTTTTAATTTTTTTATTTGTAGGTGACAGAGGTTATCCGTGTAGGCCTTGGCTTCTGACACCAGTACCATCGCCCCATACACGTGCAGAGATCAAATTCAACGAGTCACACCGTAGTACAAGAAGTTCTATCGAGAGAACCTTCGGTGTGTTGAAGATGAGATTTCGTGTGTTGGACAGGTAAGGGGGAGACTTGCAATACTCACCAGAGAAGTGCAATGACATTATTTTAGTATGCTGCATGTTACATAATATTGCAATATCTCAAGGTAACCAAGATGATTTGTGTCTTGAGGATCAACCAGATGACATCTATGTCCCCCAACACATATTAAACAGGCACACTACTAGGGCCGGTGTTCATAACCGTATGGAAATTATTGAGAGATATTTTTCATGTAAGTTATTTTTTTTTTTTGGGGGGGGGGCAAAGAATTAGTATTATATTTCTGAATTTCTAATTATCTTTTAACATTGTATTACAGAAACCACGTATAACACAGGAGTTGTTTGAAAATTGGACAATAATAATCCTCACTACTGTTATATAATCAGACAGATGAAAAAAAAAGTTGTGTTTATTTTTTATTCTTTTAATAAAAAGTGTTTGAACAAACAAACAGCCTTAATTGTTTTTTTGTATTTTAAATAACATTTTTATTGTAATAACAAATACTTGAACACTTTGGAAGCATGTAACATTTTTTCAAAAATAACTTAAACTGTAACCAAATTCTAGTGTTTAACTTTTCAACATGAAAACAATTTGAACATTAAAGTGCAAAAACAAGAAATATTAATAATTAATTATTGAGTAGGAAATCTTCGATTCAAAATTTCTAATTTCTTTTTGGAATAATCCCTCTTAAATTCTGAATCAGCTTTTAAAATTGCATTTCTTTCTTCTTGTAATCTGATCAGTTCTTTAAAAAATGCACTTTGCTCATTCCTGAACCCCAATGCCATGTCTGTGAGGTTTTGTATATCATTTCCCCTGCCTGTGACATCTTCTGGGTTTATCAATATTCTGAGGAGTTTCTAGATTTGGTGGTGTTGGTCCCTCTGATGTGTGTCCCTCAATCTGAGTCTCATCCTCATCTTCTGGACATACAGAATCCTCAACCAGAGGTTCCAAATTGATTTCAACCTGATCTTCTGTATGACATGGAAAATATGTATTATTAATAGGTTACATTCATAAAAAAACAAAAAATTAACATGACAATTAGAAGACAACCTACCCTTGAATAATAATATAGAATTGTCCTGCATGGATTGTAGTAAAGCACGAACACCTACAACAACATAAAAATAATATTAGAATATCAACAGCATCAATTTATACAATCAAAATATACATTAGCCCACAAGTTATCATCAGTGCTCATCTGGTTGTTAATTGTTATTAAAATATATAACAACTATTGTTTTTTTTTTTACAAATCACTTACTCTCCCCTTCTTCTCTTTGTACTGTGGATGTGGAGGGTTCTTGGTCTTGTGAGGTGAATTCATTTTCCAAAGGTTGATCCTCTTGTGCATCAATCTCCTCTTCCTGACGTCCCTCATCTTCTTGCTCTAAATAATATAAATATACTTGTATTAAATTTCAATAATTATAGATAAAAACACAATTTCAAATATTTAGATAGATTTAGATAGACAATAGATAGTTATAAAACTGACTAGATTACTTTTATTATAGTTCATGCCTCCATTTTCTCCATAATCCTTATTTTCCAAATAAAAATGTAAACTAATCACAATTTTAAGATCCAATAGCAGAAATCTACAAAATTAAAGAGATAGTGAGCATATCTACATATACTTTCCATAAAGGAATATCTATTGAATCGAAATAATTACATAATAGATTTCAATCATAAAGATATATAATTTTTCATTCTCTTTTTTTAAATCATGAACAACAAAATTTGGGTGTCGTTTACATTTAACTTACCTCTAAAATCCATAGTGTCTGCTGGGACATCCAGGCTAACCACAACGGCATCACCCATCCTTGCATAAAGCATCTGTTCAAAGTCCGTTAATTCGGCCCTATATCCAGGGCCTCCACCGGTTCCTTTGGCAGATTGCTTTTCCCTGCAAACCTTTTTCTTTATGTTTTTTCTAATATCAGTTACTCTCTTCCGACAAGCCCGCACATCCTTAGGAAAACTTCCTTCAGCTGAAACAGATCCACAGAGAAAGAGAACAATTTGGACACAAATCAGTAGGTTTACAGTTCTGGCTTGGTACCCAATGATTTCATCGTAGTGTTCGATAACAGATTCGAACAAAATACAATTTTGCCGATGAGTGAACATGATACTTCTCCCGCTTTTGGTCTTTCCAGCTTGGGCAGATGCCATTGTAAAAATGAGATACAAAAGAGCGCACAAAATAACTAAAGTTTTGATACAAACTAAATAAAGTTTTCTTTTATAACGGTGTCCAAAAAAGTATCTAAATGTAGTTGATGAAAAGGGGCGTATACTGTATGATGTTCTGGAAAGATCACTATGTCGCAGTTTATTTTTCATATGGAATACCTGGATTTCCATTTTTGTTTTTAATAACAATTTTACATGTAAATAAAGATAATTTGGTTATGAATAACAATATTAAATTTAAATATCATTACATTGTTATATGTATCTTTACTTTTATTTCACCTTATCAACGGATACATGTAACATTTGTTAATGTTGCCAAAAGAATAGTGCTGTTGTGGCGCAGTTCTATACAATGTTTCATTGTTATTATAATGGATAAAAAAAACATGTTGTATACTAAAATACAAATTTTGATAATATTTGCCAAAATATGTATCCAATTGAGTGCTATTTGTAAAAATAGGTATTAGCTTACAAAATTGCGCATTTAAAAAAAACAAAATTAGTCCCGTCAGTGAGTAGAGATTGAATAATATTTAGAAAATGCCACGATCCAAGAAGTTCTCTATTGGAGAATTATTGATTATTTCTTATACTATGGATAAATATTTTCCAAAAAAAAGGAAAGGGATTTTCACTTTGGACCAGGACACAAGAAACCGAATTCTCTGTGAAATGGTGCGAAGAGTAAGGAGAGTCTCTGGGCAAAAACGAACGAGGAAACAATGTCTGAAAAGATATAACGACTTGTACCGGAGGCAATCTAAAATGCGCACTTTGATAAAGAGTTATCTTAAAAAATGTAAGCAATATAGATATAAATATAGTTTAATTATATAATCTTAAGTTTTAAAAATGTATAGTTTTTAATTGGAATAGTTTCAATAAGATAAACAAGTTAAACAATAATAGGATTAAAAGATTACCATTGACTGCAGATAAAGTGTGAATGAATCAAGTTTTTATAGGATTTTCAGACAAAGTTTTTGTGTGTTTGGATTTTTAAGAATATATTTTCAAAAATTTTGTATTTTATATTATTTAATAGTCAAAAGAAGAAGAGCTCCAAGGTACCTTCTTCCAATTGATACCAATTCTAGTTCTGAAGGGGAATCAGACCCATTGCCCACAGTTTTTATGGATAAAGATAGGACTCAAGACACAGGTATAAAAAATGTAACTGTAATTTCGAGAAAAAAAAATAATTCTAAGCCAGGTATTAAACTAAATTTATCTTTTAACTTTTTTTATAATGCTATAGATAATAGCACTCCAAATAATAATCCAATGGATGAGCAAGGAGAAGAAGATATGGATAACATTGCAGGTAATTTAAAAAAAAAATTTCTTTGACATTTCTTTAACATATATATTTTATATAAATATAAATTTATTTTTAATAATAATTTTAGGACATGTAGAGCCTACAGAGTCAGAAATTGAGGATACTATGCATACTATGCATAGTTGGCAAGATGAAGAACATTTGGAACAAGAGGACGAGGAGGGCCATGAAGAAGATGAGGTTCATCCAGGAACATCAGGTGATTTTTATTTTTTTGTGGTGATATATATATTCTACAAACATTATATATATATATATATATATATATATATATATATATATATATATATATATATATATATATATATATATATAAAAAACAATAGATATGTATGCATATATATATATATATATATATATATATATATACACACATATATATATATATCAATTTTATTAATATGTGTATTTTTTTTTTTTAATACACAAATATAGTTTAATGTGTTTATGTGATTATGTGTTTATATATATATCAAAAAAGACAGATATAAATATAGAAATAAAATTAATTGAAAGATAACATAGATAGAGAGAAAAATATAGTGTAAGATAGATATATTTTAAAGTTACATTATCAATACATTGTAATCAAAATTTTGTTTTTTGAAGAAACTCAACAAAATATAAGAAACTTAGAGGTACACGATGAAGACTCTCAGTCACCTCAATATTATAACTGGGGTAAGTGTTATAGCATTTATGAATAAATATATATGTTATTGCTGTTGTTAATTCCATTGACAGATATATTTTTTTTACTCTCATGTCTATATGCTATTCAAAAGAATAAAATATATGTTTAATATAAATATATATATTTTTTATTTTTTAGTTCCGGATGATGAAAAAATTTTAATAAGCAAAAAAGAGCTCCTTGAAGTCCTGCTTAAAGCTGAAACTGGACTGATAAGCAGTTACTCAGCAGTCAGGAAAATGAGGCTGAAATATGAAAAAATTTAACTTTTTCATTTATGTGTTATTAAAAAATTTATGAATGTGCTAGCAACATTTTTTTTTTATTTTATTTTATATACAGAATAAATGCATATATTATTTAACAAATATAAACAATTGTCGTTAATGTGTAATATATTGAAACATCTTATCAATGAAAAGGTAAGATTAGGTCAATGTAAGACGTTAATTTGAAAAGAATAGTAGTGAAATGTCTAGAGGGGTTGTGTAAAGTAGGCAGAGAAAAACAAATTAGTTGGTAAAGATAAAAGACGTGTTGAAAATCAAAAGGAATAATAGTTAAAGGTCTGCATGGGGTGTCTAAAATAGCTAAACAAAAAACAAAAAACAAGACTTTGTAAGACATGTGTTAAAATAACGTAGAATAATAGTAAAAGGTCTGTATGGGGTGTCTAAAGTAGATAAACCAAAAAATAAGGACTTTGTAATATGTAAGACATGTGTTAAAATAACGTGGAATAATAGTAAGGGCTCCATTTATCATGATAAATGGAGGCCTAAAAGGTCTGTATGGGGTGTGTAATGTAGAGAAACAAAAACACATGACTTTGTAATATGTAAGACATGTGTTAAAAATAACGTTGAATAGTAGAAAAACGTCTGCATGCGGTGTGTAAAGTAGATAAACCAAAAAAAATGACTTTGTAGTATGTAAGCCATCTGTTAAAAATAACGTGGAATAGTAGTAAAAGGTTGTGGTTTGTAAAAAAAAAACACAAAAATAATAATAATATAGAAATTTGTTTAATTCATATTACAAACATAAATGTTTTAACCAATTATATAACATTATTAAAAAGAATGGCTATTAGAATCCAGTAATAAAAAAATATGCGCTTTTTTACGATGATGGAATGGTAAATATAGTCGAGATTTATCATTAACACGCCGCATCTCGACTTTGGAAAACAGCGGTATAATACGACCAGTTTTTTTTATAAATATTGGCGCACAAGTGCGCCTCACAGAGGGCGAGCTGCGGAGAACTTCTTGGAGAACTGAAAGTCGGATTTCTCCAAACAATGATAAATGGAGTCCTAAATAGTTATTAACTATTTAATAGCTATTGTACCTAGTTAAAATAAATACCAAGTTACCTGTAAAATAAATATAAACCCTAAAATAGCTACAATGTAATTATTAATTACATTGTAACTATCTTAGGCCTAGATTTAGAGTTTGGCGGTAGCCGTCAAAACCAGCGTTAGAGGCTCCTAACGCTGGTTTTAGGCTACCGCCGGTATTTGGAGTCAGTCAGGAAAGGGTCTAACGCTCACTTTCCAGCTGCGACTTTTCCATACCGCAGATCCCCTTACGTCAATTGCGTATCCTATCTTTTCAATGGGATCTTTCTAACTCCGGTATTTAGAGTCTTGGCTGAAGTGAGCGTTAGAAATCTAACGACAAAACTCCAGCCGCAGAAAAAAGTCAGTAGTTAAGAGCTTTCTGGGCTAACGCCGGTTTATAAAGCTCTTAACTACTGTGCTCTAAAGTACACTAACACCCATAAACTACCTATACACCCCTAAACCGAGGTCCCCCCACATCGTCACCTCCACCTGCCTACACTTATTAACCCCTAATCTGCTGAGCGGACCGCACCGCTATTATAATAAAGTTATTAACCCCTAATCCGCCTCACTCCCACCTCAATAACCCTATAATAAATAGTATTAACCCCTAATCTGCCCTCCCTAACATCGCCGACACCTAACTTAAAGTATTAACCCCTAATCTGCCGATCGGAGCTCACCGCTACTCTAATAAATTTTTTAACCCCTAAAGATAATTTTAAACCTAACCCTAACACCCCCTAAGTTAAATATAATTTTATTCTAACGAAATAAATTAACTCTTATTAAATAAATTATTCCTATTTAAATCTAAATACTTACCTGTAAAATAAATCCTAATATAGCTACAATATAAATTATAATTATATTATAGCTATTTTAGGATTAATATTTATTTTACAGGCAACTTTGTATTTATTTTAACCAGGTACAATAGCTATTAAATAGTTAAGAACTATTTAATAGCTAAAATAGTTAAAATAATTACAAAATTACCTGTAAAATAAATCCTAACCTAAGTTACAATTAAACCTAACACTACACTATCAATAAATAAATTAAATAAACTACCTACAATTATCTACAATTAAACCTAACACTACACTATCAATAAATTTATTAAATACAATATCTACAATTATCTACAATTAAACCTAACACTACACTATCAATAAATTAATTAAATACAATATCTACAAATAAATACAATGAAATAAACTAACTAAAGTACAAAAAATAAAAAAGAACTAAGTTACAAAAAATAAACAAATATTTACAAACATTAGAAAAATATTACAACAATTTTAAACTAATTACACCTACTCTAAGCCCCCTAATAAAATAACAAATGATCGCAACAGCCAATAGAATGCGAGCTCAATCTGATTGGCTGATTGGATCAGCCAATCGGATTGAACTTGATTCTGATTGGCTGATTCCATCAGCCAATCAGAATATTCCTACCTTAATTCCGATTGGCTGATAGAATCCTATTAGCCAATCGGAATTCTAGGGACACCATCTTGGATGACGTCATTTAAAGGAACTGTCATTCGGCGAGTAGGCGTCGGTTGAAGAGGATGTTCCGCGTCGGCTTGGAAGAAGATGGCTCCGCTCCGCTCCAGAAGAAAGAAGATTGAAGATGCGGCTTGATAGAAGACTTCATCCCGATGATGGACTTCCGACTTCAGCCCGATGATGGATTTCTTCAGCCGCCGCTTGGATCCAGACTTCAGCCCGAGGATGGACGTCACTCTTCAGCCCCCCGCTTGGGCTTGGATCAACACTTCCGAGGACCGATCAGTGAACCTGGTATGGTGAAGATAAGGTAGGAAGATCTTCAGGGGCTTAGTGTTAGGTTTATTTAAGGGGGGTTTGGGTTAGATTAGGGGTATGTGGGTGGTGGGTTGTAATGTTGGGGGGGGGTATTGTATGTGTTTTTTTTACAGGCAAAAGAGCTGAATTCTTTGGGGCATGCCCCGCAAAGGGCCCTGTTCAGGGCTGGTAAGGTAAAAGAGCTTTTAACTTTTTTAATTTAGAATAGGGTAGGGCATTTTTTTATTTTGGGGGCTCTGTTATTTTATTAGGGGGCTTAGAGTATGTGTAATTAGTTTAAAATTGTTGTAATATTTTTCTAATGTTTGTAAATATTTTTTTATTTTTTGTAACTTAGTTCTTTTTTATTTTTTGTACTTTAGTTAGTTTATTTCATTGTATTTATTTGTAGATATTTTATTTAAATAATTTATTGATAGTGTAGTGTTAGGTTTAATTGTAACTTAGGTTAGGATTTATTTTACAGGTAATTTTGTAATTATTTTAACTATTTTAGCTATTAAATAGTTATTAACTATTTAATAGCTATTGTACCTGGTTAAAATAAATACAAAGTTGCCTGTAAAATAAATATTAATCCTAAAATAGCTATAATATAATTGTAATTTATGTTGTAGCTATATTAGGGTTTATTTTACAGGTAAGTATTTAGATTTAAATAGGAATAATTTATTTAATAAGAGTTAATTTATTTCGTTAGAATAAAATTATATTTAACTTAGGGGGTTGTTAGGGTTAAAATTAGCTTTAGGGGTTAAAAAATTTATTAGAGTAGCGGTGAGCTCCGATCGGCAGATTAGGGGTTAATACTTGAAGTTAGGTGTCGGCGATGTTAGGGAGGGCAGATTAGGGGTTAATACTATTTATTATAGGGTTATAGAGGCGGGAGTGAGGCGGATTAGGGGTTAATAGCTTTATTATAGTAGCGGCGGCGTGCGGACGGCAGATTAGGGGTTAATAAGTGTAGGCAGGTGGAGGCGACGTTGTGGGGGGCAGATTAGGGGTTAATAAATATAATATAGGGGTCGGCGGTGTTAGGGGCAGCAGATTAGGGGTACATAGGGATAATGTAAGTAGCGGCGGTTTACGGAGCGGCAGATTAGGGGTTAATAATAATATGCAGGGGTCAGCGATAGCGGGGGCGGCAGAATAGGGGTTAATAAGTGTAAGGTTAGGGGTGTTTAGACTCGGGGTACATGTTAGAGTGATAGGTGCAGACGTAGGAAGTGTTTCCCCATAGAAAACAATGGGGCTGCGTTAGGAGCTGAACGCGGCTTTTTTGCAGGTGTTAAGCTTTTTTTTCAGCTCAAACAGCCCCATTGTTTTCTATGGGGGAATCGTGCACGAGCACGTTTTTGAAGCTGGCCGCGTCTGTAAGCACCGCTGGTATCGAGAGTTGAAGTTGCGTTAAATATGCTCTACGCTCTTTTTTTGGAGCCTAACGCAGCCATTCTGTGAACTCTCAATACCAGCGGTATTTAAAAGGTGCGGCCAGAAAAAAGCACGCGTAGCTAACGCACCCCTTTGGCCGCAGAACTCTAAATCTTGGCGATAGGGTTTATTTTATAGGTAAGTATTTAGATTTAAATAGGAATATTTTCATTAATAATATTAAATTTATTTTAACCCCTTAATGACAGCTGACGTACCAGGTACGTCATGCAAAAACTAACAGTTAATGACAATGGACGTACCTGGTACGTCAGTTGTCAAACAGAGTGCTGGAAGTGATCACAAATGCTTCCAGCAGCTCTGAGGGTATTGCAGTGATGCCTCGATATGGAGGCATCCTGCAATACCACTTTACAAGCCCCCGATGCAGAGAGAGCCACTCTGTGGCCCTCTCTGCACCGGTAGCGATAGTGCCGGGTGTGAGGGTGCGCGTGCACGATGCGCGTGTGTGCACGTGAGCATGCACGTACGCGCGCGTGTGTGCACGTGAGCATGCACGTACGCGCGCGTGTGTGCACGTGAGCATGCACGTACGCGCGCGTGCACGTGCACCCATTAGCCACACTGACACCAATGAATGAGGGCAGAAAGGGGAAAAAAAAGGGATTTTTTTTTAAAAAAAAATATAAAAGGATCTGGGTGGGGGTGGGGGTATTGTGGGGGCTGCTACACTACAGAAATAGTTTTTTAAGTAAAAATAAAATAAAAATACTTTTTGGGGGGTTTTTGGGGCCAAACTGGGTACTGGCAGACAGCTGCCAGTACCCAAGATGGTGGTAATTAGGTAGGGGAGAGGGTTAGAGAGTTGGAGGGGGGATCAGGGAGGTTGGGGCTAAGGCAGGGGTCCATCACAGCTAAAATACTTTATTATTTTTATTTAAAAAAAACAAAAAACTTCTTATTTAGTACTGGCAGACTTTCTGCCAGTACTTAAGATGGCGGGAACAATTGTGGGGTGGGGGAGGGAAGAGAGCTGTTTGGGAGGGATCAGGGGGTGGGATGTGTCAGGTGGGAGGCTGATCTCTAAAATTAACTCTGCAAGCTCCCTACAAGCTACCTAATTTAACCCCTTCACTGCTGGGCATAATTAACGTGTGGTGCGCAGCAGCATTTAGCGGCCTTCTAATTACCAAAAAGTAACGCCAAAGCCATATAAGTCTGCTATTTCTGAACAAAGGGGATCCCAGAGAAGCTTTTACAACAATTTCTGCCATAATTGCACAAGCTGTTTGTAAATAATTTCAGTGAGAAACCTAAAGTTTGTGAAAAAGTGAACTTTTTTTTTTTTTTGATCGCATTTGGCGGTGAAATGGTGGCATGAAATATACCAAAATGGGCCTAGATCAATACTTTGGGTTGTCTTCTAAAAAAAATATATATACATGTCAAGGGATATTCAGGTATTTCTGACAGATATCAGGGTTCCAATGTAACTAGCGCTAATTTTGAAAAAAAGTGGTTTGGAAATAGCGAAGTGCTACTTGTATTTATTGCCCCATAAATTGCAAAAAAAGCAAAGAACATGTAAACATTGGGTATTTCTAAACTCAGGACAAAATTTAGAAACTATTTGGGTGTATTTTGGTGGTTGTAGATGTGTAACATATTTTGGGGGTCAAAGTTAGAAAAAGTGTGTTTTTTTCCATTTTTTCCTCATATTTTATTATTATTTTTTTTTAGTAAATTATAAGACATGATGAAAATAATGGTATCTTTAGAAAGTCCATTTAATGGCGAGAAAAACGGTATATAATATGTGTGGGTACAGTAAATGAGTAAGAGGGAAATTACAGCTAAACACAAACACTGCAGAAATGTAAAAATAGCCATTGTCATTAAGGGTAAGAACATTGAAAAATGGTCCGGTCATTAAGGGGTTAATAAGAGTTTAGTTAGGGATGTTAGAGTTAGATAGGGTTATTATACTTAATATATATATATAATATAATAATTATATTAACTATATTAACCCTAATATAATTAGGGTTAATATAGTTAATATAGCTGGCGGCGGTGTAGGGGGATTAGATTAGGGGTTAATGTGTTTAATATAGGCGGCGGCGGTGTAGGGGGATTAGATTAGGGGTTAATACATTTATTATAGGTGGCAGCTGTGTAGGGGGATTTAGATTAGAGGCAAAAGAGCTGATTACTTTGTGACAAAGCCCCACCAAAAGCCCTTTTAAGGGCTGGTAAAAGAGCAGTTTTCTTTGGGGCATGCCCCGCAAAAAGCCCTTTTAAGGGCTGTCAAAAGAGCAGTTTACTTTGGGGTAATGCCACACAAAAAGCCCTTTTCAGGGCTATTTGTAGGGTTAGACTTAGGTTTAGTGGTAGAGATAGTTTAGTATTTTAGGGGTTAAATAATTTAATATAGCTGGCGGCGGGGTAGGGGGGATTAGATTAGGGGTTAATTAATTTAATATAGGTGGCGGCGGGGTAGGGGGATTAAATTAGGGGTTAATAATTTTAAAATAGATGGCGGCGGGGTAGGAGCTCACTTTAGGGGGTAGGTAAGGTAGATGGCGGTGGTGTAAGGGGCTCACTTTAGGGGGTAGGTAAGGTAGATGGCGGCGGTGTAAGGGGCTCACTTTAGGGGGTAGTTTAATATAGTTGGCGACGGTGTAGGGGGATCACATTAGGGGGTAGTTAATGTAGGTGGCGGCGGTTTAGAGGTTAAATATTTTATTAGGGATTGCGGCGGGGGATCGCGGTTGACAGCTAGATAGACATTGCGCATGCGTTAGGTGTTAGGTTTATTTGGCAGGTAGTTTAGGGAGTTACGGGGCTCCAATAGACAGCATAAGGCTTACTACGGCTGCTTTTTGTGGCGAGGTGAAAATGGAGTAAGATTTCTCCATTTTCGCCACGTAAAACCTTACGCTGTATATTGGATACCAAACTGCACGGGTTTGGTATACCTGCCTATGGCCCAAAAAACTACGGGCGACGGCAGAAATATACGGGCGTAACTTCTAGGTTACGCCGTATATAGGATACCAAACCAGCGCAAAATTCAGCGTCGCCGGCATTTGCGGGCGACGCTGCATATCGGATCGGGCCCCAGATGCGTACAGGGGTTTTACCTAATAGAACGAAGTAGAGTACTATACAGTAATATAAGCGGAACGGAAACAAATTGGCTTATTATGGTTCCGCTTTTAGTGTTCCTAGTGTATCGCGCATGCGCGAACGGCCGTGAACGCACTTTGCATTGAAGTAGGAGAGATGGGATATCACTGGCAGCTAGTTTGAAGAAGAAGCTCTATACGTCACAGTTGGGGGAGTTAAGCAGCCATATTAGGGCACCAATTTTGAAGTTATCGTAGACGATTCAACAGTGAAGGCAGGAAGTAAGAGAAAAGGGGCACGTTGCAGCTTGATCTTTATTTTTAGTTTTTCAACATAGATTAATGTTGTGGGCAGTGTTGAATGTCCCTTTAAAACCATGAAGAAATGTTTGCTCCTCAATATACAAATGGTAGGTGCCGTTTTGGCAGATATGATTTTTTTTTTAATTTATATATATATATATATATATATTTTAATTACATTTCAGTTTAATGCCCCTTTATACAAGGACTTTCCAGATGCAGGAGACAGGATTTTTACATCTGCATACAATGTTGTACTCTAAGGCTAAGATTGCTCAGTGTTTGAAATGAGACAGGTTAACTTAACACTGTTCAGTTTACACTACAGCTGACTTAATTTTGAAATACACACAAACAAGCCTAAATCCTATAAACATTAATTAACCCCTCTTCTCAACAGAACTATCCACTCCACCTGTAATTAACAACCCCATATGGGTTACAGGCAGATATCCCCCGTATAACAAGTTTTTACCCTGATGCTCCTTGGACCCCCCCTGGGTCCAACACTAGTTCACAAGTAGGCGATTTGATCTATGAGATTTTATCTATATGATCTGTTTACCACTTTTCTTTCGGCAGGCTTATGGCTCAACCCCAATACCCTTTCTTACTCTAATACCAGCTTGCAGGGCTGACGTGAAACACTTCTCTTAACCGCATAGCACTGCGGACTTCTTCCACTTTGGTACCTGTTAATTAACGGTCTCTCGAATTTACTGATAGATTGGTAAACTCAGAATCCTATCTCCCCTCTAGCTCCCCCTATCTCTTTTTTTTGTTGTTGTTGCTATATCTCTCCTCTACATTACCCTCCTCCTCTACATTACCCTCCTCCTCTCTCCCCCCTTGCCCATCCCCTGTCCCCACCCAGCGCTGCACAACAAAGTCTCTCACTATGGCCACCCCCACACGACACATCAACCTCATAACTATCAATGCCAAAGGCTTAAACAAGCCAGAAAAAAGAGCTGTAGTGCTAAGGGAATTCCATAGATTCAAAGGGGAAATTATTCTTATACAAGAAACTCACTTTAAAAAAGGAAAAGAACCCAAATGGTCTTCACCCACATATCCCACAGCATTCTTCTCATCAGGGCCACAAAATAAAAATGGAGTCGGCATACTCATTCATAAGAATATGCCATTTCAATTGATACATCTTGAGAAAGATAGAGATGGTAGACAGCTAGTGCTTGTTGGCTTACTGTTTGGCAGGCTGACCACGATTGTAAACATATACTCTCCTAACACAACACAATGTTCATTTATCTGAAAAGTAGCTAATGACATATTGGATTACAAAAAAGGCTCCCTAATAATAGGAGGGGACCTCAATGTACCTCTGGATCCAGGTATGGACACCTCTGGGGGATCCTCAACAATCCCCAAAAAATACATTAAAAATATTAGCAACTGTCTCAGGAATCTGGCTTTGCATGACGCCTGGCAAACACTTCACCCCAAAGAAAGGGATTACACCTTCTTTTCCCATCCTCACCAGGTCCATTCCCAGCTGGATTACTTTTTGTTAGACAGCTGACACAAAAAAGATTAGCACTACAGCAATACCTACAACATGAGCAATACTGTGGCACCTTCTTTTTAAAACAGTACTACTACAAACATAATAACAAAGCGGGACGCCTAATGGCTAGGACCCTCCGTCTCAAGCAACTAAAAGCTTATGTCTACTCTTTGCAAAATAATGTGGGTCAAATGTGTGAAGACAGTTTTCAAATAGCAGACATATTTAAATGCTATTACTCCACTCTTTATAATTTAAAGAATGACCTCCAAAACCCCACCCCCTCGGATGTCCACAAAGCTAACTTGGACTTGTCCCAGTACTAGAAGACAGTCACTCTAAAGCATTAGATGAACCTTTTAGCACAAGAGAAATATTCAATGACATCAAGGAATTGCCGGTAGGTAAGAGCCCGGACCCAGATGGTTACAGTAATAAATACTATAAAACTTATATCCATATCCTTACGCCCCACATCACCAACCTGTGCAACTTAATACAAGGGCACGAAGGGTTTACACAAAATATGCTAGAGGCTCACATCACAGTTCTCCCAAAACCAGGGAAACCACATACCAAACCAGAAGATTACAGGCCCATCTCCCTTCTGAATACGGATGTAAAAATATATGCCAAGGTATTGGCTAATCAACTTAACCCGCTACTTAAACATCTGGTAAATACAGACCAGGTGGGGTTCATCCCAAGCAGGGAGGCTAGGGATAACACCCTTAAGGTTACCCAACTAATCTCATATGCTTGTAACAATCGTATCCCTCTAGCGCTAATATCTACCGATGCCGAAAAGGCTTTTGACAGGGTGGATTGGGGTTTCCTCAAGGCCACTCTGTCACGTATGAATCTAGGGAACAAATTTATTGAAATAATTTTTGCTTTATACTCATATCCCACGGCCAGAGTCAAGATAAATAACCTCCTCTCTGAACCATTTCAAATTCAAAACGGCACCCAACAGGGCTGCCCCTATCGCCCCTTCTCTTTGCCCTTTCTATTGAAGTTTTAGCCCACAAAATCAGACACAATTGTCAAATTAGGGGTATAACAGTCCAACACACAGAATACAAAGCAAAGTTATATGCTGACAACGTCCTTTTAACTTTGACTGACCTAGACATATCTATTCCCGCATTACTTAATGAATTTGAGACATATGGCAGGTTTTCCAACTTCCACCTCAACCTCACCAAATCAGAACTGCTTAATGTTTCCACCCCAGCCAACATTATGGCAAAAATCTCCTCTTACTGCCCCTTAAAGATACAACATAAACTCAAATATCTGGGTATATACTTACTGACAAACCCCCAAGACATGATAGATGTCAACTACACACTTATTCAGAATGAAATAATGACTGACCTATCTAGATGTAACGGTAGACCTTTTTCCTGGCTCGGCAGAATACAAATACTAAAAATGAATATACTACCCCGTATTCTCTACTTGCTCCAGACGATTCCTTTACCTCTGCCCTATCACTTTCTTTCTAAACTGCAAGCAAGGATAGAGGTGTTTGCGTGAAACAAAATTAAGCCTCAGGTCTCGAGGAAAACATTCTACCTGCCTAGGGAGAGGGGAGGCTTGGGAGTGCCAAACCTAATCCAGTATAGAATAGCTGCTCTCTTACAACACATCACAGAGTGGTGCTCTCGATCTAACCAAAAACAATGGATCCAGCTAGACTCATATCCTGGGGTTGGAAAACGTGGGTGCACTGGCGTGGATTACGCCACAAAAAAGGCCTGCACGTATCAAACTATATCCACTTATGGACGAGCTTTTCAACCAATGGGACAAACCATTGAACACAACGTCACACGTCTCCTCCATTCCCTCCCCACTAACACCCTTTAAAGAAAACCCTGACATTCCACTTCCTAGGCGCGGCCACCCTGACACAACATCCCTACATATTAAGAATCACGTCATTGGCTCCATAATAAGGGACGGCAAATTAATCCCACAGGGCGAGCTTGCGGAGTCGGACGATTCCATGTTTTCCTCTTGGTTTTCATATGCACAGGTCGCCTACTTCATACAATCGCAAAGTAAGAGGCCTTCACATCCACTGACACATTACCCTCATATATACATAAATGGCACACAGATCTCAACATACAAATCGCCCAAAAAGAATGGGGGGAGATTTTCCAGTTGCACAAAGCATCCTCAGTATCTGCAAATATACAAGAAATGAATTTCAAATTTCTGTCTCAGTGGTACCTGACCCCCATCAAGATAAAACAAATCTATAAGAGATCAGATGTGAGGTGCTGGAGGGGTTGTGGGGCAGAGACTGATCTCCTACACATCTGGTGGGGTTGCGACAAAATCGCCCCGTTTTGGCTAGAGATCATCACCTTCATTAAAGACAAATTCTCAATCCAGCTGCCATTAAACCCTGAAATATTGCTTTTTTATCATTTGCCTAAGATTGGTGAAGCGTTTCTCCAATCGCTTCTTATAATCTTCCTTAATAGTGCAAAGGCCCTTAAGGCAGTAACACACAAGCTTATGCTGGCGGGATGGAACTCCGCTATAACTGGATAAATGAATAAAAGCACCACTCTCTAAACCACTACCCTTTACTCACCTGATGTAGCCAATTTTTAGAAACCTATAACTTAAGACCTTCATATACAATAACTTTATCAAGCCACCCTCCCTTTACTCCCCAGTATCACATCATCCCCCCCCAATTTTCTAACTATCTTATCCTCTTATTCCCTTCCCCTTCTTTTTTTCTCTCTCACTTCTCTCCCTCTTTTCCACTACTCAAATAAATAGACTGCAGCCAGCCGAGAGGCTAGTGCATACCCATGGAAAATCTTTAAATACACAGGTTACATGTGAAATGTGTTTATTATTCAGGTTCTACTTTATCATACAAATTCAGGGACTAATAGGTCCTGACTGATTACTTAATGTTACACTTTTGTTTGTTTTTTTGTTTAAAACTTTGCCAAAAACTTTGAGCTTGCCCGGATCAATGGTATACTCACCTAACCACAGAGAGGAGTCTGTGGGTACAGCCCAAAAAGCCAGCTTAACTACTCCAACCTACAACTCAGAGACTCTTTTCTACTCTCTGGCATTAAACCCCACATACTTGTGGGATTGGGTGTTTGTAACATGTCTTACTATAATTTGTGTATATTGTCTGATCCGTAATATTTTATTTTTGCATCAATAAAGAGCTTTTGAAAAAAAAAAAAAAAAAACAAGCCTAAATCCTGCATTTAACCAGATCTAATGAGAATGAGTACCACAGCTTATGGTTCCACCAAGACCTTATAGAGTACAGCATTTTCAAAATCCATAAGTACAGCTGACAGATTTGAAGTGGTTCTCTTGGTTGGGGAAAATATGCCAACCTTTCAAAAGTACTTTTCTTCATCTACCCCTTCTGACAGATCAATAATGTACAATTTTGAATTCACATAAGTATTTTTGTTTGCACATTTACAAATATGATTCTTTAAAAAGTGATCTCTTAATTTCTGGTATTTTTTTTATCATGCATGTCACACACTGTTGATTTAGGGCAGGGGTGGGCAAGAGGTAGATCGCGGTCTACCAGTGGACCATGAGGTGACTGCCTGAAAGATTTCAAAAGTCTTCATAATAAGAGAAACATTTCTCACACGTCTAGATTCTGAGTGAAGAGCCTCACCACCATAGATGTATGATAAATATTTCTCTTATGCAGACTTTTAAAATCGGCTATGAGTCTATGACGGGGGTATGTGTACTTCAGCATGCGGGACGCTGCTGTAGCTGAACTCACTGCCCCAGCTTTGGTTACTGCCTGTCCCAACCTCTCCTACTTTTTGTCTCAAGAGCGGTCAGTCCATAGTACAGACTCTTCATGCGCCAGGCTGAGATGCTGCTCGGTTTCCCTGGGTTTAGCAGTTCCAGGTCCTGCTCTGTCTGATATTCTGCTGCTACTTTCTAGTTCTGTCCTCCGTTACTTGTCACCAGGCTCTGCTGGGTGAATGGTCTGGTGTTTTTTCCCCCCAGGTACTGTTACTCCCTTCAGGTTATTTTACTTACTCTGTACCAGGCTTTGATGCTGCTCTCTGATACTTTCTCTGACACACTAATAGCAGCTATAATTTGTGCTAGTTTCTGCAGCTTTCTGTCCCCAGAGTTTGCAGGTCAGTGATGTTGCTACTATACCAGTTTCTAGTTGCTGTGTAATGCGGTACAGAGCCTGCAGGTCCTGCTGCTGTCACTGTCCCAACTATTTGCAGTAGTCTTCAGCTAGTAGTGGACGAATGGAGAGCAGCCAACAGGACCTGCCCCATATTAAACCTGACATTTCGTCCAGCCAATAAAATTACTTTGTAGAATGAGTCTATGATTGGCTGAGAATAGTTCATTGTCATCGTTGTACCTGAGCCGTGGGTTTCTCATGTGTTCCAGGCTTGACTGCTCTGCTAGCCCTAGTCTCGAGCCATCTTGATTGTGAGACTACTTATTCATACGCAGGCGCTGTACACAGATAAGGTTGCTTGGTGGTCCCAGCGTGACGTAAAGAGAGAGCTCTCGCAGTAAGTTAAGAGAGTAGCTGTATTTATTATTAAAGAGCGTGGCTGATTTTTAAAGATGTATTATGTGTGGCAAAAATGAAATTTTCAGCCAGCAGGTCCTATTTGAGGCAAAATTACACTTTTTAGCCAGCATGTCCTATTTGTTGCAAAAATAAAATTTTCAGCTAGCAGGTCCTATTTCTGGCAAAAATAAAATGTTCAGCCAGCGACTGGTGTTTTTTTTTTTTTAGTTAGGTGACCACGTCACTTGGAATAAAATTAGAGGTAGCCCTTGCCTTACAAAAGTCTGCCCACCCCTGATTTAGGGGATGGCAATGTGCAGAAATGTTACCTCCTGTGAGTGTTTCTGTGGGTGTCTGTGTTTATGTCTTTGTGCTTTTGTTGGTGTCTCTATGAGTGTGTATGTATTTCTTTTCTGTGGGTCTCTCTGTGAGGGTTTATGTGTCTGTCTTTGTTCATTTTCTGTGGATGTCTCTTTGAGGGTGTGTGTGTATGGGGTCAATTTATTACGCTCCGTACGGAGCTTGATGCCCCATGTTTCATGCTCCATAACCTGTCTGCCTGCTCTGAGGCAGTGGACAGAAATCAACCCGATCGAATATGATCGGGTTGATTGACACCTCCTGCTAGCGGCCAATTGGCCGCAAATCTGCAGGGGGGCGGTATTGCACCAGCAGTTCACAAGAACTGCTGGTGCAATGATAAATGCCGACAGCATGTGCAGCGGACATGATACGCTACCAGTCTGCTCGCACTTTAATAAATTGAACCCTATGTATGTCTTTGTGTGTTTTCTGTGAGTGACTCTGTGTCTGAGTGTCTTTGTGTGTTTTCTGAGGCTGTCTCTGTGGCTGTTTCCTTGGGTGTATGTGCAAGTTTGAGTTTGTGTGTATGTGTCCATTGTCTGATCCTTTTTAGGACATTTTGACCTTACTGAGTTCTGTGTTTGTGTGTTACTACCTTCACAACATTTCCAAGTTTGACTACACTTAAGAATATAGTGCATATACGTTTTAGTCACTTGGTTGAAAATTGCACATGTCAAAAGGGGAGGGGGGGGGAGTCTGATCATTGGTTAAGTAAGGGGCCGGAAAATTTCTAGTGGCGGCCCTGGTCCCAGCGGAGAGAGAAGGTAACTAGAACACTGAGACTGATATAAAGTCTTAGGCCTAGATTTGGAGTTTGGCGTTAGCAGTGAAAACCAGCGTTAGAGGCTCCTAACGCTGGTTTTAGGCTACCGCCGGTATTTGGAGTCACTCAAAATAGGGTCTAACGCTCACTTTCCAGCCGCGACTTTTCCATACCGCAGATCCCCTTACGTAAATTGCGTATCCTATCTTTTCAATGGGATTTTTCTAACTCCGGTATTTAGAGTCGTTTCTGAAGTGAGCGTTAGACATCTAACGACAAAACTCCAGCCGCAGGAAAAAAGTCAGTAGTTAAGAACTTTCTGGGCTAACGCCGGTTTCTAAAGCTCTTAACTACTGTACTCTAAAGTACACTAACACCCATAAACTACCTATGTACCCCTAAACCGAGGTCCCCCCTAATCTGCCGACCGCCACCTACGTTATCCTTATGTACCCCTAATCTGCTGCCCCTAACACCGCCGACCCCTGTATTATATTTATTAACCCCTAATCTGCCCCCCTCAACGTCGCCTCCACCTGCCTACACTTATTAACCCCTAATCTGCCGACCGCAAAGCGCCGCCACCTACGTTATCTATATGTACCCCTAATCTGCTGCCCCTAACACCGCCGACCCCTATATTATATTTATTAACCCCTAATCTGCCCCCCACAACGTCGCCTCCACCTGCCTACACTTATTAACCCCTAATCTGCCAACCTGACCTGAGCGCTACTATAATAAAGTTATTAACCCCTAATCCGCCTCACTAACCCTATCATAAATAGTATTAACCCCTAATCTGCCCTCCCTAACATCGCCGACACCTAACTTCAATTATTAACCCCTAATCTGCCGACCGAATCTCGCCGCTATTCTAATAAATGTATTAACCCCTAAAGCTAAATCAAACCCTAATACTAACACCCCCCTAAATTAAATATAATTTAAATCTAACGAAATTAATTAACTCTTATTAAATAAATTATTCCAATTTAAAGCTAAATACTTACCTGTAAAATAAATCCTAATATAGCTACAATATAAATTATAATTATATTATAGCTATTTTAGGATTTATATTTATTTTACAGGTAACTTTGTATTTATTTTAATCAGGTACAATAGCTATTAAATAATTAAGAACTATTTAATAGCTAAAATAGTTAAAATAATTACAAATTTACCTGTAAAAGAAATCCTAACCTAAGTTACAAATAAACCTAACACTAGACTATCAATAAATTAATTAAATAAACTACCTACAATTACCCTAACACTACACTATCAATAAATTAATTAAATACAATTGCTACAAAGAAATACAATTAAATAAACTAGCTAAAGTACAAAAAATAAAAAAGAACTAAGTTACAAAAAATAAAAAATTATTTACAAACATAAGAAAAATATTACAACAATTTTAAACTAATTACACCTACTCTAAGCCCCCTAATAAAATAACAAAGCCCCCCAAAATAAAAAAATGCCATACCCTATTCTAAATTAATAAAGTTCAAAGCTCTTTTACCTTACCAGCCCTGAACAGGGCCCTTTGCGGGGCATGCCCCAAGAAATTCAGCTCTTTTGCCTGTAAAAAAAAACATACAATACCCCCCCCCAACATTACAACCCACCACCCACATACCCCTAATCTAACCCAAACCCCCCTTAAATAAACCTAACACTAAGCCCCTGAAGATCATCCTACCTTGTCTTCACCATACCAGGTTCACCGATCGGTCCAGAAGAGCTCCTCCGATGTCCTGATCCAAGCCCAAGCGGGGGGCTGAAGAGGTCCATGATCCGGCTGAAGTCTTCATCCAAGCGGGCCAGAAGAGGTCTTCCATCCGATTGAAGTCTTCATCCAAGCGGCATCCATCCGGAGCGAAGCGGCAGCATCCTGAAGACCTCCACCGCAGAACATCCATCCTGGCCGACGACTGACGGTTCCTTTAAATGACGTCATCCAAGATGGCGTCCCTCGAATTCCGATTGGCTGATAGGATTCTATCAGCCAATCGGAATTAAGGTAGGAATATTCTGATTGGCTGATGGAACCAGCCAATCAGAATCAAGTTCAATCCGATTGGCTGATCCGATCAGCCAATCAGATTGAGCTCGCATTCTATTGGCTGTTCCTATCAGCCAATAGAATGCAAGCTTCAATATGGTGAAGACAAGGTAGGATGATCTTCAGGGGCTTAGTGTTAGGTTTATTTAAGGGGGGTTTGGGTTAGATTAGGGGTATGTGGGTGGTGGGTTGTAATGTTGGGGGGGGGGTATTGTATGTTTTTTTTTACAGGCAAAAGAGCTGAATTTCTTGGGGCATGCCCCGCAAAGGGCCCTGTTCAGGGCTGGTAAGGTAAAAGAGCTTTGAACTTTAGTAATTTAGAATAGGGTAGGGCATTTTTTTATTTTGGGGGGCTATGTTATTTTATTAGGGGGCTTAGAGTAGGTGTAATTAGTTTAAAATTGTTGTAATATTTTTCTTATGTGTGTAAATATTTTTTTATTTTTTGTAACTTAGTTCTTTTTTATTTTTTGTACTTTAGCTAGTTTATTTAATTGTATTTCTTTGTAGCAATTGTATTTAATTAATTTATTGATAGTGTAGTGTTAGGTTAATTGTAGGTAATTGTAGGTAGTTTATTTAATTAATTTATTGATAGTCTAGTGTTAGGTTTATTTGTAACTTAGGTTAGGATTTCTTTTACATGTAAATTTGTAATTATTTTAACTATTTTAGCTATTAAATAGTTCTTAACTATTTAATAGCTATTGTACCTGGTTAAAATAAATACAAAGTTACCTGTAAAATAAATATAAATCCTAAAATAGCTATAATATAATTATAATTTATATTGTAGCTATATTAGGATTTATTTTACAGGTAAGTATTTAGCTTTAAATTGGAATAATTTATTTAATAAGAGTTAATTAATTTCATTAGATTTAAATTATATTTAACTTAGGGGGGTGTGTTAGTATTAGGGTTAGACTTAGCTTTAGGGGTTAATACATTTATTAGAATAGCGGCGAGATTCGGTCGGCAGATTAGGGGTTAATAATTGAAGTTAGGTGTCGGCGATGTTAGGGTGGGCAGATTAGGGGTTAATACTATTTATGATAGGGTTAGTGAGGCGGATTAGGGGTTAATAACTTTATTATAGTAGCGCTCAGGTCCGGTCGGCAGATTAGGGGTTAATAAGTGTAGGCAGGTGGAGGCGACATTGTGGGGGGCAGATTAGGGGTTAATAAATATAATATAGGGGTCGGCGGTGTTAGGGGCAGCAGATTAGGGGTACATAGGGATAATGTAAGTAGCGGCGGTTTACGGAGCGGAAGATTAGGGGTTAATAATAATATGCAGGGGTCAGCAATAGCGGGGGCGGCAGATTAGGGGTTAATAAGTGTAAGGTTAGGGGTGTTTAGACTCGGGGTACATGTTAGAGTGTTAAGTGCAGACGTAGGAAGGGTTACCGCATAGCAAACAATGGGGCTGCGTTAGGAGCTGAACGCGGCTTTTTTGCAGGTGTTAGGTTTTTTTCAGCTCAAACAGCCCCATTGTTTCCTATGGGGGAATCGTGCACGAGCACGTTTTTGAGGCTGGCCGCGTCCGTAAGCAACTCTGGTATCGAGAGTTGAAGCTGCGTTAAAAATGCTCTACGCTCCTTTTTTGGACTCTCGATACCAGAGTTATTTTTATGGTGCGGCCAGAAAAAAGCCGGCGTTAGTTTTTCGGGTCGTTACCGACAAAACTCCAAATCTAGGCCTCAGTTTTTATCAATTAAAAAAACTGAAACGTTTTCACTAAAATTTAACTTGAATTTTGCTATAGTTTAGTTTTTCATAATTTTTTCTGTCAGTTAAAGGGACATGAAACCTATTTTTTTTTTCCTTTAAGGATTCAGATAGAATATCCCATTTTAAACAATTTCCCAATTTACTTCTATAATTAAATTTGCTTCATTCCCCTGATATCCTTTGCTGAAGGAGCAACAATGCACTATTGAGAGCTAGCCAAACACATCTAGGCCGCCAAACACAAGAGACAAATGTGTGCAGGCACCAATCACCAGCTAGCTAGTGTAGGCTATGTACCTATTCTTTTTCAGCAGTGGATATAACAAGTGCAAAGTACATTTGAAAACAGAAGTGAATTTAAAGGTGTCTTAAAATGACATGCTCTATCTGAATCATGCACATTTGGTTTTGATTTTCCTATCCCTTTACATAAGTGTGTGAATTTTGAGCAAACTTCACTTGCAAACAGCTGGCAATAAAAATCAGTGAGACCTGCTTGTTTACAGTATTTTACAAAACTTGTGAGAGAGTTTCAGACATACCCTGGGAACCCCCATGTTTGTCCCACTTTCTAAAGATGTTTATTTTACAATAGAGAAAATACAATGCTCATTGTAAGTTGTAAAAGATACACAGAATCAAATATACAAAGTATGGTTCCAGTTTGTTAACCCTTTCGTGCCTGGGTTAACTTGTCTACATTGGAAGAACTGTTCCGATGTAAACAAATTGAAATCTCGCGATCGTACACGTGATCACGAGATTTCAATGATGGGATCGCATCAGGGGGGTGTCCCTATGATGCTAGGCACGCCCTCCAGACTGCGATCCCATCAGGGAAGCGCCAGTGGCTTCAGGAAAGCCAGGCGGTTAGGACGTTGTATTCCATCCTTCGGCTCTAAAGCCCAGCAAAATTTGAAAGGCATACAACGTCCTAACGGCATTAAAAGGTTAAAGTAACACAGAAACTTTCAAAACATAATCAGAATTTGTGAAATAAACAAATACTTAATTTGAACAATAATGTTGTTTCAAAAGTCCCAGATGTTCTCAGCAGTTCCGTAGTGAATTTCCTCAAAAAAAGGAGAACAAACACATAGCATAAATCTGTATATATGGAGTAACTACACTTACAACTTTCTCTCCATACATACACTTGATGGAGATACTATAGCTCTAGGTAAAGTGATTTATGTAAATCAATTACCAGATGGTAGATCCTTTCTCCTTTTAATATGTGCACAAATATAACCAGTTTCTTTGTATAGGAAACGCACTGTGCAATCAGCTGTAATATATCTTACAAACTTAGTTACAATGCTGCAATAGTTTCAAGCCATTCTCACACCCCTCCTGATGACACGGCTCTTTCTTGGTTATAATATGTTCGCGGCTGATTTTCAGACACTTGTACGCCTTGTTTTTATTGTTAAATGTTATGCTTTGTGCACGTATTAAATGTTTTTAAGAAGAAAGGATCTGCCCTCCAGTGATTGATTTACATAGTGCGCTTTACCTATATACCTAGAGTTATAGTAGCTCCATTAAGTGCGAGTATGGAGAGAAAGGAGAGTGCAAAGTTTATTCTATATACACAGATTTATGCTATGTGTTTGTTCTCCCTTTTTTTTTGTTTTTTAGGAAATTCACTACGGAACTGGTGAGAACGTCTGGGACTTTTGACACAAGAAACATTATTTTTAGATTAAGTATTTGTTTATTTCTCTTTGGGTGTTCACATATTTTTATTGTTGATTTGATATAGATTTAATTGTGACACATCAACTTGCAGTTTTGTGTATTTTATCATTTTTGTTTAAATAATTAGAATTTGTAAAATCTGCTGGATTTAAAAATATACTGGACATATATATATATATATATATTGTCAATTATTTTCTGTCACTTCACAATATGCACCTCATGTTATAGGGATAGCCTGTGCTGGCTCCTAAATCTGGCAGGCTGTAAATCTATTCAATTATTATTATTATCGGTTATTTGTAGAGCGCCAACAGATTCCGCAGCGCTATAAACAAAGGGGGAGTAGTACAACAAAACAATTATAGGGATCAAATGGGTAGAGGGCCCTGCCAAGAGTTGCACTGTTGTAGTCAGCTCTTAAGAAGGTGATCTACAAACATTTGGACTCTTAGGCTTACATGCTAAGGGGGTTCAGGGGATAGCAATGGAGGAGAGGAACTGGTAAAAAGTAAGGTTAGCGTAGGTCGTATGCATCCCTGAATAGTAGAGTCTTAAGGAGCGCTTGAAGCTTTCAAAACTAGGGGAGAGTCTTGTGGAGCGAGGCAGAGAGTTCCACAAGATGGGAGCCAGTCTGGAAAAGTCCTGTATACGGGAGTGTGATGAGGTAACAAGAGAGGAGAGTAGGAGGTCATGAGCAGAGCGAAGGGGACGGGAGGGAGAGTATCTGGAGACAAGGTCTTAAATATATAGGGGGGAGCAGTGCAGTTGAGGGCTTTGTATGTCAGAGTGAGAATTTTGTGTTTGATCCTAAAGGCAAGAGGAAGCCAGTGAAGGGATTGGCAGGTGCAGCAGATGAAGAGCGACGTGTAAGGAAGATGATCCTGGCAGAGGCATTCATTATGGATTTAATAGGAGCTAGGCGGCAGGTGGGGAGACCAGAGAGGACAGAGTTGCAGTAATCGAGGCGGGAAAGGAAGAGAGAGTGGATTAAAATCTTAGTTGTGTCTTGTGTAAGGAAGTGTCTGATTTTAGAGATGTTTTTAAGGTGGAAGCGGCAGGCTTTAGCCAAGGACTGAATGTGAGGAGTGAAAGAAAGATCTGAGTCAAATGTGACCCCAAGACATCGGGCATGCGGGGTAGGGGTAATGGAGTTGTCGACAGTTAGAGAGATTGGGGGTGGAGATTTTGGAAGAAGGGGGGAAAATAAGAAGCTCAGTTTTGGAGAGATTTAGCTTGAGGTAGTGAGAGGACATCCATGAAGAGATGTGAGAAAGACAGTTAGTGACACGGGTTAGCAAGGAAGATGATAGGTCTGGTGCAGAGAAGAAGATTTGGGTGTCGTCAGTATACAAATGATAATGGAAACCATGGGACGTTATTAAGGGGAACCTAGTGATGACGCGTAGATTGAGAAGAGAAGGGGACCAAGGACAGAGCCTTGCGGTACTCCGATAGAAAGTGGTGACGGGGCAGAGGAGGCCCCAGAGAAGGCTACATTAAAGGTACGGTTTGACAGGTAGGAAGAGAGCAATGAGAGGGCTGTGTCACAGATGCCGAAGGATTGGAGGGTTTGGAGCAAAAGAGGGTGGTCAACAGTTTCAAAGGCTGCGGACAGATCAAGAGGGATAAGTAGAGAGAAGTGGCCTTTTGATTTTGCTGTAAGTAGGTCATTGGTAACCTTAACAATTGCTGTCTCTGTGGAGTGATGGGGACGAAATCCAGATTGCAGTGGGTTAAGGAGGGAGTTTAATGTAAGGAAATGGTATAGGCGTGCATATACTAGTTTTTCAAGAAGCTTTGAGGCAAGAGGGAGGAGGGAAATAGGGCGGTAGTAGGATGGGGAGGTAGGATCAAGGGAAGAATTCAATGAAGAATCCTCACTCACAGCGTGACTGAGTCTGACTGAGACACACATGCCTCATTGTGACTGTAGACTGTATTTAGACTGAGTCTGAATCTCCCTTCACGCTTGGCAATTATGGCTGGCACCAACAGCACTGCAGCATAGACTGGCTGTAGTCAGTTTCAGCGCAACCCACGGATCTTCCTGCTGTTGTGACGATCACGTGATGTCTGACAGTCTCACACAGACAGTCATTACAGCGTCAGGCGGCAGCACGCACAGCACAGGGGCACCGCACATCAGGATCTCCGATCAGCTGAGCGGAGCCGGAGCTTGTAGATGACAAGTGGACACGGGCTGTGAGCGGCTGCCTGTCACTGCCAGGGGGGCTAAATTAAGGCTAATAGGCTTAAATAGTAAAAAGTATAAATACATTTTAAAAAAGCAAAAGCAAAAGTAAAAAAAAAAAATGAAAAAGCAAACTACCTAAGGCTATGTCTACCGGGCAGTAGCCTGAAATACCGGACATTCTGATCTAATACCGGACACCTGGCAACCCTAAATGGCTAGCAAGTATTTTAAAATAATTTTCAAAAATAAGCAAAATGAGTTACATAGCCATCCTGTGTGGATTAGTCTGATCCACCCCCTCTGTTTAGCATCAGGCATTGTATTTTAACTGAGTTCACAACAGCTTATTTGCTTCTAGGCAGCAGCTAATGAGTGTTAAAGTCTGCATTGTACCAAATCAAAATTTGGATACAGCCATAAAAGGAATTGTGTGGGGGGAGCTAGAGCTGTACAATTCAGAAACTTAAAAGAAAGGGTTAATGGCGAGGCACTGCAGTATAAATTTGCAGGTAAAGTAAAGTACATATTATTATATTTTGTTTCTATCCCAACTTGTTTTATGTTCATTTAAAACTAATAATACTGAAAGGACCCAATCTGAGGTGTAAAGTGATATAAAATACAATGAACAAAATCTAAGTGTAACAAAACTCTCATATCATGCAGTGCTATATTGTACTGGGCTTGTCTCTCCTTCATATACATAAATGAGAGAGATTTTGCAGTGCTGGAGTGTTCCGCCCTTTCTCTTTGAGCATTCTGCAAGTTCAACCTCTGTAGTCTGTGTCATGAGATGCAGGACACATGCAGAACACAGCAAAGATGGTACAATTCTATTTTATTGTAGAGCATGGAAACACACATCTGGTAGTATTGATTTCACTAAGTAACTGCGACACAGACAAACAGACCTAAGCCCCGCCTCCAATCTGGTGACGTCACTTCCCACTCTCATCACATCTTCCCTCTTTTCAAAGGACGAAGCATACATTTTTTTTCCCATTTGAATACAACAAATAACAAGGTATACAACAACAGTTTTGTATAGTATATAACAAATAACAAGTTACAGAAAATATAAACAACATGAATTACATCCTGACTTGAACATCGGGGTAGACTACCCTAGTCCACAGTGACCATGGGATTATTCTGCCCATACTTCCGGTCACTGTTCTAACTAAAGTTAATCCTGATATCGGGCCGGAAGTTTCACCACTCTTCCGCTTGATGTAACTCTACATGAACTGTCCTCTGATACAGAAGAAGGTGATTGAGAGTCTGGTGGAGGCAAAGACATATCCCCGCTGTGATCTTGCTGAGGGGAGGGCACCCCTTTTAAAACAGGGGATCCCACTGGCGATAGTACTGAGGCATCCAGTTCCAAACTCTCAGGTACAGGTTGAAGATGTTTTTTATTACGGCGTGTAACTGTCCCTCCATCAGTAAGGACTACATAAGACCTTGGTTCTGGAGAGCATCCAATTACCGTAGCAGGACTCTTCCATTTCTTCTCATCATCCAGTTTAATTCTGACACTTTGCCCCGCATTCAGCTCCTGCAAGGGCCTCACAGAATGTCTCCTGTCATAGAAGAATCGATAGCCCCTTTTTGCCTCTTCATCCCTCCTAAGGACTTCGTCCCGAGGAATAGAGCTAGTTGGCTGGAAGACACCCACAGAGGGTAAGGTGGTGCGAATCTGGCGTCCTAGCATCAGCTGTGCCGGGCTAAACCCCGTGGCTTGAATGGGAGTCGCCCTATAGGACAAGAGGGCCAGGTATGGTTCAGATTGCTTCAAAATAAATTTTGTTGTTTGAACTGCCCTTTCAGCCATTCCATTAGCCTGCGGGTAATGTGGACTTGACGTGGAATGTATAAAATCATATTCTCTGCTGAAAGAACTGAACTCTGTTGAAGCGAAATGCATTCCATTATCACTCACCAACTCCATTGGTATGCCCCACCGGGCGAACAAGCTCTTGAGACGAGTGATAATGGCTTGACTTGTGATTTCATTCAAAAGGTGCAATTTCCAAATACCTGGAATAGTAGTCGATCACGACTAGGAACTTTTTCCCGTGCAGTTCACACAAATCAGCAGCTATTTTCTGCCACGGGCCTGCAGGCAGCGGAGTAGAAATCAAGGGCTCCCTTCTCTGAGTAGGCCGGCAGTCCCGGCAAAAGGCACATTTAGACACATGACTTGCAATGTCGGAACTGATCCCAGGCCACCATACAGCCGTAGCTGCCCTTTCTCTGCACTTTGTAATGCCTAAGTGGCCATCTTGAATCCTGTTTAACATCTCCTGCCTCATGCTGACAGGAATAACAATGCGGTCCTGGAACAGCACCAACCCATCTAGCTCCGTGAGCTAGACCTTTCTGACTGGTAAGAACTTAAAGACATCCAGGCTGCCCGACTCTCTGGCCAACCTTCTTTTATGTACTTTATAACTTCTTGAAGGTCTGTATCTAAATATGTCTCTTTCTTTATTTGTTCTAGTTTCCCTGAAGAAATGTACTTAGAGGCCAGAACTGAATCTACATACACTTTTATATCCGATTCCGTTGAAGACTCTTCAGCAGCAGCCAGCGGGAGCCTGTACAGTGTATCCACCACAACCAGTTGTTTCCCCAGCACATGCACTGCCTGAACGTTGAACCTGAGCAGCCTCATTAGAAGTCTCTGGCATCCTAGGGGTGATTTGTCAATATCATAGGAGTTGATTAGAGGGACTAGCGGTTTATGATCAGTCTCCAGACTAAATTTCTCTAAACCCACTAGGTAACGCTGAAAGCGCTCACAGGCCCAAACTGCGGCCAGGCACTCTTTCTCAATTTGAGCGTATTTTGACTCAGCAGCCATCAGTGTGCGGGAACAGTAGGCGATGGGCTGTAGTTTGTTTTCATTCAGCTGCAGGAGGGCGGCCCCTAACCCATAACTGCTTGCATCAGCACTAACCACAGTCTTTTTGGAAGGGTCATAGAACCCCAACACTGGGGCAGACCCCAGCAGGGACTTGACCTGCATAAAAGATCCTTCCTGTGAAGGTCCCCAGATCCAGGCAACATCTTTCTTTAGCATCTCTGTGATAGGGTGTAGTATTGTGGATAAATCTGGAAGGAACCTGCCCACATAATTTACAAGGCCCAATTTTTGTCTCAGCTCATGTACATCAGAAGGAATTTTCATCTGTTCAATAGCACACATTTTTTTGGGGTCTGGCTTGATGCCATCCCCCCATTGATGATATGCCCAAAGTAACATAACTCAGCTTTCCTAAAATGGCATTTCTCTTTGTTTAGCTTCAGCCCGGACTCTCTGATAGTCTGCAGCACACAGCTCAATTGCTGATCATGTTCCTCCAATGTAGACCCATACACTAAGATGTCGTCCATGATGACTGCCGTGCCCACGTCGTCTCTTAGGAGAGAACTCATTTCTCTTTGGAAGATTTCAGGAGCAGACGATATCCCGAAGGGGAGTCTGCAAAAGCAAAACCGACCTACCGGTGTAATGAAGGTAGTCAGTTTGCGGCACTTTGGATCTAGAGGTATCTGCCAGAAGCAACTAGAAGCATCCAATGTAGAGAAGAACTTTGCCCCAGCCAATTTCGGAGCTATGTCTTCAAGTGTCGGCAGCACATATCTCTCTCTCTTCACCGCCTCATTCAGCCTTTTCAAGTCTACGCATATGCGTAATTTCCCGTTTTTCTTCGCAACAGGTACAATGGGGGCACACCAGTCAGTTGCTTCAACAACCTCTTCAATAACCCCCATATTCTTCATATGCAGAAGCTCCTTCTCCACTTGAGGCATGAGCGGGAACAGAATTCTACGGGGAGTGGTAATGCTGTATGGGACTGCATCACCTTTAAGGTTGCAATTCAGTAGGCCCAATTAACCAAACATATCTTCTGAGATTTCATTCACTCTGGCTACTAGGCCCAAACCACAAGCTGCTTTTCTGCTCAATTGTTAACACACTGACCTCTAATCACATGCACCCACATGGTGAATTTCCTTTGCTTGTACACGCAGCTGGCAAGAAATTTCCCCACACAAACAATGCGGCTACCAGGACTATGGACTTTTGTTGTAATTTTCGCCAGCTGGGGCTGTCGAGGCAGTTTTATAAATGCTGCAAGGGACATAACAGTGATGTCTGCTCCTGTGTCAATCTTAAAGGCAACTTTGACTCCCATTACAGTAAGAGTAAGCCTCCATACATCTTCTGAACCGGCCGTTCAACAACAGACCCCACAAAGGACACTTCTTGCCCCTACTGATCGCTATCCACCTGCATCTCCTTAATATATTCAGTCTTACACACCACTTCAAAATGGCCCATGCTGTTACATTTTCTACATCTTTTGTCTTTAGCAGGGCATATGACACTTTGATCATGGGCACGGTTTCACTGTGTGCATCAGGCATACTGTGCCCATCCACTTCTGGGCCTATCTGCTTCCCTTGATCTACTGCTCACACTGTGCCTTTCACTAGCAGCTCTCCTGAGCTGCTGCACTTCATCCACAATACTCTCAGACCTCAGATCAGCTCTTTGCTTTTTCACCAGTTCACTCTGGCGGGCCATCCTAATAGCCCCATCTAATGTTAAATCAGACTCTAACTGTAGCTTCAGTGAGACTTCAGCATCTGCAATTCCTATGACTATTCCGTCTCTGATTTGCTCCTCTTTAGCAACACCAAACTCACAGAATTCAGCTAGTTCATACAGGCTGCACACAAATGACTCCACAGATTCTCCCACACGCTGAGCACGTTTGTGAAAACAAACTCTCTCATGAATCACATTTCTTTTGGGCACAAAGTGGGCACTGAGTTTATTCATAACTATTTCAAAGTCAAATTCTTCCCCTTCTTGGAAAGTAAAGGCATTGAACACTGGCTCCACATCTTTCCCCATAGAGTATAAAAGAGAATTAACTTGTACTTCACCACTCTCCTTGTCCAGCTTGGAAGCAATCCTGAAGCGCTGAAACCGCTGACGCCATGTGGGCCAAGCTGCAGGCTGAGAGAAATCAAAAGACTCAGGTGGGGTAAACTTTGACATTGTCATCAATTAGCAAACAGAAGCGCAGGCAAGAACTTCTGACACCATGTCATGAGATGCAGGACACATGCAGGACACAGCAAAGATGGTACAACTCTATTTTATTGTAGAGCATGGAAACACACATCTGGTAGCATTGATTTCACTAAGTAACTGCGACACAGACAAACGGACCTAAGCTCCGCCCCCAATCTGGTGACGTCACTTCCCACTCTCATCACAGTCTGCACTATAGTTTCTCTCCAACCAGGAGAATACTTTGATCATCAGTTGCTTAGTGAACACTGACCATGTCTGGCAAAACCACTCAGATCCACTGTCCAATGGGCACTCCTGCTCTCATATTTAATAGTCTCAGAGCCTCTGACCCTTAGGGGCCGATGTATTATGCCCCAAATGCTGCTAAATGCAGCTGTTTCCACGCAAGCTTTCAGGCTTGCCGTAAACATAAGTTAAGAAGCAGTGGTCTTAAAATCGCTGCTCCTTAACTCGTCCGCCACCTCTGAGGCGGTGGACAGCAATCCGCCCGATCGCATATGATCAGGTTGATTGATACCCCGTGCTAGTGGCCAATTGAATCTGCAGGGAGCGGCATTGCACAAGCATTTCACAAGGAATGCTTGTGCAATGATAAATGCAGACAGCGTATGCTGGCGGAAATGATCCGCTGTAGCATGATAAATCGGCCCCTTAGTCTTGTGTAGCATGTCTCTGTTAGTGCAGTATGTACACAGGCCAGTGGGCGTGGCCTTATGTGTTTTGCAGGCTCTGTCTGCTTAATCAGATAAATATCCACTGGCCACTAATGCTTCTCTTTTATAGTGTAAACCTGCTCACTAATGTACGCCCACTCTTTAGCTTAACCCTTTCTTGCTATTACTCTTTCATACCACATGGATGAATAGTGCCCTCATATAAAAGTATATTCCTTAATATGTTTTTTTCTTTCTTTCCTATCCCCTCCTGTTTCTTCTATTATCACATACGTTTTTTCTTTAATTGTTTTAATTCATTTCCAAGTGTTTCTTCAATTTGTTCAGTCTCCTCTCTCAGTTTATTATATTTGCTCTCCGTATATTTTATAACAAACTTTGTATTTGTATCTTTATTTTTATTAATACCCATATAAACAAGGTTAACTCACTTTTTTGGTTCAGATTTATCATTGTCTGGATGGACAAAATTCACAGGTAGTAAATCCGTTTGCCCAGGATTGCACTTTGATAGCAGCATTTGCTGCCAGTATTTATAATTGCACTAGAGGAGGCTCATGCAATGATGACCACTGCTCTCATGCAACCATTTGCAAAGGTTTAGAAAGAAGAAATGTAAACTACTGCTTCATAAAAACGTCTTGCAAGCTAGAATGAGAGAGTCTGCAATCAATAGGGGTATTCTCCTTTTGATAAATCTGTCCCTATGTCTCAAATAAAATACACTATATGGCCAAAAGTATTTGCATAGCTATCACCATCACACCTATATGAGCTTGCTGAACATCCCGCTGCAATACCATGGGCATTAATATGGAGTTGCCCCCTTCTCCTAGCAGCTATAACAGCTGCCACTCTTCTGGGGGTGCTTTCCACAAGAAGTGTGTCCATGGGAATTTGTGCCCATTTAGCCAAAAGAGCATCTGTGAGGTTAAGTACTGATGATGTTGGCCTGGGTCTCAATCAGCATTGCCATTCATCCCAAAGGTGGGGTAGAGGTCAGAGCTATGTTCAGGCCACTTGAGTTCCTCCACGCCAAACTTGCCAAATCATGTCTTCATGGAATTTGCTTTGTGCACAGTCATGCTGGAACATGAGAGGACCTTCCCCAAACTATTGTCATAAAGTCAGAAGCATCCAATTGTCTAAAATGTCTTTGTATCCTGTACTATTAAGATGACCCTTCACTGGAACAAAGGGGCTTAGCCCAAACCCTGGAAAATAGCCCCAGCCCATTCTCCCTCCTCCACCAAACATTACAGTAGGCACTATGCATTCCAGTAGTCAGCATTTTACTGTCATCCGCATCACCCAGGTTCTTCCATCAGACTGAAATGAGCATGTTGATGTGAGGCTTGTGCACGGCTACTCTGCCATGGAAAACCATTTCATGAGTTGTTGTGCTGATTTTGCACCTGTTAGCAATAGGTGTGGCTGAACTCAATAATTAGTAGGGGTGTCTACTTACTTTTGGCATATAGTGTATATACATGTCAATTGTGCTTCAGAGTAAACATTTTGTTACAGTTGTCTTGCTTTTGAGGACTAATGGTGATTAATTCAAAATGATGGAGATACCATCTAAAAGTTATTTCTATTGATCTACAGGTATGGATTTATCTTTGCTCAAGATATTCCTAACTGCCTTTATTCCTTGTTACTTCTGCCTCCAAATCACTGGAACTGTAAAGGGCACTAAGCTTGCGCACGGTATTGCCAGTTTGTTTATGTGTCTTAGCAAGTTCTATATATTTATATAGACAACATCATTGGGTCCAGTACCTGGTGTCCTATCACAGATATATAGATGATGTACTTTCTCTTGTTAAGTGTATCCAGTCCACGGATCATCCATTACTTATGGGATATTAACTCCTCCCCAACAGGAAGTGCAAGAGGATTCACCCAGCAGAGCTGCTACATAGCTCCTCCCCTAACTGCCACTCCCAGTCATTCTCTTGCACCCAACGACTAGATAGAATGTGTGAGAGGACTATGGTGATTATATTTAGTTTTATACCTTCAATCAAAAGTTTGTTATTTTATAATAGCACCGGAGTGTGTTATTCCTTCTCTGGTAGAATTTGAAGAAGAATCTACCTGAGTTTTTACTATGATTTTAGCCGGCGTAGTTAAGATCATATTGCTGTTTCTCGGCCATCTGAGGAGAGGTAAACTTCAGATCAGGGGACAGCGGGCAGATTAATCTGCAAAGAGGTATGTAGCAGCTTATTATTTTCTGACAATGGAATTGATGAGAAAATTCTGCCATACCGATATAATGTAAACTCAGCCTTAAATGCAGTAGCAGCAACTGGTATCAGGCTGTCATGTATGTATATTTTACACTTCAGTATTCTGGGGAATGGCACTTCACTGGAATTATACTGTGTGCATAAGACTTTAGCCTAATTTGCAGGGACTGGCAACAGGCTCTTTAATAATAACACTTTATTTATGTTAAACGTTTTTTGCTGGCATGTAAAATCGTTTCATTTTCTGAGGTACTGGGTGAATAAAATGTTTTGGGCATTATTTTTTCCACTTGGCAGTTGTTTTATTTAATTTATGACAGTTTACTGATCTCTCTCACTGTTGTGTGTGAGGGGGAGGTCAAAAAATTCAGTCAGAAGCTCATTGTATTTCCTGCATGATCCGGTTCATCTCTACAGAACTCAGGGGTCTTCAAAACTTGTTTTGAGGGAGGTAATCATTCACAGCAGAGCTGTGAGATTGTAGTTGACTGTGATAAAAAACGTTTATTTCTGTAACTTTTTTTTTTTCTGCTATCAGGGAACAAGCCTTTGCTAAAATTGTGTTTTTTACAAAGATTTGATGCTATAACCTTTCAGTTTATTAACTTTCAACTGTCATAACTCTTTCTGTGCTTCTTATAGGCACAGTACGTTTTCATATTATAGTAAATTACTTGAAAAGTATTTCCAAGTTGCTAGTTTATTTGCTAGTGTGTTAAACATGTCTGATTCAGAGGAAGACATCTGTGCTATATGTGCTAATGCCAAAGTGGAGCCCAATAGAAATTTATGTACTAACTGTATTGATGCTACTTTAAATAAAAGTCAATCTGTACAAATTGAACACATTTCACCAAACAACGAGGGGAGAGTTATGCCGACTAACTCGCCTCACGTGTCAGTACCTGCATCTCCCGCTCGGGGGGTGCGTGATATTGTGGCGCCGAGTACATCTGGGCGGCCATTACAAATCACATTACAGGATATGGCTACTGTTATGACTGAAGTTTTGGCTAAATTACCAGAACTAAGAGGTAAGCGTGATCACTCTGGGGTGAGAACAGAGTGCGCTGATAATGTTAGGGCCATGTCAGATACTGCGTCACAACTTGCAGAACATGAGGACGGAGAGCTTCATTCTGCGGCTGACGGGTCTGATCCAAACAGATTGGATTCAGATATTTCAAATTTTAAATTTAAGCTGGAAAACCTCCGTGTATTACTAGGGGAGGTGTTAGCGGCTCTGAATGATTGTAACACAGTTGCAATACCAGAAAAAATGTGTAGGTTGGATAAATATTTTGCGGTACCGTCGAGTACTGACGTTTTTCCTATACCTAAGAGACTTACTGAAATTGTTACTAAGGAGTGGGATAGACCCGGTGTGCCGTTCTCACCCCCTCCGATATTTAGAAAGATGTTTCCAATAGACACCACCACACGGGACTTATGGCAAACGATCCCTAAGGTGGAGGGAGCAGTTTCTACTTTAGCTAAGCGTACCACTATCCCGGTGGAGGATAGCTGTGCCTTTTCAGATCCAATGGATAAAAAGTTAGAGGGTTACCTTAAGAAAATGTTTGTTCAACAAGGTTTTATATTGCAACCCCTTGCATGCATTGCGCCTGTCACGGCTGCAGCAGCATTTTGGTTTGAGTCTCTGGAAGGGACACTTGAATCAGCTCCATTAGATGAGATTACACACAGGCTTAAAGCTCTTAAGTTAGCTAACTCATTTATTTCAGATGCCGTAGTACATTTAACTAAGCTTACGGCTAAGAATTCCGGATTCGCCATTCAGGCGCGCAGAGCACTGTGGCTAAAATCCTGGTCAGCTGACGTTACTTCTAAGTCTAAATTTCTTAATATACCTTTCAAAGGGCAGACCTTATTCGGGCCCGGATTGAAAGAAATTATTGCTGACATTACAGGAGGTAAAGGCCATGCCCTGCCTCAAGACAGAGCCAAACCTAAGGCTAGACAATCTAATTTTCGTTCCTTTCGGAATTTCAAAGCAGGAGCAGCATCAACTTCCTCTGCTCCAAAACAAGAAGGATCTGTTGCTCGCTACAGACAAGGCTGGAGACCTAACCAGTCCTGGAACAAGGGCAAGCAGGCCAGGAAACCTGCTGGTGCCCCTAAAACAGCATGAATTGAGGGCCCCCGATCCGGGAACGGATCTAGCGGGGGGCAGACTTTCTCTCTTCGCCCAGGCTTGGGCAAGAGATGTCCAGGATCCCTGGGCGCTAGAGAAAATATCTCAGGGATACCTTCTGGACTTCAAATACTCTCCCCCAAGAGAGAGATTTCATCTGTCAAGGTTGTCAACAAACCAAATAAAGAAAGAGGCGTTTCTACGCTGCGTACAAGAGCTTTTATTAATGGGAGTAAACCATCCAGTTCCACGTCGGAACAGGGACAAGGGTTTTACTCAAATCTGTTTGTGGTTCCCAAAAAAGAGGGAACTTTCAGGCCAATCCTGGATTTAAAGATCCTAAACAAATTCCTAAGAGTTCCATCGTTCAAAATGGAGACTATTCGGACAATTTTACCCATGATCCAAAAGGGTCAGTACATGACCACAGTGGATTTAAAGGATGCTTACCTTCACATACCGATTCACAAAGATCATTACGGGTATCTAAGGTTTGCCTTTCTAGACAGGCATTACCAGTTTGTAGCTCTTCCATTCGGATTGGCTACGGCTACGAGAATCTTCACAAAGGTTCTGGGTGCTCTTCTGGCGGTACTAAGACTGCGAGGAATTGCGGTAGCTCCGTACCTAGACGACATTCTGATACAAGCTTCAAGCTTTCAAACTGCCAAGTCTCATACAGAGTTAGTACTGGCATTTCTAAGGTCGCATGGATGGAAGGTGAACGAAAAGAAGAGTTCTCTCTTTCCACTCACAAGAGTTCCCTTCTTGGGGACTCTTATAGATTCTGTAGAAATGAAGATTTACCTGACAGAAGACAGGTTAACAAAGCTTCAAAATGCATGCCGTGTCCTTCATTCCATTCAACACCCGTCAGTAGCTCAATGCATGGAGGTGATCGGCTTAATGGTAGCAGCAATGGACATAGTACCCTTTGCACGCCTACATCTCAGACCGCTGCAATTGTGCATGCTAAGTCAGTGGAATGGGGATTACTCAGACTTGTCCCCTACTCTGAATCTGGATCAAGAGACCAGAAATTCTCTTCTATGGTGGCTTTCTCGGCCACATCTGTCCAGGGGGATGCCATTCAGCAGGCCGGACTGGACAATTGTAACAACAGACGCCAGCCTACTAGGTTGGGGCGCTGTCTGGAATTCTCTGAAGGCTCAGGGACAATGGAATCAGGAGGAGAGTCTCCTACCAATAAACATTCTGGAATTGAGAGCAGTTCTCAATGCCCTTCTGGCTTGGCCCCAGTTAACAACTCGGGGGTTCATCAGGTTTCAGTCGGACAACATCACGACTGTAGCTTACATCAACCATCAGGGAGGGACAAGAAGCTCCCTAGCAATGATGGAAGTATCAAAGATAATTCGCTGGGCAGAGTCTCACTCTTGCCACCTGTCAGCAATCCACATCCCGGGAGTGGAGAACTGGGAGGCGGATTTCTTAAGTCGTCAGACTTTTCATCCGGGGGAGTGGGAACTTCATCCGGAGGTCTTTGCCCAAATACTTCGACGTTGGGGCAAACCAGAGATAGATCTCATGGCGTCTCGACAGAACGCCAAGCTTCCTCGTTACGGGTCCAGATCCAGGGATCCGGGAGCGGTTCTGATAGATGCTTTGACAGCACCTTGGACCTTCGGGATGGCTTATGTGTTTCCACCCTTCCCGATGCTTCCTCGATTGATTGCCAGAATCAAACAGGAGAGAGCATCAGTGATTCTAATAGCGCCTGCATGGCCACGCAGGACTTGGTATGCAGATCTAGTGGACATGTCATCCTGTCCACCTTGGTCGCTACCTCTGAAACAGGACCTTCTGATCCAGGGTCCCTTCAAACATCAAAATCTAATTTCTCTGAAGCTGACTGCTTGGAAATTGAACGCTTGATTTTATCAAAACGTGGTTTTTCTGAGTCAGTTATTGATACCTTAATACAGGCTAGGAAGCCTGTTACCAGAAAGATTTACCATAAGATATGGCGCAAATACTTATATTGGTGCGAATCCAAGAGTTACTCATGGAGTAAGTTTAGGATTCCGAGGATATTGTCTTTTCTACAAGAAGGTTTAGAAAAGGGTTTATCCGCTAGTTCCTTAAAGGGACAGATTTCAGCTCTGTCCATTCTTTTACACAAACGTCTGTCAGAAGTTCCGGACGTTCAAGCTTTTTGTCAGGCTTTAGCTAGGATCAAGCCTGTGTTTAAAACTGTTGCTCCACCATGGAGTTTGAACTTAGTTCTTAATGAATCTACCTGAGTTTTTACTATGATTTTAGCCGGCGTAGTTAAGATCATATTGCTGTTTCTCGGCCATCTGAGGAGAGGTAAACTTCAGATCAGGGGACAGCGGGCAGATTAATCTGCAAAGAGGTATGTAGCAGCTTATTATTTTCTGACAATGGAATTGATGAGAAAATTCTGCCATACCGATATAATGTAAACTCAGCCTTAAATGCAGTAGCAGCAACTGGTATCAGGCTGTCATGTATGTATATTTTACACTTCAGTATTCTGGGGAATGGCACTTCACTGGAATTATACTGTGTGCATAAGACTTTAGCCTAATTTGCAGGGACTGGCAACAGGCTCTTTAATAATAACACTTAATTTATGTTAAACGTTTTTTGCTGGCATGTAAAATCGTTTCATTTTCTGAGGTACTGGGTGAATAAAATGTTTTGGGCATTATTTTTTCCACTTGGCAGTTGTTTTATTTAATTTATGACAGTTTACTGATCTCTCTCACTGTTGTGTGTGAGGGGGAGGTCAAAAAATTCAGTCAGAAGCTCATTGTATTTCCTGCATGATCCGGTTCATCTCTACAGAACTCAGGGGTCTTCAAAACTTGTTTTGAGGGAGGTAATCATTCACAGCAGAGCTGTGAGATTGTAGTTGACTGTGATAAAAAACGTTTATTTCTGTAACTTTTTTTTTTTTCTGCTATCAGGGTTAGTTATCCTTCGCTAATGGGAACAAGCCTTTGCTAAAATTGTGTTTTTTACAAAGATTTGATGCTATAACCTTTCAGTTTATTAACTTTCAACTGTCATAACTCTTTCTGTGCTTCTTATAGGCACAGTACGTTTTCATATTATAGTAAATTACTTGAAAAGTATTTCCAAGTTGCTAGTTTATTTGCTAGTGTGTTAAACATGTCTGATTCAGAGGAAGACATCTGTGCTATATGTGCTAATGCCAAAGTGGAGCCCAATAGAAATTTATGTACTAACTGTATTGATGCTACTTTAAATAAAAGTCAATCTGTACAAATTGAACACATTTCACCAAACAACGAGGGGAGAGTTATGCCGACTAACTCGCCTCACGTGTCAGTACCTGCATCTCCCGCTCGGGGGGTGCGTGATATTGTGGCGCCGAGTACATCTGGGCGGCCATTACAAATCACATTACAGGATATGGCTACTGTTATGACTGAAGTTTTGGCTAAATTACCAGAACTAAGAGGTAAGCGTGATCACTCTGGGGTGAGAACAGAGTGCGCTGATAATGTTAGGGCCATGTCAGATACTGCGTCACAACTTGCAGAACATGAGGACGGAGAGCTTCATTCTGCGGCTGACGGTTCTGATCCAAACAGATTGGATTCAGATATTTCAAATTTTAAATTTAAGCTGGAAAACCTCCGTGTATTACTAGGGGAGGTGTTAGCGGCTCTGAATGATTGTAACACAGTTGCAATACCAGAAAAAATGTGTAGGTTGGATAAATATTTTGCGGTACCGTCGAGTACTGACGTTTTTCCTATACCTAAGAGACTTACTGAAATTGTTACTAAGGAGTGGGATAGACCCGGTGTGCCGTTCTCACCCCCTCCGATATTTAGAAAGATGTTTCCAATAGACACCACCACACGGGACTTATGGCAAACGATCCCTAAGGTGGAGGGAGCAGTTTCTACTTTAGCTAAGCGTACCACTATCCCGGTGGAGGATAGCTGTGCCTTTTCAGATCCAATGGATAAAAAGTTAGAGGGTTACCTTAAGAAAATGTTTGTTCAACAAGGTTTTATATTGCAACCCCTTGCATGCATTGCGCCTGTCACGGCTGCAGCAGCATTTTGGTTTGAGTCTCTGGAAGGGACACTTGAATCAGCTCCATTAGATGAGATTACACACAGGCTTAAAGCTCTTAAGTTAGCTAACTCATTTATTTCAGATGCCGTAGTACATTTAACTAAGCTTACGGCTAAGAATTCCGGATTCGCCATTCAGGCGCGCAGAGCACTGTGGCTAAAATCCTGGTCAGCTGACGTTACTTCTAAGTCTAAATTTCTTAATATACCTTTCAAAGGGCAGACCTTATTCGGGCCCGGATTGAAAGAAATTATTGCTGACATTACAGGAGGTAAAGGCCATGCCCTGCCTCAAGACAGAGCCAAACCTAAGGCTAGACAATCTAATTTTCGTTCCTTTCGGAATTTCAAAGCAGGAGCAGCATCAACTTCCTCTGCTCCAAAACAAGAAGGATCTGTTGCTCGCTACAGACAAGGCTGGAGACCTAACCAGTCCTGGAACAAGGGCAAGCAGGCCAGGAAACCTGCTGGTGCCCCTAAAACAGCATGAATTGAGGGCCCCCGATCCGGGAACGGATCTAGTGGGGGGCAGACTTTCTCTCTTCGCCCAGGCTTGGGCAAGAGATGTCCAGGATCCCTGGGCGCAAGAGAAAATATCTCAGGGATACCTTCTGGACTTCAAATACTCTCCCCCAAGAGAGAGATTTCATCTGTCAAGGTTGTCAACAAACCAAATAAAGAAAGAGGCGTTTCTACGCTGCGTACAAGAGCTTTTATTAATGGGAGTAATCCATCCAGTTCCACGTCGGAACAGGGACAAGGGTTTTACTCAAATCTGTTTGTGGTTCCCAAAAAAGAGGGAACTTTCAGGCCAATCCTGGATTTAAAGATCCTAAACAAATTCCTAAGAGTTCCATCGTTCAAAATGGAGACTATTCGGACAATTTTACCCATGATCCAAAAGGGTCAGTACATGACCACAGTGGATTTAAAGGATGCTTACCTTCACATACCGATTCACAAAGATCATTACGGGTATCTAAGGTTTGCCTTTCTAGACAGGCATTACCAGTTTGTAGCTCTTCCATTCGGATTGGCTACGGCTACGAGAATCTTCACAAAGGTTCTGGGTGCTCTTCTGGCGGTACTAAGACCGCGAGGAATTGCGGTAGCTCCGTACCTAGACGACATTCTGATACAAGCTTCAAGCTTTCAAACTGCCAAGTCTCATACAGAGTTAGTACTGGCATTTCTAAGGTCGCATGGATGGAAGGTGAACGAAAAGAAGAGTTCTCTCTTTCCACTCACAAGAGTTCCCTTCTTGGGGACTCTTATAGATTCTGTAGAAATGAAGATTTACCTGACAGAAGACAGGTTAACAAAGCTTCAAAATGCATGCCGTGTCCTTCATTCCATTCAACACCCGTCAGTAGCTCAATGCATGGAGGTGATCGGCTTAATGGTAGCAGCAATGGACATAGTACCCTTTGCACGCCTACATCTCAGACCGCTGCAATTGTGCATGCTAAGTCAGTGGAATGGGGATTACTCAGACTTGTCCCCTACTCTGAATCTGGATCAAGAGACCAGAAATTCTCTTCTATGGTGGCTTTCTCGGCCACATCTGTCCAGGGGGATGCCATTCAGCAGGCCGGACTGGACAATTGTAACAACAGACGCCAGCCTACTAGGTTGGGGCGCTGTCTGGAATTCTCTGAAGGCTCAGGGACAATGGAATCAGGAGGAGAGTCTCCTACCAATAAACATTCTGGAATTGAGAGCAGTTCTCAATGCCCTTCTGGCTTGGCCCCAGTTAACAACTCGGGGGTTCATCAGGTTTCAGTCGGACAACATCACGACTGTAGCTTACATCAACCATCAGGGAGGGACAAGAAGCTCCCTAGCAATGATGGAAGTATCAAAGATAATTCGCTGGGCAGAGTCTCACTCTTGCCACCTGTCAGCAATCCACATCCCGGGAGTGGAGAACTGGGAGGCGGATTTCTTAAGTCGTCAGACTTTTCATCCGGGGGAGTGGGAACTTCATCCGGAGGTCTTTGCCCAAATACTTCGACGTTGGGGCAAACCAGAGATAGATCTCATGGCGTCTCGACAGAACGCCAAGCTTCCTCGTTACGGGTCCAGATCCAGGGATCCGGGAGCGGTTCTGATAGATGCTTTGACAGCACCTTGGACCTTCGGGATGGCTTATGTGTTTCCACCCTTCCCGATGCTTCCTCGATTGATTGCCAGAATCAAACAGGAGAGAGCATCAGTGATTCTAATAGCGCCTGCATGGCCACGCAGGACTTGGTATGCAGATCTAGTGGACATGTCATCCTGTCCACCTTGGTCGCTACCTCTGAAACAGGACCTTCTGATCCAGGGTCCCTTCAAACATCAAAATCTAATTTCTCTGAAGCTGACTGCTTGGAAATTGAACGCTTGATTTTATCAAAACGTGGTTTTTCTGAGTCAGTTATTGATACCTTAATACAGGCTAGGAAGCCTGTTACCAGAAAGATTTACCATAAGATATGGCGCAAATACTTATATTGGTGCGAATCCAAGAGTTACTCATGGAGTAAGGTTAGGATTCCGAGGATATGGTCTTTTCTACAAGAAGGTTTAGAAAAGGGTTTATCCGCTAGTTCCTTAAAGGGACAGATTTCAGCTCTGTCTATTCTTTTACACAAACGTCTGTCAGAAGTTCCGGACGTTCAAGCTTTTTGTCAGGCTTTAGCTAGGATCAAGCCTGTGTTTAAAACTGTTGCTCCACCATGGAGTTTGAACTTAGTTCTTAATGTTTTACAGGGGGTTCCGTTTGAACCCCTTCATTCCATTGATATCAAGTTGTTATCTTGGAAAGTTCTGTTTTTAATGGCGATTTCCTCGGCTCGAAGAGTCTCTGAGTTATCTGCCTTACATTGTGATTCTCCTTATCTGATTTTTCATTCAGACAAGAAAGTTCTGCGTACTAAACCTGGGTTCCTACCTAAGGTGGTCACTAACAGGAATATCAATCAAGAGATTGTGGTTCCATCTTTGTGTCCTAATCCTTCTTCGAAAAAGGAACGTCTGCTACACAATCTAGATGTAGTCCGTGCCCTGAAATTTTATCTACAGGCAACTAAGGATTTTCGACAAACGTCTTCCCTGTTTGTCGTTTATTCTGGTCAGAGGAGAGGTCAAAAAGCTTCGGCTACCTCTCTCTCCTTTTGGCTTCGTAGCATAATACGGTTAGCCTATGAGACTGCTGGACAGCAGCCTCCTGAAAGAATTACAGCACATTCTACTAGAGCTGTGGCTTCCACTTGGGCCTTTAAGAATGAGGCTTCTGTTGAACAGATTTGCAAGGCTGCAACTTGGTCTTCTCTTCATACTTTTTCCAAATTTTACAAATTTGACACTTTTGCTTCTTCGGAGGCTGTTTTTGGGAGAAAGGTTCTTCAGGCAGTGGTTCCTTCCGTATAAAGAGCCTGCCTGTCCCTCCCGTCATCCGTGTACTTTAGCTTTGGTATTGAATCCTCTTGCACTTCCTGTTGGGGAGGAGTTAATATCCCATAAGTAATGGATGATCCGTGGACTGGATACACTTAACAAGAGAAAACATAATTTATGCTTACCTGATAAATTTATTTCTCTTGTAGTGTATCCAGTCCACGGCCCGCCCTGTCACTTTAAGGCAGGTAATTTTTCCATTAAACTACAGTCACCACTGCACCCTATGGTTTTCCTTTCTCTGCATGTTTTCGGTCGAATGACTGGTAGTGGCAGTTAGGGGAGGAGCTATGTAGCAGCTCTGCTGGGTGAATCCTCTTGCACTTCCTGTTGGGGAGGAGTTAATATCCCATAAGTAATGGATGATCCGTGGACTGGATACACTACAAGAGAAATAAATTTATCAGGTAAGCATAAATTATGTTTTTTTAGATGGAACGGGAATGAGACAATTGAGAAAACTAAATTTACCTGGGGATATAGTATACATAGATTACTATTTGGATTTGGGGTTTAAATTGAAAATTGGCTTTTAAATACTTTTTAATAGTTAATATTAAAGGGATATATGCAAAAAGAAAATACTATAATTTGTTGGAACATTTTATTATTTCACTGTTGCTTGCATATAACTTGCATTTAATCCAATACAAATGGGTTAAACAAATAGTTGAAGTCCGCTCCATAGCAGCAATACAATACTGGGACGTAGCTGAAAGAATATGGTGAACCAATGACAAAAGACATGTTTAGCCACCAATCAGTAGCTAGTACTTAGTAATGCATTGCTGGTCCTCAGCCTACCTAGGTATGCTTTTCAACAAGGTAAATTGAAAGGTCTCTTAAAATTACATGCTCCTTCCAAATCACAAAAGGTTAGTTTGCTGAGTACATGTTTCTGAGCTGTTTTGGAGTTTAGACATTGCTCACATTTAAGCCCTACTGTGGGCCATTTTTCAGTGAAAAACACAAACATATTATATATAGTTTCTGCAGACCCAGCAGATTCAAACTATAACATTATTTTATGTATATATCATGACAAATGAGAACTGAGCAAAAAAATATATTATAATGTACCTACATATCTGAGAAGACTTTTGCAATGAAAAATTAGCATATATTGTTTTATGTTTTTTCTTTTCACTGATTTCCCTGTCCCTAGAACAAAAATATCACTGCTAACCAATCACAAACAAATATGCATATATAGCATGAAAGCTGCATTTAAGGTGCCATAAAACATTTTGAGTTTTGTGCATATTATAAAAGGGTCAAGTGAGGTAACAGTGTGTGGGGAAAAAAGTGGAAAAAAAGCTTATAAGTATTTTAATAAAATGTTAAAAAAGCTGCAAAAATACTTACACTTTAGTGTTGCCAAGTGTAGCCTGCTCCACCCCCCTTATCAGTGTCCTATTCCAAACCTTGTGGTATCATGTAACAAAGTGTGCACGTGAGGATAATTACTTAGGCAAGCAAAGGAGGTTAAGGAGGGAAGCAGGTACTACTATTAGCGCTGCGGAATCTGTTGGCGCTCTACAAATAACCAATAATAATACTATTGTTTGTCGCCAAGAAGCTTGCTCATTTCCATGGGGATAATGTCACATGCTTTGTGAAAGATTCAGCATTATAATGTGTGCTGCTTTAGTCAGGTGTCATGTGACTCTGTCCCCTACCATGTACTAGTGCATTCTGCAGAAGTTATTGCCTGTATAGCGCCTTCAATATATGGAAATGCCCAGGGGGAAGCTTGCTGCAAACAAAACTATGCATGAATTAATGGAGTTAATGGGGTTAAAACAGAAACCATTTTGAAGGTAGGCTTTGGCTGCATTATATATTTAGAAACTTATGTTAGTTTATACTGCTTTAGGTCCCGTTAAGGGAAGAGGTTGGGGTAGCCTCCCCTCTTCTATCCCCCTAAAGGGACACTAAACCCAAAAAAAAATTCAGATAGATCATGAAATTTTAAGCATCTTTCTAATTTACTCCTATTATCAAATTTTCTTCATTCTCTTGGTAACTTTATTTGAAATGCAAGAATGTAAGTTTAGATGCCGGCCCATTTTTGGTGAACAACCTGGGTTATCCTTGCTGATTGGTGGATAAATTCATCCACCAATAAAAAAGTGATGTCCAGAGTACTGAACCTAAAAAAAAGCTTAGATGCCTTCTTTTTCAAATTATCGCCTAGATTTAGAGTTTTGCGTTAGCCGTCAAAACCAGAGTTAGGGGCTACTAACGCTGGTTTTGGGCTACCGCTGGTATTTAGAGTCGTGTAGGTAAGGGTCTAACGCTCACTTTCCAGCCGCGACTTTTCCATACCGCAGATCCCCTTACGTCAATCGTGTATCCTATCTTTTCAATGGGATCTTTCTAACGCTGGTATTTAGAGTCTTGGCTGGAGTGAGAGTTAAAACTCTACCAACAAAACTCCAGCCGCAGAAAAAAGTCAGGAGTTAAGAGCTTTTTGGGCTAACGCCGGTTCATAAAGCTCTTAACTACTGTGCTCTAAAGTACACTAACACCCATAAACTACCTATGTACCCCTAAACCGAGGCCCCCCCCACATCGCCGCCACTCTATAAAAAAAATTTAACCCCTAATCTGCCGACCGCACACCGCCGCAACCTACATTATCCCTATGTACCCCTAATCTGCTGCCCCTTACACCGCCGACCCCTATATTATATTTATTAACCCCTAATCTGCTGCCCCCAACGTCGCTGCCACCTACCTACAATTATTAACCCCTAATCTGCCGACCGGACCTCACCGCTACTATAATAAAGTTATTAACCCGTAATCCGCCTTACTCCCGCCTCAATAACCCTATAATAAATATTATTAACCCCTAATCTGCCTTCCCTAACATCGCCGACACCTAACTTCAAGTATTAACCCCTAATCTGCCGACCAGACCTCACCGCTACTCTAATAAATTTATTAACCCCTAAAGCTAAGTCTAACCCTAACACTAACACCCCCCTAAGTTAAATATAATTTTTATCTAACGAAATAAATTATTTCTTATTAAATAAATTATTTCTATTTAAAGCTAAATACTTACCTGTAAAATAAACCCTAATATAGCTACAATATAACGAATAATTATATTGTAGCTATTTTAGGATTTATATTTATTTTACAGGCAACTTTGTATTTATTTTAACCAGGTACAATAGCTATTAAATAGTTAATAACCATTTAATAGCTACCTAGTTAAAATAATTACAAAATTACCTGTAAAAAAAATCCTAACCTAAGTTACAATTAAACCTAACATTACACTATCAGTAAATTAATTAAATAAACTACGTACAATTATCTACAATTAAACCTAACACTACACTATCAATAAATTTATTACATAAAATACCTACAAATAAATACAATTAAATAAACTAACTAAAGTACAAAAAATAAAAAAAGAACTAAGTTACAAAAAATAAAAAAATAATTTACAAACATTAGAAAAATATTACAACAATTTTAAGCTAATTACACCTACTCTAAGCCCCCTAATAAAATAACAAAGCCACCCAAAATAAAAAAATGCCCTACCCTATTCTAAAATAAAAATAGAAAAGCTCTTTTACCATACCAGCCCTTAAAAGGGCCTTTTGCGGGGCATGCCCCAAAGAAAAGAGCTCTTTTGCCTGTAAAAAAAAAACCATACAATACCCCCCCAAAATTACAACCCACCACCCACATACCCCTAATCTAACCCAAACCCCCCTTAAATAAACCTAACAATAAGCCCCTGAAGATCATCCTACCTTATCTTCACCACGCCGGGTATCACCGATCAGTCCAGAGGAGGCTCCGAAATCTTCATCCAAGCCCAAGCGGGGGCTGAAGACATCCATCATCCGGCTGAAGAGGTCCATCATCGGGCTGAAGTCTTGATCCAAGCCCAAGCGGGGGCTGAAGACATCCATCATCCGGCTGAAGAGGTCCATCATCGGGCTGAAGTCTTGATCCAAGCGGGCGCTGAAGAGGTCCATCATCGGGCTGAAGTCTTCTATCAAGCGGCATCTTCAATCTTCTTTCTTCCGGATCCATCATCATCCCGCTGACGCGGAACATCCATCCTGGCCGACGACTTCCCGACGAATGGCGGTTCCTTTAAATTATGTCATCCAAGATGGCGTCCCTCGAATTCCGATTGGCTGATAGGATTCTATCAGCCAATCGGAATTAAGGTAGGAAAATTCTGATTGGCTGATGGAATCAGCCAATCAGATTCAAGTTCAATCCGATTGGCTGATTGGATGAGCCAATCAGATTGAACTTGAATCTGATTGGCTGATTCCATCAGCCAATCAGAATTTTCCTACCTTAATTCCGATTGGCTGATAGAATCCTATCAGCCAATCGGAATTCGAGGGACGCCATCTTGGATGACGTCCCTTAAAGGAACCGTCATTCGTCGGGAAGTCGTCGGCCAGGATGGATGTTCCGCGTTGGCGGGATGAAGATGGATCCGGAAGAAAGAAGATTGAAGATGCCGCTTGATAGAAGACTTCAGCCCGATGATGGACCTCTTCAGCCCCCGCTTGGGCTTGGATCAAGACTTCAGCCCGATGATGGACCTCTTCAGCCGGATGATGGATGTCTTCAGCCCCCGCTTGGGCTTGGATCAAGACTTCAGCCCGATGATGGACCTCTTCAGCCGGATGATGGATGTCTTCAGCCCCCGCTTGGGCTTGGATCAAGACTTCAGCCCGATGATGGACCTCTTCAGCCGGATGATGGATGTCTTCAGCCCCCGCTTGGGCTTGGATCAAGACTTCAGCCCGATGATGGACCTCTTCAGCTGGATGATGGATGTCTTCAGCCCCCGCTTGGGCTTGGATGAAGATTTCGGAGCCTCCTCTGGACTGATCGGTGATACCCGGCGTGGTGAAGATAAGGTAGGATGATCTTCAGGGGCTTAGTGTTAGGTTTATTTAAGGGGTGTTTGGGTTAGATTAGGGGTATGTGGGTGGTGGGTTGTAATGTTGTTGTTTTTTACAGGCAAAAGAGCTGTTTTCTTTGGGGCATGCCCCGCAAAAGGCCCTTTTAAGGGCTGGTAAGGTAAAAGAGCTTTTCTATTTTTATTTTAGAATAGGGTAGGGCATTTTTTTATTTTGGGGGGTTTTGTTATTTTATTAGGGGGCTTAGAGTAGGTGTAATTAGCTTAAAATGTTTGTAATATTTTTCTAATGTTTGTAAATTATTTTTTTATTTTTTGTAACTTAGTTCTTTTTTTATTTTTTGTACTTTAGTTAGTTTAATTAATTGTATTTATTTGTAGGTATTTTATGTAATTAATGTATTGATAGTGTAGTGTTAGCTTTAATTGTAGATAATTGTAGGTAGTTTATTTAATTAATTTATTGATAGTGTAGTGTTAGGTTTAATTGTAAGTTAGGTTATGATTTATTTTACAGGTAATTTTGTACTTATTTTAACTAGGTAGCTATTAAATAGTAAATAACTATTTAATAGCTATTGTACCTAGTTAAAATAAATACAAAGTTGCCTGTAAAATAAATATAAATCCTAAAATAGCTACAATATAATTATTTGTTATATTGTAGCTATATTAGGGTTTATTTTACAGGTAAGTATTTAGCTTTAAATAGGAATAATTTATTTAATAAGAAATAATTTATTTCGTTAGATAAAAATTATATTTAACTTAGGGGGGTGTTAGTGTTAGACTTAGCTTTAGGGGTTAATAAATTTATTAGAGTAGCGGTGAGGTCCAGTCGGCAGATTAGGGGTTAATACTTGAAGTTAGGTGTCAGCGATGTTAGGGAGGGCAGATTAGGGGTTAATACTATTTATTATAGGGTTATTGAGGCGGGAGTGAGGCGGATTAGGGGTTAATTTTATTATAGTAGCGGTGAGGTCCGGTCGGCAGATTAGGGGTTAATAATTGTAGGTAGGTGGCGGCGACGTTGGGGGCGGCAGATTAGGGGTTAATAAATATAATATAGGGGTCGGTGGTGTTATGGGCAGCAGATTAGGGGTACATAGGTATAATGTAGGTTGCGGCGGTGTACGGAGCAGCAGATTAGGGGTTAAAAGTGTAATGCAGGGGTCAGCGATAGCGGGGGCAGCAGATTAGGGGTTAATAAGTGTAAGGTTAGGGGTATTTAGACTCGGGGTACATGTTAGGGTGTTAGGTGCAGACTTAGGAAGTGTTTCCCCATAGGAAACAATGGGGCTGCGTTAGGAGCTGAACGCTGCTTTTTTGCAGGTGTTAGGTTTTTTTTTCAGCCAGCTCAGCCCTATTGTTTCCTATGGGGGAATCGTGCACGAGCACGTTTTTGGAGCTGGCCGCGTCCGTAAGCACCGCTGGTATTGAGAGTTGCAGTGGCGGTAAATATACCTCTACGCTCCCTTTTTGGAGCCTAACGCAGCCATTCTGTGAACTCTAAATACCAGCGATATTTAAAAGGTGCGGGGGAAAAAAGCATGCGTAGCTAACGCACCCCTTCTAACGCAAAACTCTAAATCTAGCCGAAAGATAGCAAGAGAAGGAAGAAAAATTGATAATAGGAGTAAATTAGAAAGTTTCTTAAAAAATTGCATGCTCTATCTGAATCGTGAAAGAGAAAATTTGGGTTCAGTGTCCCTTTAAGGTGGTTTAGCACTGATTAAGCTTTGTCGCTTATTAATAATTTATTTAACAGGCATTTAAAGTTAAAGTCAATTCTAACATTGTACAAACGCTAGGATTGACTATTGAAACAAATAAAGGGGACTTTCATTCATGAAGTATAAGATACTTCATGTAGAAAGCTCCTTTATTTGTTTCAACCGATCGCCGTTCTTAGCTGCTACAGCAGCCCACGGGTCAAAAAATTTTTTGCTAAGAGGTGACATTTTCACCTCTTATCCAATAGCCTTGCGGTAAATCTGGCTCCCATGGGCACCAAGCCGGATTTACAGAACGGCTATTGGCCAAGAGGTGAAAACGTCACCTCTTAGCAAAAAATTATTTAAGCCATGGGCTGCTGTAGCAGCTAAGAATGGCTATCGGTTGAAACAAATAAAGGAGCTTTCTACATGAAGTATATTATACTTCATGAATGAAAGTCCATGCAGAAGAAAAAGAGAACAGAGAGAGGTGCTTGTGTGTACCAGTAGAAACAATAGAGAGGAGTAAAAACACCCACAACAGGGTACTCACATTTGGTAGGAGCACTCAGACAGTGCTATTAGGTGCGGACTGGGTTCTCAACAGCAACCCAGCTTGCTGATACTTCCAGCGTGTCACCAGGAACACCTTAGGATCTCCCTTCTTGAACTGGAAAAACAGACTGACCAAAACAGAAGCTTCACAGGTCAGGCAGATGATGATGGTAATGTCCAGGACTCTCACACAGAGCAGGAAAAGTCCCAATGTAGATGGTTAGAAATGATCAGTAGCAGTTCCAATGTCAGATAAAAGATTGGATTTATTAAAAAGTTAAAAAATATTTAAAATCTGGAACAACAGGATAGGGCAAACATGCACCCTCCTATTAACATGCAACGCGTTTCTCAGCTGTAATGCTGTTTCATCAGGCATATATGGCAAACTGATCATAGCTCTACTATACAGGGAGTGCAGAATTATTAGGCAAGTTGTATTTTTGAGGATTAATTTTATTATTGAACAACAACCATGTTCTCAATGAACCCAAAAAACTCATTAATATCAAAGCTGAATAGTTTTGGAAGTAGTTTTTAGTTTGTTTTTAGTTATAGCTATTTTAGGGGGATATCTGTGTGTGCAGGTGACTATTACTGTGCATAATTATTAGGCAACTTAACAAAAAACAAATATATACCTATTTCAATTATTTATTTTTACCAGTGAAACCAATATAACATCTCAACATTCACAAATATACATTTCTGACATTCAAAAACAAAACAAAAACAAATCAGTGACCAATATAGCCACCTTTCTTTGCAAGGACACTCAAAAGACTGCCATCCATGGATTCTGTCAGTGTTTTGATCTGTTCACCATCAACATTGCGTGCAGCAGCAACCACAGCCTCCCAGACACTGTTCAGAGAGGTGTACTGTTTTCCCTCCTTGTAAATCTCACATTTGATGATGGACCACAGGTTCTCAATGGGGTTCAGATCAGGTGAACAAGGAGGCCATGTCATTAGATTTTCTTCTTTTATACCCTTTCTTGCCAGCCACGCTGTGGAGTACTTGGACGCGTGTGATGGAGCATTGTCCTGCATGAAAATCATATTTTTCTTGAAGGATGCAGACTTCTTCCTGTACCACTGCTTGAAGAAGGTGTCTTCCAGAAACTGGCAGTAGGACTGGGAGTTGAGCTTGACTCCATCCTCAACCTGAAAAGGCCCCACAAGCTCATCTTTGATGATACCAGCCCAAACCAGTACTCCACCTCCACCTTGCTGGCGTCTGAGTCGGACTGGAGCTCTCTGCCCTTTACAAATCCAGCCACGGGCCAATCCATCTGGCCCATCAAGACTCACTCTCATTTCATCAGTCCATAAAACCTTAGAAAAATCAGTCTTGAGATATTTCTTGGCCCAGTCTTGACGTTTCAGCTTGTGTGTCTTGTTCAGTGGTGGTCGTCTTTCAGCCTTTCTTACCTTGGCCATGTCTCTGAGTATTGCACACCTTGTGCTTTTGGGCACTCCAGTGATGTTGCAGCTCTGAAATATGGCCAAACTGGTGGCAAGTGGCATCTTGGCAGCTGCACGCTTGACTTTTCTCAGTTCATGGGCAGTTATTTTGCGCCTTGGTTTTTCCACACGCTTCTTGCGACCCTGTTGACTATTTTGAATGAAATGCTTGATTGTTCGATGATCACGCTTCAGAAGCTTTGCAATTTTAAGAGTGCTGCATCCCTCTGCATGATATCTCACTATTTTTGACTTTTCTGAGCCTGTCAAGTCCTCCTTTTGACCCATTTTGCCAAAGGAAAGGAAGTTGCCTAATAATTATGCACACCTGATATAGGGTGTTGATGTCATTAGACCACACCCCTTCTCATTACAGAGATGCACATCACCTAATATGCTTAATTGGTAGTAGGCTTTCGAGCCTATACAGCTTGGAGTAAGACAACATGCATAAAGAGGATGATGTGGTCAAAATACTCATTTGCCTAATAATTCTGCACTCCCTGTATATACACACACACCAAACATATCAATTAACCAATATAACAAGCACCTGGGGTTCTCCATCAGGGTGATGAACCACAGTTTCTTAACCCTTCATCTATGGCATATACTTCACATTATTAAAATGAACATAAATATTTATGTGCATGTATATGTTAAAAATCTCATGTTATGAATTAGGGATGTTTAAAGCCAAATTATAAGTGTACTTCAATTACATATGTTTACAGGGTGATCAATGGTTGTCATATATAAATACATATAACATCAAAGTGAAATTAAAACCAGTGTCATGAGGGAGGGTAATAGAGCGCTTAAGTAGCTGCTAAAGAAGTGTATCAAGTTGTATTGCAAGAATGTTATGTACATATGTGTATGTTTCCATCGATATTAGAAAACATTAGTGCTAAATGTGACGTGGGCGCTTCCCCTACCAATAAAATTCCTTCGCGTATAATACTAGTTACAACAGATGACAAGGAAGTGCCTCCTACCAATAGCAATCCTTAGCGTAAGTCCCTATCGACCAAGCCCCCTTTCCCCATAGCACTGACTAGTGTTGATCACGTGGACGCAACTGTTACCAATAAAAACACTTCTCGTAAGAAACTGCCAATCAAGAACTTCATGTGGCTACGTCACCACATACTAGAAAGGGAGCGTGTGAAAATATCAATATGTAGTGAACATGAAGTACACTTATAATTTGGTTTTAAACATCCCTAATTCATAACATGAGATTTTTAACATATACATGCACATAAATATTTATGTTCATTTTAATAATGTGAAGTATATGCCATAGATGAAGGGTTAAGAAACTGTGGTTCCTCCTCCTGATGGAGAGTAGAGCTATGATCAGTTTGCCATATATGCCTGATGAAACAGCATTACAGCTGAGAAACGCGTCGCATGTTAATAGGAGGGTGCATGTTTGCCCTATCCTGTTCCATTTTTTAAATCTTTTTTAACTTTTTAATAAATCCAATCTTTTATCTGACATTGGAACTGCTACTGATAATTTCTACTAATCACACCGCCTCTTTCTAACCATCTACATTGGGACTTTTCCTGCTCTGTGTGGGAATCCTGGACATTACCATCATCATCTGTCTGACCTGTGAAGCTTCTGTTTTGGTCGGTCTGTTTTTCCAGTTCAAGAAGGGAGATCTTAAGGTGTTCCTGGTGACACGCTGTAAGTATCAGCAAGCTGGGTTGCTGTTGAGTACCCAGTCCGCACCCAATAGCACTGTCTGAGTGCTCCTACCAAATGTGAGTACCCTGTTGTGGGTGTTTTTACTCCTCTCTATTGTTTTTACTGGTACACACAAGCGTCTCTCTCTGTTCTCTTTTTCTTCTGCATAGACGTCTTGCCCAGCTGATGTGAGGAGAGTGCTGCTGCTGCTTTCTATCCACTGATTATCTCCTGTGATCAATCTTGGTTTGGATTACCATTGGGACTGATTATAGCAATAGACTTATTATTTCGTTCATATCAATATTGGTTTGTCTCATTGTATATCTTGTTCTACCTAAGATTTTGCCTTTATTTGTAACCTGTACATTATTTGATCATCTGAGTGCTTTTCATTAGAGCACCCTCTATTTAGTAATCTCTAGAGAGATACCTATAGTTTTTTTATGAATGAAAGTCCCCTTTATTTGTTTCAATAGTCAATACAAGCGTTTATACAACGCTAGGATTGACTTTCACTTTAAGTAAACAGGCATATAGTCCTTTCTAATCTCCATTTAATAGCTAAATATAAATATATATTCACAGCTAAACTACCTACTGCTATTGCAAAGAATGCTTTTCCTATCATGATTGTTAATGAAAAACTGATAATCCACCTAAAGCAGCAACCACTAGGAGGAAAAGCCTGATAACACTAACAAAACCAACTTCACTGGGGTTTACTCGTTATGCCATGCGAACGACGACATGCTCCTTGCCAGCCGCGGCCCTGTGAGGTTTCGGGAGGGATCCCAGGGATGCTGAGGCTGAAAAACGTGCATCATCTGAGTTTGCAGCTACACTAGATCCTCATAACACCAATAGCTACCCACCAGAGACTTCTCCCTTTACAAACAGATACCCTCAACCACCAGATGACCATAGGAGGCCTGAACCCACACGCTCTCCAGAGCTCTCTTCATCCTGGTCTCCTCATATTTTATGAGACCACCAGGACTTTACTAAGACTTGCCCCTTTATACAAACCAAATCATGCGGTTAAACGATAAAGCATCTTTGATATATATAAGCCGTTTACCATGGATAGCAGCTGAATGCAATAACAGACCTATATATGGTATTATGTTTAGACACTGTTGTTTTTGTTTTAAATCTACTATTTATGGCATTGCTGATGATTATGTTTTTGTTATATCATAAATATGTACTAAAGCATAGCCACCGCTTAGTTGACACCTATAGTTTATGTACCTGGGGCCAAACAGCTCATAAAGGCAAAAATAAATCCAACTGCAGGACAGGTAGTGACAAGCACACTAAAGTAGCACCACTGATAGCTTTGCCTTAATGGAAACACGCAAATGAGCCCTCACACACTTAGCTTAATGCGCCTTATTTCTTATGGATATATAATTAACATGTTTCAAATGGCACATCCTCTAGGTCAGTGTTTTTCAACCAGTGTGCCGTGGCACACTAGTGTGCCGTGAGAGATACTCAGGTGTGCCACGGCAGACTTACAACAGTGTGACATATTTTTCAAACTTTGCTTGTTTTTTACTCCCAGTGCAGGGGTAGTTTGTAGGAGGCATGGCATAACAGCACAATACATACAGTATGTGTGTGTTTGTGTGTATGTGTATATATATATATGCTGTATTAGGCTACAATGTGTGATTTTTTTTAATTTTGGGATGGTGGTGTGCCACAGGATTTTTAAATGTAAAAAAGTGTGCCACGGCAAAAAAAAGGTTAAAAATCACTGCTCTAGGTTAATAGCAGGGAGCAGATGTAAATTCACTCTTGCTAGCTTGGTTTTTAGATCTTGCGGCCCGAGCCGCGCATGACACACACTGTCCTAAATCTGAATGCATCTAGCTCAATATGTATGTTGTGCCCAACTTTCATACTAATTTAAACATCCTTATAGATAATGGCACATATAATATGACCTACATAACATAGTTTATACCATGGAGTAGAGGGCCAATCGTCTGTTTCCCTGACCCCAGGACTCATTTCATATACCCTAATCAACATAGCGTCTCTTAATATAACATACCAGGAGGGTAGAGACCATGTTAATCAGATAACCTACCTCTACTTCTCATACTGAAAGTATTTATTGGAATATGTGTATATCTCATGGGAGCATAGAAATATATGATGTGTCGCAGATGTGTCTAGCTGTAGCCTTAGCATCGTCAATCTTCATTCGTCTACATTATTTATATTGATGCAACTTTTTCTTTGTTTACTTACTTGCATTATGATAATCCCTCTTTACATGCTGTATCCATATAAATGGTGCAAGAGTGACCTATACTGTTATATTTTGAAGAGAAAAAATAGAGCACTTTACTGTTGCAATGTAACGTTTGTACCTACAATGTTTGTATGCATACTTTATGTTCTCAATAAAAAAATAAAACTATTTTTACTTGACATCCCCAAGACACACACTGTTTGACAGGACAGGCAAGTGCTGGGGTTTCTATGGCTTAAGGGAGCTGAGATCCAGAGGTTTGAACACCCCTGGCCCTGCCCATAGGAGGTAACATGACCTGCAACTCCAAAATCTTTTGGCGATGCTGGACCATTTGGTCACCTCATATGTGGGGTAAGTGCTTCGGGGGGTCCACATTTAGCGCCAAAGATGCCCCCCTTCACTTAAGACAGTTAACGTTAACAGTTAAAGTTTTTTTTTATTTTTTTATTCCAAATGATACCGAAAAACAAACAGAAAAATAAACTAAACAAAAAAATTAACACAAAATATCATTTTAAACCAGTACTGACAGACTTAAAGGGACATGAAACCCACATTTTTTCTTTCATGATTTAGAAAGAGCATGCAATTTTAAACAACTTTCTAATTTACTTCTATTATCTAATTTGTTTTATTCTCTTAATATTCTTTGCTGAAAAGCATATCTAGATAGGCTCAGTAGCTGCTGATTGGTTGCTGCACATAGAAGCTTCATGTGATTGGCTCACCCATGTGCATTGCTTTTTCTTCAACTAAGGATATCTCAAAAATGAAGCAAAATAAATAAAAGAAGTACATTTGATTGTTGTTTAAATTTGTATTATCTATCTGAATCATGAAATAAAAAATTGGGGTTTAGTGTACCTTTAAGGACAATGCCACAATATATGAGAATAAGAGGGATTTGTTAAGTAACATTTAATACATTTATTTTGAACTTCTTTCCACCATTTACAGATTTGTCTGAGAATCCAATAATGGGATTCTCAAAATTTTTGAGAACAAGACGCATCTAACTATTTTAAAGCTTTGATCTACCCATTTCTATATTCATTTCCTCCACAAAATCCTTAAACTAGTAAGCAATTAATTTCTTTATGGTCTTAAATTAATAATATCCTATATATTGCAGACAAAGACAATTTGTTGCTCTCTCTTCTCAATTAAAGGGCCATGATACCCAAATGTTGAAACACTTGAAACTGATGCAGTATAGCTATATGGGTTACCCGAGAGTCATACATTTGCCTTCCTCCATTTTGGTACTTAGAAAAAATGTGAAAGCTTAGATGGAACATCTTTTATATGCTTTAAAGGGACATAATACTCGTATGCTAAATCACCTGAAACTGATGCAGTATAACTGTAAAAAGCTGACAGGAAAATATCACCTGAGCATCTCTATGTAAAAAAGAAAGATATTTTACCTCAAAAATTCCTCAGTAGCCACATCCCATTGTAAAGGACTTCTAAGCAGCAAATCAGTATGTCTGTCCCGGGACAGCCAAGGGAGTGAGCTTAGTGCGCACTCATATTATTTCCCTTTTCAGTTTAAGGGAGTTTACTATGAAATCTCATGAGAGTTAAATAAAATCTCATGAGATCACAGTAAAAGAGTTCATGACCTCAGCACTGCTGATGCTGATTGGCTGCTGTTCATTTCTTCTTCTTTTTTTTTTACCTGCAGCTGGGCAGCAGCTGGGCAGCAGCTGAGTATAACTTTTTATACAGAACTTACTCTGCTGAGCTGAGGAAATTGTGAGGTAAAATATCTTCTTTTTTACATAGCGATGCTCAGGTGATATTTTCCTGTCAGCTTTTTACAGTTATACTGCATCAGTTTCAGGTGATTTAGCATATGAGTATTATGTCCCTTTAAAGCATATAAAGGATGTTCCATCTAAGCTTTCACATTTTTTCTAAGTACCGAAATGGAGGAAGGCAAATGTATGACTCTCGGGTAACCCATAAAAATCTTTAAATTGGATAAATGTAAGAATTCTATGATCTTTAAAGTAAAAAAAAAATACTAATATTTATTATATGCTTATTTTTCCATCTCTCAAATATCTTGTAGAAATCTCCTGCTGGAGAGAGGGATTCACACTTAATGGAAGAAACTTAGTAACACTATATTCCCAGTTGAATCTCTTATTCACCCTCCTCCAATCGAACGAAACATCTCTGTACAATCGAAGACCACACGTGTTTTTCTCTAATTCTATGTTAAAGCTTTAAGAATTCGGGCCAGCATCTTCCCTGATTTATTACCATTGCAATTTTGTAGAGTTTCTTAAAGGGACAGTCAAGTCAAAATAAACTTATTATTCTGACAGAGCAAGCAGTTTTAAGACACTTTCCAATTGACTTCCATTTTCAAATTTTGCAGTCTTGTTATAAACACACTTTCTGGGGAACAAGATGGTACTGACCTACTGAGCATGTGCACAAGCTCACAGTATACTAGTCTGTGATTTGCAAAGGGCCTGTCACATGACACAGGGGGGGGGTGGAAAATGGGAGAAGAAATATATTTCTTTCATGTAATTAGCAAGAGTCCATGAGCTAGTGACGTATGGGATATACATTCCTACCAGGAGGGGCAAAGTTTCCCAAACCTCAAAATGCCTATAAATACACCCCTCACCACACCCACAATTCAGTTTTACAAACTTTGCCTCCGATGGAGGTGGTGAAGTAAGTTTGTGCTAGATTCTACGTTGATATGCGCTCCGCAGCAAGTTGGAGCCCGGTTTTCCTCTCAGCGTGCAGTGAATGTCAGAGGGATGTGAGGAGAGTATTGCCTATTTGAATGCAGTGATCTCCTTCTACGGGGTCTATTTCATAGGTTCTCTGTTATCGGTCGTAGAGATTCATCTCTTACCTCCCTTTTCAGATCGACGATATACTCTTATATATACCATTACCTCTGCTGATTCTCGTTTCAGTACTGGTTTGGCTTTCTACAAACATGTAGATGAGTGTCCTGGGGTAAGTAAATCTTATTTTCTGTGACACTCTAAGCTATGGTTGGGCACTTTGTTTATAAAGTTCTAAATATATGTATTCAAACATTTATTTGCCTTGACTCAGAATGTTCAACTTTCCTTATTTTTCAGACAGTCAGTTTCATATTTGGGATAATGCATTTGATTTAATCAATTTTTTTCTTACCTTCAAAAATTTGACTCTTTTACCTGTGGGCTGTTAGGCTCGCGGGGGCTGAAAATGCTTCATTTTATTGCGTCATTCTTGGCGCGGACTATTTTGGCGCAAAAATTATTTTCCGTTTCCGGCGTCATACGTGTCGCCGGAAGTTGTGTCATTTTTTTACTTTATTTTGCGCCAAAAATGTCGGCGTTCCGGATGTGGCGTCATTTTTGGCGCCAAAAGCATTTAGGCGCCAAATAATGTGGGCGTCTTATTTGGCGCTAAAAAATATGGGCGTCGCTTTTGTCTCCACATTATTTAAGTCTCATTTTTCATTGCTTCTGGTTGCTAGAAGCTTGTTCTTTGGCATTTTTTCCCATTCCTGAAACTGTCATTTAAGGAATTTGATCAATTTTGCTTTATATGTTGTTTTTTCTCTTACATATTGCAAGATGTCTCACGTTGCATCTGAGTCAGAAGATACTACAGGAAAATCGCTGTCTAGTGCTGGATCTACCAAAGCTAAGTGTATCTGCTGTAAACTTTTGGTAGCTATTCCTCCAGCTGTTGTTTGTATTGATTGTCATGACAAACTTGTTAATGCAGATAATATTTCCTTTAGTAAAGTACCATTGCCTGTTGCAGTTCCTTCAACATCTAAGGTGCAGAATGTTCCTGATAACATAAGAGATTTTGTTTCTGAATCCATAAAGAAGGCTATGTCTGTTATTTCTCCTTCTAGTAAACGTAAAAAATCTTTTAAAACTTCTCTCCCTACAGATGAATTTTTAAATGAACATCATCATTCTGATTCTGATGACTCTTCTGGTTCAGAGGATTCTGTCTCAGAGGTTGATGCTGATAAATCTTCATATTTATTTAAAATGGAATTTATTCGTTCTTTACTTAAAGAAGTTCTAATTGCTTTAGAAATAGAGGATTCTGGTCCTCTTGATACTAATTCTAAACGTTTGGATAAGGTATTTAAATCTCCTGTGGTTATTCCAGAAGTTTTTCCTGTTCCTAATGCTATTTCTGCAGTAATTTCCAAAGAATGGGATAAATTGGGTAATTCATTTACTCCTTCTAAACGTTTTAAGCAATTATATCCTGTGCCGTCTGACAGATTAGAATTTTGGGACAAAATCCCTAAAGTTGATGGGGCTATTTCTACCCTTGCTAAACGTATTACTATTCCTACGTCCGATGGTACTTCGTTTAAGGATCCTTTAGATAGGAAAATTGAATCCTTTCTAAGAAAAGCTTATCTGTGTTCAGGTAATCTTCTTAGACCTGCTATATCTTTGGCTGATGTTGCTGCAGCTTCAACTTTTTGGTTGGAAACTTTAGCGCAACAAGTAACACATCATGATTCTCATGATATTATTATTATGCTTCAGCATGCTAATAATTTTATCTGTGATGCCATCTTTGATATTATCAGAGTTGATGTCAGGTTTATGTCTCTAGCTATTTTAGCTAGAAGAGCTTTATGGCTTAAGACTTGGAATGCTGATATGGCTTCTAAATCAACTCTACTTTCCATTTCTTTCCAGGGTAACAAATTATTTGGTTCTCAGTTGGATTCTATTATTTCAACTGTTACTGGTGGGAAAGGAACTTTTTTACCACAGGATAAAAAATCTAAAGGTAAAAACAGGGCTAATAATCGTTTTCGTTCCTTTCGTTTCAACAAAGAACAAAAGTCTGATCCTTCATCCTCAGGAGCAGTTTCAGTTTGGAAACCATCTCCAATCTGGAATAAATCCAAGCCAGCCAGAAAGGCAAAGCCTGCTTCTAAGTCCACATGAAGGTGCGGCCCTCATTCCAGCTCAGCTGGTAGGGGGCAGGTTACGTTTTTTCAAAGAAATTTGGATCAATTCTGTTCACAATCTTTGGATTCAGAACATTGTTTCAGAAGGGTACAGAATTGGTTTCAAGATGAGACCTCCTGCAAAGAGATTTTTTCTTTCCCGTGTCCCAGTAAATCCAGGAAAAGCTCAAGCATTTCTGAATTGTGTTTCAGATCTAGAGTTGACTGGAGTAATTATGCCAGTTCCAGTTCAGGAACAGGGGATGGGGTTTTATTCAAATCTCTTCATTGTACCAAAGAAGGAGAATTCCTTCAGACCAGTTCTGGATCTAAAAATATTGAATCGTTATGTAAGGATACCAACGTTCAAGATGGTAACTGTAAGGACTATCTTGCCTTTTGTTCAGCAAGGGAATTATATGTCCACAATAGATTTACAGGATGCATATCTGCATATTCCGATTCATCCAGATCATTATCAGTTCCTGAGATTCTCTTTTCTGGACAAGCATTACCAGTTTGTGGCTCTGCCGTTTGGCCTAGCTACAGCTCCAAGAATTTTTACAAAGGTTCTCGGTGCCCTTCTGTCTGTAATCAGAGAACAGGGTATTGTGGTATTTCCTTATTTGGACGATATCTTGGTACTTGCTCAGTCTTTACATTTAGCAGAATTTCATATGAATCGACTTGTGTTGTTTCTTCAAGATCATGGTTGGAGGATCAATTTACCAAAAAGTTCATTGATTCCTCAGACAAGGGTAACCTTTCTGGGTTTCCAGATAGATTCAGTGTCCATGACTCTGTCTTTAACAGACAAGAGACGTCTAAAACTGATTGCAGCTTGTCGAAACCTTCAGTCACAATCATTCCCTTCGGTAGCCTTATGCATGGAAATTCTAGGTCTTATGACTGCTGCATCGGACGCGATCCCCTTTGCTCGTTTTCACATGCGACCTCTTCAGCTTTGTATGCTGAATCAATGGTGCAAGGATTACACAAAGATATCTCAATTAATATCTTTAAAACCGATTGTTCGACACTCTCTAACGTGGTGGACAGATCACCATCGTTTAATTCAGGGGGCTTCTTTTGTGCTTCCGACCTGGACTGTAATTTCAACAGATGCAAGTCTCACAGGTTGGGGAGCTGTGTGGGGATCTCTGACGGCACAAGGAGTTTGGGAATCTCAGGAGGTGAGATTACCGATCAATATTTTGGAACTCCGTGCAATTTTCAGAGCTCTTCAGTTTTGGCCTCTTCTGAAGAGAGAATCGTTCATTTGTTTTCAGACAGACAATGTCACAACTGTGGCATACATCAATCATCAAGGAGGAACTCACAGTCCTCTGGCTATGAAAGAAGTATCTCGAATTTTGGTTTGGGCGGAATCCAGCTCCTGTCTAATCTCTGCGGTTCATATCCCAGGTGTAGACAATTGGGAAGCGGATTATCTCAGTCGCCAAACGTTGCATCCGGGCGAATGGTCTCTTCACCCAGAGGTATTTCTTCAGATTGTTCAAATGTGGGAACTTCCAGAAATAGATTTGATGGCGTCCCATCTAAACAAGAAACTTCCCAGGTATCTGTCCAGATCCCGGGATTCTCAGGCGGAAGCAGTGGATGCATTATCACTTCCTTGGAAGTATCATCCTGCCTATATCTTTCCGCCTCTAGTTCTTCTTCCAAGAGTAATCTCCAAGATTCTGAAGGAATGCTCGTTTGTTCTGCTGGTAGCTCCGGCATGGCCTCACAGGTTTTGGTATGCGGATCTTGTCCGGATGGCCTCTTGCCAACCGTGGACTCTTCCGTTAAGACCAGACCTTCTGTCACAAGGTCCTTTTTTCCATCAGGATCTGAAATCCTTAAATTTAAAGGTATGGAGATTGAACGCTTGATTCTTCGTCAAAGAGGTTTCTCTGACTCTGTGATTAATACTATGTTACAGGCTCGTAAATCTGTATCTAGAGAGATATATTATAGAGTCTGGAAGACTCATTTTTCTTGGCATTCTTTTAGAATACTGAGAATTTTACAGTTTCTTCAGGATGGTTTAGATAAAGGTTTGTCCGCAAGTTCCTTGAAAGGACAAATCTCTGCTCTTTCTGTTCTTTTTCACAGAAAGATTGCTATTCTTCCTGATATTCATTGTTTTGTACAAGCCTTGGTTCGTATAAAACCTGTCATTAAGTCAATTTCTCCTCCTTGGAGTTTGAATTTGGTTCTGGGGGCTCTTCAAGCTCCTCCGTTTGAACCTATGCATTCATTGGACATTAAATTACTTTCTTGGAAAGTTTTGTTCCTTTTGGCCATCTCTTCTGCCAGAAGAGTTTCTGAATTATCTGCTCTTTCTTGTGAGTCTCCTTTTCTGATTTTTCATCAGGATAAGGCGGTGTTGCGAACTTCTTTTGAATTTTTACCTAAAGTTGTGAATTCCAACAACATTAGTAGAGAAATTGTGGTTCCTTCATTATGTCCTTATCCTAAGAATTCTAAGGAGAAATCGTTGCATTCTTTGGATGTTGTTAGAGCTTTGAAATATTATGTTGAAGCTACTAAATCTTTCCGAAAGACTTCTAGTCTATTTGTCATCTTTTCCGGTTCTAGAAAAGGCCAGAAAGCTTCTGCCATTTCTTTGGCATCTTGGTTGAAATCTTTAATTCATCTTGCCTATGTTGAGTCGGGTAAAACTCCGCCTCAGAGAATTACAGCTCATTCTACTAGGTCAGTTTCTACTTCCTGGGCGTTTAGGAATGAAGCTTCGGTTGATCAGATTTGCAAAGCAGCAACTTGGTCCTCTTTGCATACTTTTACTAAATTCTACCATTTTGATGTGTTTTCTTCTTCTGAAGCAGTTTTTGGTAGAAAAGTACTTCAGGCAGCGGTTTCAGTTTGAATCTTCTGCTTATGTTTTTCGTTAAACTTTATTTTGGGTGTGGATTATTTTCAGCAGGAATTGGCTGTCTTTATTTTATCCCTCCCTCTCTAGTGACTCTTGTGTGGAAAGATCCACATCTTGGGTAATCATTATCCCATACGTCACTAGCTCATGGACTCTTGCTAATTACATGAAAGAAAACATAATTTATGTAAGAACTTACCTGATAAATTCATTTCTTTCATATTAGCAAGAGTCCATGAGGCCCGCCCTTTTTTTGTGGTGGTTATGATTTTGTATAAAGCACAATTATTCCAATTCCTTATTTTATATGCTTTCGCACTTTTTTATCACCCCACTTCTTGGCTATTCGTTAAACTGAATTGTGGGTGTGGTGAGGGGTATATTTATAGGCATTTTGAGGTTTGGGAAACTTTGCCCCTCCTGGTAGGAATGTATATCCCATACGTCACTAGCTCATGGACTCTTGCTAATTACATGAAAGAAAACATAATTTATGTAAGAACTTACCTGATAAATTCATTTCTTTCATATTAGCAAGAGTCCATGAGGCCCGCCCTTTTTTTGTGGTGGTTATGATTTTGTATAAAGCACAATTATTCCAATTCCTTATTTTATATGCTTTCGCACTTTTTTATCACCCCACTTCTTGGCTATTCGTTAAACTGAATTGTGGGTGTGGTGAGGGGTATATTTATAGGCATTTTGAGGTTTGGGAAACTTTGCCCCTCCTGGTAGGAATGTATATCCCATACGTCACTAGCTCATGGACTCTTGCTAATATGAAAGAAATGAATTTATCAGGTAAGTTCTTACATAAATTATGTTTTTCCAGAAAAAAAATCTACTGCTTATTTGAAAATCAGAGTAGGTGTTATTGCATTGTCATTTTATTATGCACTTCTTAATTATGCAATTGTACTGTATTTATGGTCCTTTAAGATTGTCTCCTCAACCTGCTGCAAAAGGCAAACATCTCTCTCCTTCTTGACCGAAAGATAATGGTTAAATTTGCTTTTCGAAAGGTATTGTCTATATTTAGCATTAGCCTCAGCCAACTGGTCTGCTTAGATTTTATTAGTTTTATTATATTGTCATCTACATTTAAAGGAACATGAAACTCAATTTTCTTCTTTCATGATTCAGATAGAGCATGCAATTTTAAGCAGCGTTCTAATTTACCCCTATTATCATTTTTTCTTTGTTCTCTTGGTATCTTTAGTTGAAAAAGCAGAAATGTAAGTTTAGAAGCCAGACCTAAATCAGCAAGCGCAACCTAGGTGCTGGACAAAAAAAATGGGCTGGCTCCTAAGCTTACATTACTGATTTTTCAAATAAAGATACCAAGAGAACGAAGAAACATTGATAATAGGATTAAATTAGAAAGTTGCTTAAAATGGCATGCTCTGTCTGAATCATGAAAGAAAAAAATTGGGTTTCATAGCCCTTTAAACAATAAAGGGATTGCTAAACTTTAAATATATGTTCTATTTGTTTGCCTACATTGATATTCACCTGTTTTTTACAGTGTGGTAATTGTAAACATAAAATAAAACTGCTACGCACCTCCATGGTGAGGGGGTATTTGCATTAGGGCTTGTGAAGATAGGGGCTACCATTTAAGGATCAGCATATTATCTGTTATTATAAATTCAGACATGGGGGCATATTTATCAAGGTCTGGCGGACCTGATCCGACACTGCAGATCAGGTCCGCCAGACCTCGCTGAATACGGCGATCAATACGCTCAACGTATTCAGCATTGCACTGGTGCAACGCCGCCCCCTGCAGACTCCCACCAGCAGGGGGTGTCAATCAACCCGATCGTACTCAATCGGGTTGATTTCCGGCGATGTCTGTACGCCTGCTCAGAGCAGACGGACAGGTTATGGAGCAGCGGTCTTTGTGACCACTGCTTCATAACTGCTGTTTCTGGCGAGTCTGAAGACTCGCCAGAAACAGGGGCCATCAAGCTCCATACGGAGCTTGTTAAATAGAGCCCATGATGTTAGGCACTCACTATAGGAAGTGGAGCAGATCAGGCATTTTTTTTGATGGTTAAGCTGAAGAAAGAAGCTTTTTTTCAGTGCAAGAACAGTCAAGCAGTGGAACTTGCTGAACATGAAGCAGTGACTGCAGATACAGCGGAGAACTTAAAAAGGAGCTTAGAGCTAGGCCAAAAAATAGTTTCATAAATAAAGGTTAAGCACTATAAAGCTATTACTGCTAACTCACTAGGCAGGTGTTTCATTAAGATATATATATATATAGGTATCATATAGAGGGTTTATGAGAATTGTCAAGACAACATATACTTATATGTAGAAACCTCTAAACTCGAAAGGCCAGTTTATACGGCTCAAAAGAAATTGTACAAACAAAGATAGTTATGTTAAAGGGACACTCAATCAAAATTAAACTTTCATTATTCAGATACAGCAGCAATTTTAAACAATTTTCCAATTTACTTCCATTAACAAAATGTGCACAGTCTTTTTATATTTAAACTTTTTCAGTCACCAGCTCCTACCGAGCATGTGCAAGAATAAGTGTGTATGCATTTGTGAATGGCTGATTGCTGTCACATGGTACAGGGGGAGTGGAAAAAGACATAACTTTTAAAATTGTCAGATAAAAAAGTCTACTTCTCATTTGAAGTTCAGACTAAGTGCTATTGCATTGTCTTGTTATCTTGCATTTGTTGATTATGCATATCTACAGTGTTGACTGGTCCTTTAAGCATGCTATAGATCTTACAAAAAGATTGTTGGAAAGAGGATATAAACAAAAGGATATTGATCTAATCAGAACTAACATAGATGACAAAGATAGATTAGATTTCCTCAAGTACAAAAATCAAAGAAGAGGAGAGGAAGAATTTAATGGTGTTACATTTGTTACCCAGTATAGTAACCAATTCGAGCAAATCTGTAATATTATAAGGAAGAATCTATCTATGCTGAAGGCGGATGATGGATTGGAAGAGATTGGCCCTAGAACGTGCAGATTTGCCTTTAGGAAGGGGATGTCTATAGGTAACAGGATAGCACCCACTCAGCTTAGATCGGAGGTCCCAAGGACCAGTTCATGGCTACAACACAAGGGGGTTTACAGATGCAGCAATTTTCAGTGTAAAGCCTGTGACAAGTTGGATAGGAGAGAAGGTTTCAAAAGTAGTGTAACACGAGAAACTTTTGAATATTCAAGTTGTACCAACTGTAGGGCCACATACTCAGTTAATCTTTTAACATGCATAGAATGTGAAGTACAATATATAGGTCTTACCACAAGGGAGGTGAGGCACAGAATTCGCAAGCACTTGTCCAGCATTAAACTGGGCAAACTGACGACACCATTGGTTCTTCATTTCAAAATTATCCATAACAAGAACAGTAACTCTCTCAGATGGACTATAGTGGAAACTGTTAAAACCAACATCAGGGGAGGTGGCAGGGAGTCCATCTTGGGTAAAAGAGAAGTTTTCTGGATACACAGAATGAAGACTAGAACACTGTATGGTTTAAATTCAGAATACGATTTAATTAATTTCTGGCAGTAGTCTTTCAAGTCTGTGTATCCAGAGCAACAAATTATGTTTTATGTAAAGTTTTGACAATACTATCAATATGAACATTAACATTAATATCACTTTAATATTGTTCGGTATACATTGAATTCATCCACACTAAACTCAGGTTTAATATGTATGTTAGGTATGCTTTGACATAGAGACAATAGAGCAAAATGAAATAATTTTGATTAAAGTAAAGTAAAGTAAAGTAGCATAAGGGATGTTCGATTATTAACATTTTGTGTTATGTGGATCTATATTTACATTTACATATATAGAAATCTGTATTTCCACTTGTCCATCAAATACCTGGGTACTTATAAGTGTAAGTCAGTGTAAGTCAGAGTAAGCATATCCATATATATGTGTATATACAAGAAGTTACAATACCTGGTCAAAGGAATGTTTCTAATACTTTAATATTTTAATTCCTTAATACTTTGATACAACTGTTATTATACAAATGAAATAACAAGATCAGTTGCAAGGATTTATTTTGCACGTTAGACATTATACACTATATGCACATTACTTTGGCAAATCCAAGAATGGTTCAATCTGATGATACTATGTATACGATATAGGTGGGTGTTCGATTGTTTTATTTATCACTTTATATCCTTAATACACTGTTACTTTGGTGAAGATGTTGTCATTGTTTTTCAAAAAAGTATTGGAAGGATAGGGGATAAATCCCAGTTTTTGGTTTTAGCCAATTAAAATTGACTCTCAAGTTTAAAAGGGGCCGGACAAGGCCATTTGACCACACTACGATTATGGCTCATTAGCCGAAACGCGTCAGTGGGTCACTGGGATCCAACCAATATCCCTCGACCTTTGCTGTTTTGCAGCTATACATGAATTTTATGATTTTTGGAATAAAGTTTACTTTTTATACTATCCCGTGGAGGTGCTCCTATTCTTTGCTTTTGAATGTTTTATTCTTCCCAATAGTTTAGTATATTTAACCTATCCAAGGGTTTACTCACATAGTCAAGAGCAACAACAGCTCCAAATATGGCACTTAAGATACACCAAATGGACAAACATAACTCTTCTTAAAGGGATACTAAACCCAAATTTTTTCTTTCATGATTCAGATAGAGCATGCAATTTTAAGCAACTAACACCTAGATTACAAGTTTTGGGCTAAACAGGGTGCGAAACAAACGCAACAAAAGTTGCGTTATTTCCAGTGGCGTCACTAGGGGGTACGGACCACACCCGGATGACACCTTCCAGGGGGTGACACCACAGTCACCACATTAACGTCAATTACATGTTTTTTTTGTTTTTTTTAAATAATCTTTTGAGATTCTTGAGACAAAAAAAAAAGTCAGCAAAATAGTATAACAAGTACTATACATGAACAAGATAGGCAGTTACAACACAGTGGGTACACAATTGACCGTTAAGTCACCTATAACAATAAGGGATAATTGTACAATACTTAGTTATCTATAACTTGAGTATCTCGTTTTATAACATATTGAATAGCATTTAACAGTGGTTAATTCGATGGCTACTCATGAGCCAATTGATATAGGAAACAATACGGCACCTAAAATGATAACCACAAAAATTATACATTGCCAATGATGTATTTTAGAATGAGAACATTGCACTAATGTACAAGACAATCTGTAAATGTTTGGCACCTTCATCTCAAGACATTTGGGTGTTCCTCAGGGAGGAGAATAATAAAAGGAATGGAAAAAAATAAAATAGGTAATGTCTAAGCCCTCTGACCTTATTTCTTATAACAAGGTATCTTCGTTTGACCAGCATCAGCGGGTAAACACTGCTCGGTAGTAGTCAAAAGAAGAGGCGAAGAGAAACAAAGGAGGTGTCAAGGTTCTAATGTAGCAATGTTTTATGCATGTCGTAAACATTATTGGGGGGGGCATTAAGGGAAGGGGGGGCGGAGGCAGATAGTGCAACTTGTCTGGTAAAGTTTTGGGTCACTAGGCTTTTGTGTATATAATGACTAAGGGTAACGCCTGATAAAATTATGCGCATGGGGGGATATTAATATGTATGAAATATAAAATATAGGGGACTTTTGGATGAGCTCCTCTCCTGGGGAAGTGCCAGCTATAGTCGATGTGGGAAAAAGGAGTAGGGGTATGACCCGCAGGCAACAAATACCAGCGGGAAAGGGAGGAGAGGGGCCCAACAGGAACACATGATTTGTTCTAATAATAAATTCAGCATAGGGAGCACCATTATCTAGAAGCATAAATATAATAAGGCTTACACTGTATCCCTCACATGTAGCTTTGGTATATAAGAGATGGGTATCATAAATAGGAAGAACATAACAATTGAAAAGTAATACAGACTGTCTCTGTAAGGCCTTGGAGGAGCAAAAAGTTGGGACAAATGAGATTCGGCTCCTTGAAATGTACACCAGAATAAATCATCTGTATGTTGCTTGTGGAGTATGTTAGCAAAATAAGTGCAACAGTGCATAAGGGTGTAGATGAACAATTCAGAGTAGACCTTTGAGCTCATGTATAGGGAGAGATACATACCTGGGGCGGGCATATTCAATCAACAAGACATATCAGACTAAATATAATATGGTGTATCTGCTCATTGTAATTTAAGTGTAAAAATAGGTTATATAAGTGGAAATAGTGTATGTGGAGGCTTAGTAAGGGTAGCGAGAAGTAAATACCGGAGGCTTAAAAACAATATGAACTAGAAGTAGAAACTGGCTCATTTAGATGTATGGTAGCTAACTATCTTCTGCTTAGAGCAACAAACCTTGTGATATATGGTATTCACTGCAGGAGCATGCAATCATTAGGTAGGGCAAATTATGGTATATACATTGGCCAGTTTCTTACTCTTTTGTATCTCTGTCCAGGATAGATTAGTTCCAAGTAAAAATATAATAGGATGCCTCTAAGGTAAAAGATCTATCTAGGATGAATTAACTATGTGGAGGACAGGAACTAGGAACTATACTAAATGCAGGCTTTTTTTTAAATTTGTTTTTTTAAATTTGTAATTTAGATATTTTAATTGGTAGTATTTTTTATTTTATTAGATTAGTTATGTTGATTTATAGTTTAATGTTAGGTTTAAATTTATTTCACAGGTAAGTTTTTATTTATTTAAATAGAGTTATATTGTAATTTTAATTTAGGGGGGTATTGGGTTTAGGGGTTAATAGTTTAATTTAGTGTTTTGCGATGTGGGGGGAGGCGGTTTAGGGGTTAAATGGTTTATTTAAAGGCGGAGATGTAGGAGACCAGAGGTTTAGAGGTTAATAACTTTATTTAGTGGCAGCGATGTCGAGGAGCGGCAGAATAGGGATTAATAACTTTATTATAGTGGCAGCGATGTCGGGGTGCGGGGGAATAGGGGTTAATATATTTAAATAGTGTTGGCGATGTGGGTGGGTGGCAGATTAGGGGTTAAAAGGTTTAACCCCTTAACGACCAACGACGTATGGGATACGTCCTGCAAAAAAAATGCAGTTAACAACCAAGGACGTACCCCGTATGTCATTGGTCTTTGAAAGCGGTGGAAGTGATCCTGATATTGTGGCATCCTGCAATAACAATTTTTAGTAGTCCAATGCAGAGATAGCCACTGTGTGGGCCTCTCTGCATCGTGCATTGATGTCGGCAAGCGTTGGTGGGTGGGAGCATCAGTTGTGACGCCAGTGAGAAGCCCTTCAATGTCCCTCATGTCCGATCACCTCCCGATAATGTTTCCTGTCAACGGAGGAAGGGACGAGGGGGGACGGGCGGGGGAGCGTGCACACACATGCGTGTGCACGTGCGGCGATCAGCAAGATTTTTCATTAAAAAAAATGAATGTAACGATGGTGGGGCTCTCCTGGGGTTGAGAAAGATCTGGGAGGGGGAGGGAGGTAGAAAATCGAGGGGGGGGGGGGGGCAGCTAGACTACAGAAAATATGTTTTATAAAAATAAGTAATTAAAATACAGTTTTTAGGGGCAAACTGGGTACTGGCAGACAGATGCCAGTACCCAAGATGGTGGCAAATAGCTAGAGGGGGGAGGGTTAGAGAGCTGTATGGGGGGGGTCAGGGAGGTTGGGGGCTAAGAGGGGATCCAACACTGCAGAATCAATTAGAAAAAAAAAATAAAAAAAAATTAAAATGCTTTTTATTTTAGTACTGGAAGACTTTCTGCCAGTACTTAAAATGGCGGTGACAATTGTAAGGTGGGGGGGTCAGGTGGAAGGCTGATCTCTACACTAAAGCTAAAATTAACCATACAAGCTACCTAATTAACCCCGCCACTGCTGGGCACAATACAAGTGTGGTGCGCAGCAGCATGTAGCGGCCTTCTAATTACCAAAAAGCAACGCCAAAGCCATATATGTCTGCTATTTCTGAACAAAGGGGATCCCAGATACGCTTTTACAACCATTTGTGCCATAATTGCACAAGCTGTTTGTAAATAATTTCAGTGAGAAACCTAAAATTGTGAAACATTCTACGTTTTTTTTTTATTTGATCGCATTTGGCGGTGAAATTGTGGCATGACATATACCAAAATGGGCTTAGATCAATACTTTAGGTTGTCTACTACACTACACCAAAGCTATAATTAACCCTACAAGCTCCCTAATTAACCCCTTCACTGCTGGGCATAATACACGTGTGGTGCGCAACGGCATTTAGCGGCCTTCTAATTACCAAAAAGCAATGCCAAAGCCATATATGTCTACTGTTTCTGAACAAAGAGGATCCCAGAGAACCATTTACAACCACTTGTGCCATAATTGCACAAGCTGTTTGTAAATAATTTCAGTGAGAAACCTAAAGATTGGGAAAAAATTTGTGAAAAAGTGAACGATTTTTTTTATTTGATCGCATTTGGCATGAAATATTCCAAAATGAGCCTAGATCAATACTTTGGGTTGTCTACTAAAAAAAATATATATATACATGTCAAGGGATATTCAGGGATTTCTGACATATATCAGTGTCCCAATGTAACTAGCGCTAATCTTGAGAAAAAAAAGTGGTTTGGAAAAAGCAAAGAACATGTAAACATTGGGTATTTCTAAACTCAGGACAAATTTTAGAAACTATTTAGCATGGTTTTTTTTTGGTGGTTGTAGATGTGTAACAGATATTGGGGGTCAAAGTTAGAAAAAGTGTGTTTTTTTCCATTTTTTCCTCATATTTTATAAAAAAAAATTATAGTAAATTATAAGATATGATGAAAATAATGGTATCTATAGAAAGTCCATTTAATGGCGAGAAAAACTGTATATAATATGTGTGGGTACAGTAAATGAGTAAGAGGAAAACTACAGCTAAACACAAACACTGCAAAAATGTAAAAATAGCCTTGGTCCCAAACGGACAGAACATTGAAAAGTGTTGTGGTCCTTAAGGGGTTAATATAGTGTTTGCGATGCGGGAGGGAGGTGGTTTAAGGGTTAATAGGTAGTTTATGGGTGTTAATGTACTTTGTAACACTTTAGTTATGAGTTTTGTGAAACATTTTTGTGGTGCAAAACTCATAACTACTGGTGTCAGATGGCGGTATGGATTGTGTCTGTATAAGCTGTAACGCAAGCTTTTTAGCCTCAACGCACAACCGGCGCTATGAAAATCCCACGCAAAACGTAATTTTTTTGAGTGTGGGATTGACGTTGCGTTACAATCTAAGATGCTTGCGGTATAGCTATACCAACACGACTCCCAATAGCGGCGTTACTGCTTTTACGCTGAAATTGCAATTTTTTCAGCATTAAAAGCCTCAACGCAAAACTTGTAATCTAGGTGTTTTTAATTTACTCCTATCATCCATTTTTCTTCGTTCTCTTGCTATATTTATTTGTAAAATCAGGAATCTAAGCTAAGTAGCCGGCCCATTTTATGGTTCAAAACCTGGGTTGTGCTTGCTGATTGGTGGCTAAATGTAGTCACCAATCAGCAAGTGCTATGTGCTGAATTAAAAATGGTTCAGCTCCTTAGCTTAGATTCCTGATTTTTTAAATAAAGATAGCAAGAGAACAAAGAAAAATGGATAATATGAGTAAATTAGAGTTGCTTAAAATTGCATGCTCTATCTGAATTATGAAAGAAAAAAATTGGGTTTAGTATCCCTTTAAGATTAATTGATTAAATGCCTAAATATTAAAAACAGAGCCACTCAGGGTAAGTTACATATCACCCATTAGACAAAACACCATTTGTTCTTCAAATTGAGTCATATTATTTACAATCTTAAAAAGCTGGAACCTTACAGGGTTATGTCATATCTGATTGGTCCTCTCTTCCCCATAACATCAAATCGTTCCGTGAGGAAAAAGCAGAAGCCCTCAAATACTCTCAACGAATACACAACCCATTGTCTCAATCCTTAAAGGGTCCATAACACATTAAAAGATTATTAAAGGGATAGGAAAGTCAAAATTAAACTTGCATGATTCAGATAGAGAATGTTATTTAAAGCCACTTTTAAATTCACTTCTATTTTAAAATGACTTTTGTTCTCTTGGTATCCCTTGTTGAAAAAGAATACACGCATATTCTACACTAGTGGGAGCTAGTTGTTGATTGGTGTCTGCACACATTTGTCTCTTGTGATTGGCTAACTAGATGTGTTCAGCTAGTTGCCAGTAGTGCAATGCTGCTCCTTCAGCAAAGGATAACAATAGACTATAGCACATTTGATAATAGAGGTAAACTGGAAAATTGTTTAAAACTGTATGTTCTATCCAAATCATGAAAGAAAATGTTGGGGTTTCCTATCCCTTTAAGACCTTAGCAAAATATTGCTTCTTGATTGGAAATAGTAAATCTAGGAAGACCTCAACAAAAGGACTAAACCTAGATAAGGAGTTACTGTACAACTTGTGAATGAGAGAGCCCAGCTATACATGATTGTGGCTGTAGAATTTCTGTGACTCTGGCCATCAATTCAAAATTCCTTTTTACTTATAAATGAAAGTAATTGCTGTTACAAGTGAGATATATCAAACAATAAAATTATAGCAGCACTAGTTCTAACCGGTGCAAAAAGAGAAGATTCTCAGACAATGGTATTAGTATGTCTCATATGGGTAAACGAGAGGCCGTTTTTGTTTTTATCCACCTAACAATGGAAATTCTTCTGGCTTGTTTTGTAAGCTGACCATATTGCCGCTTAAAAAGGGACACATATGAAAAATACATATGTCAGGGCTGTTTAAAGAAATGCTTTGAATAATGTTCTGTTATAAGAACCCTGACATATGTATTTTTCATGTGTCCCTTTTTAAAGCGGCAATATGGTCAGCCTAGGCTTGGGCTATAATTGTCAAGCTGGCACCATTGCACCAAGCAAATTCGTCAGGTTTCATTTCAGAGCATCTGTTGAACTACAATGTTTGGCAAAGTTTTTTCCTGCTTAGGAAAATATCATATAACTTGTAATTAGCCTGGTGTTTTTTTTTTGTATGAGACTGTTATGTTACCCTGTATGTACAGTAGATTTTTTGAGACCCATTTAACCCCTTAAGGACCAGCGACATACCCTGTATGTCACTGGCCTTTTTTTGGGACTTGATTGTTTTAAAGCGCGGTATTGCCACCAGCGTTGAGACTGCTCTATTCCACAAAGCCTGCTGGAGGGAGGGCATTAATAGTGTGTTCTTGCTAGACTTGTGCTATTATGTCCTGAAAAAACCCTTAATGACCAGTGACATACACAGGGTACATTGTGGTCATTAAGGGGAGTAATATTGTACTCAAAATTGTATGCATTGAACACAAGAGAGCAGCAGTTAGGACAAATTTACTGTATTTTACATACAAAGGCTAAGCAAAGTATTTTAAGAAATTATATCAGCAGTGTATGAACATTTTTAGAACAGATTAACACACTATTTTTTGCAATTGTTTTTAAATGATCAAACTTCACTTACCGCTTTCCTTATTTGCTGGGGAAGTAAAAAAACGGAGTTGTGCCACCTGCGGCTGAACACATGAGGAAAAAGCTCTGGTGGACATAGGAGATACATAGTTAAAGGGACATGAAACCCAAAATGTTTCTTTCATGGCTCAGATAAAGCATACAATTTTAAACAATTTGAATTTACAGCTATTATCTAATTTGCTTCATTCTCTTGGTATCCTTTGTTGAAAAGCATATATAGATAGGCTCAGGAGCTTGGAGCTAGCTGCTGATTGGTGGCTGAACTTGTATATCCACTTTAATTAGCTTACAAATGTATTCAGCTAGCTCCCATGAGTGCACTGCTGCTTCTTCAATAAATGATACCAAGAGAATGAAGCAAAATTGATAACAGAAGTAAATCCAAAAGTTGTTTAAAAATGTACAATCTATCCGAATCAAGAAAGAAACATTTTGGGTTTCATGTTCCTTTAAGGGTAAAATTTAGACGTAGGCTTTCAGGTGTTTTGGAGGAAAGCGACCCCTCGTGCTATCAAAGCACCAGAATGCCCACATCTAGTAATATTATGTCCTTAAAGCGCCATATATGTATAAATGTGTCTATATTAAAAATGTGCATTTGGATTCGGACAAATGCAGTGCTGTAATCTTTGTATTTGTTTGAAAATGCAAACTGAGTGGCCCCTTTAATGAATAAATCAACATATCAATGAACACGACACAAAAATTCAGTTGATTTGTTCATGTGGTTAAAACAGTTACTCCAAAAGGTGGGAAAGGCTTTTCTACAGTTTTTTTTTTTATCAGTAAAGGCTTCAAATGTATAGTTTTACACTATTTGTTAGCAATCCAGCAATATCCTATTCAGTTGACTGATTCTTGTGTCAGACAATAAGCATGTAAGCTTCACTTATGTTTTTGACAATCCTGACCCCATTATAAAACATATTTTTGTGCTGCTGCTGGCTTGTACAACTAGCACTAGCTACTACTTTAACTTCATTAAAGTCACAATTAAACTTTCATAATTCAAATAGATCATGCAACGTAAAGAAATGTTTAAAATAACTATTACATCAACTATTATCACATGCACTTTGTTCTTTTTGTGTCCTTTGTTGAAAAAGCATACATACAAATTCTCAGCAGCAACAATGCACTGATGGGAGTTGGTAACTGGTGGCTACACACATATACTTCTTGTCATTATCTCACCATATATGTTCAGCTACGTCCCAGTTGTGCATTGCTTCTCTAGGGCTGAATTTAAGAATATATGTTTAAAGTGACAGTCTAGGCCGAAATAAACTTTCATGATTCAGATAGAGCATGTCATTTTAAATAATTTTCCAGTTTACTTTTATCACCAATTTTGCTTTGTTCTCTTGGTATTCTTGTTTGAAAGCTTAACCTAGGAGGTTCATATGCTAATTTCTTAGACCTTGAAGCCCACCTCTTTTCAGATTGCGTTTTAACAGTTTTTCCCCACTAGAGGGTGTTAGTTCACGTATTTCATATAGATAACACTGTGCTCGTGCACGTGAAGTTATCTGGGAGCAGGCACTGATTGGCTAGACTGCAAGTCTGTCAAAAGAACTGAAAAAAGGGGCAGTTTGCAGAGGCTTAGATACAAGATAATCACAGAGGTTAAAATTATATTATTATAACTGTGTTGGTTATGCAAAACTGTGGAATGGGTAATAAAGGGATTATCTATCTTTTAAAACAATAAAAATTCTGGTGTAGACTGTCCCTTTAACCCTGCAAGAAACAATGGCATCTCAATGGTCAATGCTATAACATATTACAGAATTGTATTTGCCCTTGATGTCCGTTTAAGCTGCTCCTCTGCTACCATGAAGACATTCCCCACAGGAAATTAGCGATAGTTTGAATTTCCGTTAATAAATAAATAAGGTTGTAAAAATTGTGAATGACCCCCATGAACTAATCTTGGACTACATGAAAGTATGTTATTCCTGTGAAGAGTGATTCCCCCAAAACAAATGCAATATTATTTTTTTAAATCAATAAATTCCAGATATAGCAGGAGTTTGCTCTAAAGAGTTGGCCAATCATTCCATTCATTATTTAAAAAAAAGAAAGAACTCCAGGAAAAGGAAAACAGCCCACCCAGCTATGAATAGAATGGTCAGCTGTGCAAGCCTGAACGTTCCTGAACGATGCTTGTTCTTACCCTACATCTTTCTGTATCTGCAGCAAATCTAGTTACTTTTATGTTTTACATCAACTTATAATGGTGATTTGTCTTGTAAAATATTTCATGTAAAACGCACATATCCATGAAGGTTGTAAGTGACTATATTATATTATAATTCTCCCCAAGACCTTTTTAGCGGGTGCAGAACTTGGCTGAGTTTACTGTCCAATGGGCTAAAATTTTTAACCAATATTAAAGGGAAATATTTATTTCATGATTCCGATAGAGCTTGTGATTTTAAACAACTTTCAAATTATTTAATTTGTTTTGTTCTCTTTGTATCCTTTGTTAAAAAAAGATACCTAGGTAGGCTCGAGAGCTGCTGATTGCTGGCTGCACATATATGACTCATGTTATTGGCTCACCTAATGCATTCAGCTAGCTCCTCCCAGTAGTGCATTGCTGTTGCTTCAACAAACAAAGGATACCAAGAGAATAAAGTAAATTTGATCATAGAAATAAATTGGAAAGTTGTTTCAAATTGTATTCTCTATCTATGTCATGAAATTAATGTTTTGGGTTTCATGTCTCTTTAATCTAAAATGAGCTAATCTTAACCATTTTCATTTTTTGTTGCACAAATTATCATACATTTATGTTAAATTAATAGCAAAAATATGATTAATGGCTAAAAAAAATAATAATATTACACAGCTCCAACCCAGCTACTTCAGAATACCCCCAGGATGGCAAAAATGTCTGTGGAGAACACTGGAACTCTTTAGTACATACTGACGTTATTTTAAATGGTCTATACATGCTACTTCCACATTGCAAGATAATTCTTTAAATACATAATTTCTTACTATTTGGTTTCAAAGTGCATTTAAAAATCAGATGCCAAAAAAGAAAGTGGCAATGTTTTTTTTGTGTGTGTGAACATTCCATATTAAAAAATTGCAAGGTCAGGTACACTTTGTGCAATGTTGAGACATGTATGTTGCAGGTTTAGAAGATTTAATTATGAGCTCTAAGAGTTTCTTAGATGAAAAAAGTCTTAATGTAGATTGTTCAATAATGCTTTGATCCACTCATTCTGGAGTATATTTAATTGTTTGCAAACAGCTAATTTACCTTTATTTTGTTGTTTGAAATATCTGCTTTTTCCTGCAGAAACCGCCACATATACTGAATATATGAATAACAAATGTATGATCTGTAGAAAAGTGCCATAAACATACAATAGCACTAATTAATCACCTGTGGGGGTAGGAGATAGAGGTTTTTATATCTGAAATAGCTGGTTGTGCTCATTGACCCCCCCAACATAATTAGCATTTCTTAGGTTGTGTGATTAGACACAGGTAACATTAGCTGGTCTGATTTACCAACAGGTTCAGTCAGTTTTTATGAGCATGTCCTTGAGAACAACAGGTGATGGTTTTTATTTGCAAAACCTGCTATTTAAAATACAAACATAAACATGAAGTAATAATTTCCCATATATGTAATACTCTGCAGTTGATATAGCAAATAATTTGGAATTTTAAACAACTTTCCAATTTACTTTTATTATCTAATTTGCTTTGTACTCTTGACATGCTTTGTTGAAAAGGATACCTAGGTAGGCTCGGGAGCTAGCTGCTGATTGGTGGCTGCACATATATGCCTCTTGTGATTGGTTTACTGATGTGTTGAGCTTGCTCCCAGTAGTGCATTACTGCACATTCAATAAATGCTACAATGAGAATGAATCAAAACTCATTATAGAAGTAAATTGGAAAGTTGTCTAAAATTGTATGTTCGAACTGAATCATGAAAATTTGTGTTGGGTTTCATGCCCCTTTAAATAGATTTTACTACACAATTTGTCAAGAACAAATTTGAAGGAATTTGAAAGTGATAATATTTCAAATGTGTCCCTTTAACATTATGACAAATCAGGCTAACGTTATATTTGGTTTTTCCTTTTTTCCCCCACTCGTTTCATATAATTCTAACCAGATCTGCTCATGCATCAGCAAACATTGCACTTGGACCTTTGCACTACAAATGCCTCCTAGTGGTGTGGGAGATCGGACTACAATTCCCATCATGCAGTTCGGTGCCGCGCTGTTTGTTTGTTTATCTGTAAGCTGCATAAAAAGTACCTTGCTGCTAGAAGTAAGAGGGAGTATCATTGTTACTCATTATTCCCGCTAGCTCCAAGCCTGGCTAGATATTGCACTGCCCACAGTGTGCCTGATTACTGCACTGGGCTGGTTGGAATGTGCATTTTTTGTGTGATCCCTGCTGCTACCCCTATTGAGTGCACGATATAGTCTGTGCAGGGTGATAAAGCTGCCAGAAGTGCACGGGACAGAAAGCTGCAAGTGTACAAAGCTGATTCTCATCACTGCACACTACCAGGTGAGTCAGCAACTACGTTTAACCCCCTCATTGTCTGCTGGGGAAATATTATTTAACATAAAGGAATTGGTGAAATAATCAGGCAGGAATTACAGCTGTGACTTAGAACACTTGCATTATTATTATTATTATGTTTGTCTTAATTCTATAATTATGGCAGCTGATAAGTATTAACTTTTGTGTGTGTGTATGTATATATATATATATATATATATATATATATATATATATATATATATATATATATCTCATGTGTATATATCTCATGTGTATTATATTGCAGCTGTCAAGTTTAGTGAATTAGTTATATAACTCAGTCATGCAACATAGGTATCCAAAACCCTGCAGTAAATAGTTACTATAGTTATTTGACAGACGTTGGCTCTGATTTTGTAATGATTATATTTTTTACTTTTAGTTTGGAAACATTTCTTTTTGTCACAATCGGACACAATCAGTTCCATGTTTGTTATACAAATTATTAGGAAGCCGCCTATAGGCACAATTATACAGAGGCACCTGTTCAAGAAATGCAGCTTTGTTATTCCCTGTTTAGGTTTTGCATTTTTGTGCTATACTTTGCAGCAATGTTGAGTAATCTAGAGCTGCACTTTCTCCCCTAGTTGGAGAAAATTCTTGGGGGGCACTAGCAATGTCTTCCTGAATATGATACTGTTGTTTTTTTCAGATCTCATTATTGTGAACTCTAATAAACCACTTTTGTTCATACATATCTCACATTAAAGGGACCTTTAACGTCAAAATTTAATTTTAAATCGATTGGACTGAAAAAAGCTAATTTGTAAATAGAAGTAAATTGGAAAGTTTGTTTAAAATTGCACGCTCTATCTGAATCGTTAAAGGGGGGAAAAAAGGGCTTTATGCCCCTTTATTTCTCAACTTTGTATTTTTTAAAAGTGCATCTCTATCAGAATCATTTAATTTTAACTTTAAAGTCCCATTAGCTTTTTAACCTACTTATTTAAAGGGACAGTCAACACTAAAATTGTTATTATTTGAAAAGATAGACACCTTTTTACTACCCATTCTCCAGCTTTGCACAACCAATATTGCTATATTAATATACTTTATAACATTTAAACCTCTACATTTCTGCCTGTTTCTAAACCACTAAAGACAGCCTCTTATCACATGATTTTTTTTTTATTAGCTTTTTACAACAGGAGAATGCTAATTCATGTGTGCAATATAGATAACATTGTGCTCACGACCGTTGAGTTATTTGTCAGCACAACACAGCACTAATTGGCTAAAATGCAAGTCAATAGATAATAGTCATGTGATCAGGGGACTGTCAGGAGATGCTTAGATACAAGGTAATCACAGAGGTAAAAAGTGTATTAATATAACTGTGTTTGGTTTGGGTAATAAAGGGATTATCTATCTTTTAAAAGAATACAAATTCTGGTGTAGACTGTCCCTTTAAGGTAGGTGAGTTTTGTTTTAATGACTGGGTCATTTATGCTCATGGCTCAGAGTAGCATTGAGTTGCCGCTATCTGAACCTTGAACGTAGCCTTATCGCTTAGCCTCATGTTACTGTAGATAGTTGTACTTTATCCATGGGAGTTGCTGTAGGGTAAATGAATAGATCATAATTAAAAATACACAGAGGTAAAGGGATGTATGTAATGTTTTAATTAAGATTTTAAACAATTTTTAAAACTGTGAGTAAATAAAATCAGTATAATATGTAAACTGTCTACCTTGCGACCATGTTAGGAATTTTAAAAGGTCTGTTTAGTCCTATTGTTCTTCCTAATAAATGGTGTCGACTTTATCCTTAAAGGGATAGGAAAGTCAAAATTAACCTTGCCTGATTCAGATAGAGTATGTCATTTTAAAACGCTTTTAAACTCACTTCTATTTTTCAAATGTGCTTCATTCTCTTAGTATACCTTGTTGAAAATGAATACGCACATATCATACACCAGTGGGAGCTGCTGCTAATTGGTGCCTGAAAACCTCTGTCTCTTGTGATTGGCTAACTATATGTGTTCAGCTTCCTGCTATTCATTTAGCAATGGATAACAAGAGGATAAAGAAAATTTGATAATAGAAATAAAATGGAAAGTTGTTTAAAATTGCATGTTCTATCCAAATCGTAAAAGAAAATTTTGGCGTTTTACTATCTCTTTAAAAGAAATTATATTAAAAATGCAAGAAGTGGTAAATTAATTGGTTATTTTGATTCATGCACTGAATTGTTAATAACACCCCCCCCCCTTGTTATTTTTCTTGTGTGCACAGTCACATGATCCCATCGTCTACAAACCCTACTGTGTCAGCTGTTTATCTGATCCTTAACTTGTAACATTCTCCGTAAAAATAATTGTTTGTGTCCTACATTTATTTTTCTCAGTGTTTGCACTTTATAAACTAAAGACATTGTAAAGGAACATCAAACTACCAATTGAAATTCAAGAAAATAGATTTCCGTTTTGATTTGAAGCAATTTGCAATATCCATGTATTAGCAAACATGATTCTACTATATGTTATGAGTGATATCTTTTACTGTGCACAGGGTATATGTGCATATGCTTAATGCATGGTCATTGAAATATCTCACCTGCTCAGTCAAAGAGCATATATTGTGTTGGCAATAATTCAGTTTGCGCCATCACTGATAAATACATGCCAGTGTTGGCTAACTAAGCACGTTCACTGTTTATGCTTGAACACAATATTATTGATTTATTCTCCAAGCACAGTAAAACACTATCACTGTAACGGTCATAATTTTTTACTAGAAGTATTTTTGCTAACGTACTGCAAAAATGCTTCCACTGCAGTTCAGTTTTAAATGGTATGTCCGAGAAACGTATGTGATAATCACAGTGGAATTTAAAGTTTAAACCGTTCAATAGTTAATAGGGATATGGGCAAAGTGGTAAGGTCTTATGAGGATAAGATTCAGGGACACATGCTAAATGAGTTGCATCCTGGCTAGGAAGATCAAACTATTTTAATGTTATGTTATTAAATGTTCCATATTTATCAGCACTGAACACATTAAGTAGAGTTTGGCTCCATTTGTTTGCTATAGATACATAACATCTGGTTGTTATTTTGTATGTTTGCTTAATATCTTATGAATAAATAATTTATATTAATAGTAATATAATAATATTTTTGTGCATGGTGTGTATAGCTTTTCTCCTAGAGGGAATCTATGCACTTAAAGGGATATGAAACACAATTTTTTTTCTTTCATGATTAAGATAGCTTATGCTTTCTAATTAACTCCTATTATCACATTTTCTTCGTTCTCTTAGCATCTTTATTTGAAAAGCAGGAATGTAAGCTTAGGAGCTGGCCAATTTTTGGTTCTGCTCATGGGTAGAACTTGCTGATTGGTGGCTAAATGTAAAGTTGCGTAATTGCATGCAGTTCAAAAGAAAAGGAAGAGAGCACCGGATATGGGAAAATACAAATTTTACTTTATTCCTTTAAAAACGGAAAACAGGTTACAGCATATAACCTAAAGGACTGGATAGTAGGTGTGGTTAGCCACGTACCCCTTGGTTGTAATTGCATTCTCTATCTGAATAATAAGAAAAAATGTGGGTTTCATATCCCTTTAAGTCAGATTTAAAGCATGGTTTTCTACATAAAGACTCATTCTTGCTGGTTGTTATAATCTTAAAGTACAGAATTGCACCCACCGATGCAGAGAGAGCCATTCTGTGGCCCTCTCTGCATCGGCCAGCGATGGTGCCAATCGTTGGTGGCGTGGGAGGGATATAAGGGAGGTGGCCCATCGCTGGTCAGTTCAGATTCCTGTATCCCTGAAGTGCGAGCGAGTGGGCGGGAGCGCGCTATATTTACATTAGGTAAAATGTATGGGGAGAGGGAGGGGGGAATAAATGTTGGGAAAGAGATCTGGAAGGGGGGCAGCTACACTACAGAAAAAAAAAAATGCTGCCAGTACCCAAGATGGCGGCAAATAGGTAGTGGGGGGAGGTTAGAGAGCTGTTTGGGGCTAAGGGGGGGGGGGGGGATCCAAGACTGCAGAATAAATATATTTAAAAAAGAAAAAAAGAGAAAAAAAAAGCCTTTTATTTTAGTACTGGCTGACTTTCTGCCAGTACCTAAGATGGCGATGACAATTGTGGGGAGGGAAGAGAGCTGTTTGAGGGGGATCAGGGGGTGGGATGTGTCAAGTGGGAGGCTTATCTCTACACTAAAGCTAAAATTAACCCTATAAGCTACCTAATTAATACAAGTGTGGCGCGCAGCTGTATTTAGCGGCCTTCTAATTACCAAAAAGTAATGCCAAAGCCATAAATGTCTGCTTTTTCTGTGCAAAGGGGATCTGAGAGAAGCATTTACAACCATTTGTGCCATAATTGCACAAGCTGTTTGTAAATTTCAGTGAGAAACCTAAAGTTTGTGAAAAATTTTTTTATTTGATCGCATTTGGAGGTGAAATGGTGGCATGAAATATACCAAAATGGGCCTAGATCAATACTTTGGGATGTCTTCTAAAAAAATATATATACATGTGAAGGGTTATTCAGGGATTCCTGACAGATCAGTGTTACAATGTAACTATCGCTAATTTTGGGTAAAAAAAAAAAAAGGTTTGGAAATAGCAAAGTGCTACTTGTAAGTATTAAAAAAAACCCCGGCTGCAATGTAAACTTTCATGAATTAAAGTGCCCCTGTTTTTAATAGTATTTTTAAAAACAGGGCTTTCATTCGTGAAAATTTACATTCATTTTAACGGTAAGAAAATTGAAAAATGGTCTGGTCACTAAGGGGTTAAATTTCCTTCCCCTTGCATCATATGACAGCCATCATCCAATTACAAAATGAAAAGAAAAAAAATATATATAATCATGTGCATTCGACAATTTAGTTCATTGCTGGGCCAAAATTATTTTTGTGAAAGTGCAACACTCAAAGATCTGGATTTGGTGTGTTGCAGTTTCACAAGAATAATTTTGATATGAGCCGCAAAGCCACAAGGGGTTTTTCCACATTCGGCAGTGGACATAACTGCCAAATGCACATATGCAATATGTATATTCTGTGAATTCTTGCACATGCTCAGTAAGAGCTGGTGCCATAGAAATTGTGCATATTTATATAATGGAAGTGAATTGGAAAGTTGATTAAATTTGCATCCTCTATTAGAATCATGACTTTAGTGTTCCTTTTAAAATGTACAACCTTAATATTTATATCCAGCTGAATGTTCCATTTTTGGAATCCTAACCTTTCAGATTAGTTTTACAATTATAAAAAAAACTTTTACAGATTTGGTTTTACATAGCGTTAGAGATGCATAGCTAGAAAATTATGAAATTATTGTGAGGTGAACTATAATTCATATTTGGACAACGTTTCTGCTCTACTTTATTGAAAGAGAAAAACAATAAATGCCTTAATAATAATTTAAATGTTTTACTTAAAGGGACATGAAACCCAAAATGTTTCTTTCATGATTCAGATAGAGCATCCAATTTACTTCTATTATTTAATTTGCTTCCTTCTCTTGTTTTCCTTTGCTGAAAGGTTTATCTTTTTATCTAGGAAAGCTCAGGAGCAGCAAAGAACCTAGGTTCTAGCTGTTGATTGGTGGCTGCATATATATATTGATTGTCATTGGCTCTCCGATGTGTTCAGTCAGTAACCAGTAGTGCTTTGCTGCTCGTTCAGCAAAGCAAACCAAGAGTACAAAGAAAAATTGATAATAGGAGAAAATTAGAAAGTTTCTTAAAATTGCATGCTCTATCCGAATCATGAGAGAGAAAAAAATGTGGGTTTCATATCCCTTTAACTAAAACAATAACATTATAGGTTTCACTGTAAAAGGACAGTATACACCTATTTTCATATAACTGCATGTAATGGACACTACTATAAAGAAGAATATGCACAGATACTGATATAAAGATCCAGTATAAAACCTTTTAAAAACGTCCCTAGAATCTCCAAGTTTAGGTCTGTTAAAGGGACACTGAACCCATATTCTTTTGTGATTCAGATACAGCAACTTTCTAATTTACTCCTATTATCAAATTTTCTTCGTTCTCTTGGTATCTTTATTTGAAAAAGAAGGCATCTAAACTAAGGAGCCAGACAATTTTTGGTTCAGACCCTGGACAGCACTTCTTTGTTGGTGGGTGAATTTTGCCACCAATCAGCAAGAACCCAGGTTGTTCACCAAAAATGGGTCGGCATCTAAACTTACATTCTTGCTTTTCAAATAAAGATTCCAAGAGAACAAAGAAATTGTTAATAGGAGTAAATTAGAGCATGCAATTTTAAGCAACTTTCTATCTGAATCACAAAAGAAAAAATTTGGGTTCAGTATCCCTTAGGCTGGGACACCCAGTGAAAGGGGCTGGGAAAACCAAATGAGCAGACCTCCTCCCCTGCATATGAAAAAACCCATTAGACAAACAAGAGCAAGCTTGAATCTGTAGACATCAGTATACATCTAAAACTTTGGGGCTAGGTTAGTAGTCTGAAAATTAGCACAATGTTATGTAAAAATAAGCAGAACTATACATTGTTACAAAAAAACTCCCAGATAGGCTATATAAATGGATCATCTACAAAACATTTATCCAAAGAAAAATATAGTGTACAATGTCTTTTTAATGCTTGCCATTCCCTCCTCACACTTAGCTCCTTGTGCAGATCTATTCTACTACAAACAATCTTTTATCAGTTATTGTAGAGCGCCAACAGATTCTGCAGCACTATAAACATGGGTCTAATATGCAAGGTGACAATTATGGGAGACAAATGGATAGAGGGCCCTGCCAAGAGTTGCACTGTTGTAAATCAGCTCTCATGAAGGTGATCTACAAAGCGGCTAAGCTCGTAGGCTTACATTCATAAAGGTAAGGGGTTGATTCTGTGCACATAGATTTGGGATTAAAGGGACAGTCAAGTCCAAAATAAACTTTCATGATTCAGATAAGGCATGTACATTTAAACAGCTTTCCAATTTACTTTTATCACCAATTTTGCTTTATCTTGGTATTCTTAGTTGAAAGCTAAACCTAGGAGGCTCATATGCAAATTTCTTAGACCTTGAAGGCCGCCTCTTATCTGAATGCATTTGACAGTTTTCCACCACTAGAGGGTGTTAGTTCATGTGTGTCATATAGATAATGTTGAGCTTACGCACGTAAAGTTCCTTTTGTCTTTACAGAATTATTGTAACATATTATTTAAAGAATGTTTTTACATATGCACAATAGAATGTTTTAGGTAAGGTTTCCTGCCCTTTAGACAAAAATCCTTGTCAGAAACCATTCACCGATAGCTGAATTTGGGAAAAAGGCAAATTCAAAATCAGAATGAAAACTAAAATATAATATGGCGTTTTTCTTCAGAACATGATCAGTGTTGCGTGACTGCCAAGTTAGTTGTGTTGTGTTTTTTTTTCTTATTATATTGAGTTTCAGTTGGGTGTATTGAACTGTATTCATCTAATCCTTAACCCATAATAACAAAATCCAGTATCTAAATCACTGCTAAGCTTGGCTTCTTTTTACTGTCTATATGAAAACAAAGACCGTTCTAATTAAACCCTGAGGAGGAGGAGAAAATTGTACTTTTTAATGCTAACAAAAAATGCTCCAAAGTATATTTTATCAAACCAACTACTGTATGGAAAATACCATAGATTTGCATAATCAACAAATGCAATAACACTTCAACTTTAAATGAGTAGTAGTAAATTTCAAAGTTGTGTATTTCCACTCCCCCTGTATCATGTGACAGCCATAAACCAATTACAAAGGCATATACTGTATGTATAATCTGAAGTATTGCACATGCTCAGTAGGAGCTGGTGACTAAAAAAGTGTAAATATAAAAAGACCGTGCACATTTTGTTAATGGAAGCAAATGGGAAAGTTGTTTAAAATTGCTGCTCTATCTGAATCATGAAAGGTTAATTTTTTTTACTTGTGTTCCTTTTTAAATGCAAAGAATGAAATTCTACATAAATGCGTAGATTACAAGTAGAGTGTTATTTTGCGTGAGATGGTAATTGCGCTGTATTGCATATTTCTGTTTGCTCGTATTATAAGATGAAAGTAAAAATGTTGTTGTTGTTTGATTTTTAATCACAAGCATAAATATTGATCATATTAGTAAGTGAAATCTGCCAGTTACATGTTAAACAAATACAAATTACCAATACACATTTACACGTTTCAGGTGTTTACCTTTTGTACAATGAGAATATCAATTTACATATGAAATTAACCTTTTCAGTTTTAAATTAGTATTGAAGTTTGTAAATTAAATATTAGCTATTTGAGTTGGAGCATTATGGGTATACTGGGCATATGTTGTATTACATTGTTAAATTGCTTATAATTTGTAACTTTATTGAAATTGTTTTTTTTTTTTTAAATGCTTGTATTAAAGGACTAGTGAATACATCAGATTTCCATGATAACAAGACAATGTAATAGCACTGTCTGAACTTCAAATTAATAGATTTTTTTTTTTTAGTTGTCTATTTCCACTCACCCTATATCATGTGACAGTCATCAGTCAATCACAAATGCATATACGTATATTCTGTGGATTCTTGCACATGCTCAGTAGGAGCTGGTGACTCAAAAAGTATAAATATAAAAAGACTGTGTACATTTTGTTAATGGAAGTAAATTGGACAGATGTTTAAAATTGTTGCTCTATCTAAATCATGAAAGTTTTTTTTTTTAATTTTGACTTGAGTGTCCCTTTTTATAGTGTTCAAAATACATTGGCGCTTTTCTAAAAACCGTTATTAACTGTTCTCGTTTGCTATTGTGCATATAAAAACCTGTAAGCAAAGAACTTAACCAAAAACTCCATCACTTGAGTGTAAATGTTCGTGCTACATCAGCTTTACTGCTCGTGTAGTGCAGGCGCTATGACATCGCGGATTGTACATGTAATTCAGTTTGAGTTTTATGTCCCTTTTTTAATATATTTTCAACCAAGGTCATTCTGTAACCAATTACCACTAACAGTGGTAATGTATTATTAACAGGTTAATGTGTTCAAGAGAAAACAACACTGGTAATAGAAGATACAGGGATCTATGCTTGCGTGTGTTTTCTCCAACTGTAAAATAAATTCAATTTCACCTGTAAAGTCTGCTAATAATGTATTGCACTGTTAAAGGGGCAGTATACTGGGATTTTTTTTGTAAAGGGACCGTCTACTCCAAAAATGTTGTTATTGTTTGAAAAGATAGATAATCCCTTTTATTACACATTCCCCTAGTTTTTGCACAGCCAACATAGTTATTTTAATATATTTTTAACCTCTGCGATTACCTTGTATTTAAGCCTATTTTGATAGCCCGCTGATCACAGGCGTGAGCACAATGTTATCTATATGGTCCACAAGAACTAGCACTGTTCTGTTGTAAAAAGTTAATAAACAAGCATGTGATAAGAGGCTGTCTGTAGTGGCTTAGAAAGAGGCAGAGATTTAAAAGGTTTAAATGTTATAAAGTATATTAATATAACAATTGTGCAAAGCTGGGGAATGGGTAGTATAAGCGTTAACTATCTTTTGAAACAATAACAATATTGGTGTTGTCTGTCTCTTTAATGTGTTCCCAACTATCTATATTCCTGCTGGAGTGTATTCAATTGTTTACAGATATCTAATTTAACTTGATTTTGTCATTTAAAGTAGCTGCTTTTGCCTGTTGTAATCCCCACTTAGTGCTGAAGTATTGACATTTTCAGTATGATAACCGAAAAGCTATATGTTTAAAAAAAAAACAAAAAAAAAACAAATCTCCAAAGAGGGGGTTGGACAGAGAGGTACTAAAATGTTTATTTTTAGGTTTCTCCCTAAGTATTGGTCTCACTCTGTATATAGAGAGATAAGATAAAAAGGCTTGTGTGTAAATATAAACAAATAAGCTGAGGTCTGCTCTTCTTGCAAGCTCAGCCCATTTCATTTGTTGTGGTTTTATTTAGCAGAGACAGCTATTTCATGTACAAAAATCTGAACCTACATTTTTTTTCTTTCGTGATTCAGATAGAGCATGAAATTTTAAGCAACTTTCTAATTTACTCCTATTATCAAATTTTCTTCATTCTTTTGGTATCTTTATTTGAAATGTAAGTTTAGATGCCGGCCCATTTTTGGTGAACAACCTGGGTTGTTCTTGCTGATTGGTGGATAAATTCATCCACCAATAAAAAAGTGCTGTCCAGTGACTGAAGCAAAAAAAAAGGCTTAGATGCCTTTTTCAAATAAAGATAGCAAGAGAAAAAATGATAAAAGGAGTAAATTAGAAAGTTGCTTAATATTGCATGCTCTATCTGAAAGAATAAAAATTGGGTTTTTAAAGGCACAATTTCCCATACATTAAAACTCATAGCTGGTATAACAAGTCATTGTAAATACATTATGGTGAAATCAATTTTAGAGTACACTGCCCCTTTTTAAAGCTGTTTCCATGTGATCCCACCCCAGGTCCATTGTGTATTGTGTTTTGTTCTGAAGCTCAGCCCTGATAAGTTGTGGAATGTTTTGCTTGGATAAGAACCTTAGATACGGTGCGTTTATTACCATCCTGTTGATAATTGTATTAAACAGAGACTGTCATGTTCTCTTTGGATAACCTAATTGCTATTATTTTCTCTCCCTAAATACAAACAGGGCAGTTTTGCACTGGACTGGTCTTTCCATCAGATTAATGACCGTATTTTATCATTTTGGCACTAAACTGCATTATTTTAAATACATTGTATTAGAGATTAGGATTTATTTTTCCTACTCTGCGTGAAGAATTACAAATCTATCCTTTTTAAAGGGACAGTAAGCACCTTGCAATTACAAGACATTTACTTTCTCTTGCTGTAGAATAACGTAGCAAACAAGTCTAAACCTCCCTTTTTTTTTTTTTTTTTTTTTTTTTTTTTTTTATAAATGAACATCTTGTTTGCGGCAATTGATTCTCAATAGCCAAACCCCACCCACCATTTGCCTTATTTGAAGGAGCCAATACGGGCTTTAGTCTGCAGACAACAAAGCTAGCCCCAGTTATAATCTTAGTGTTAAGTGCATTGTTTTGCCATCTGTTATCTGTTAAAGACTACTAGCGACAAATATGTAGCAGGGCTAGCCCTTTTTCAAGGGACTGTAAAGTCAAAATTAAATGTTCATGATGCAGATGGGGCATGCAGTTTTGAACAAATTTCCAACTAACTTCATTTATCAATTTTGCTTTGTTCTTTTCATATCCTTTGTTGAAAAACATACCTAAGTGTGCTCAGTATATGCAGTGCAATACTGGGAGCTAGCTGGTGGCTGCCTGTACCACTACCTATATTCCTCTCTTCATCGGCTCAGCCAATGTGTTCGACTTTCTCACAGCAGAACATTGCTGCTCTTTAAACAAAGGACACCAAAAGAATGAAGCAAATTTGAAAACAGAAGTAAATTGAAAAGTTGTTTTAAAATTAAATGATCTGACTGAATCCTGACAGAAACATTTTTGAGTTTTATGTCCCTTTTAGCTCTAAACATGATAAATTCCACAATTTTCAGAGATAAATTACACAAGAGGCAAAATAAATAATGAAAATGATTGCAAGGTATTTTCTTTTCTTTCATGTAATTAACAAGAGTCCATGAGCTAGTGACGTATGGGATATACATTCCTACCAGGAGGGGCAAAGTTTCCCAAACCTTAAAATGCCTATAAATACACCCCTCACCACACCCACAATTCAGTTTTACAAACTTTGCCTCCTATGGAGGTGGTGAAGTAAGTTTGTGCTAGATTCTACGTTGATATGCGCTCCGCAGCAAGTTGGAGCCCGGTTTTCCTCTCAGCGTGCAGTGAATGTCAGAGGGATGTGAAGAGAGTATTGCCTATTGAATGCAGTGATCTCCTTCTACGGGGTCTATTTCATAAGGTTCTCTGTTATCGGTCGTAGAGATTCATCTCTTACCTCCCTTTTCAGATCGACGATATACTCTTATATATACCATTACCTCTGCTGATTCTCGTTTCATTACTGGTTTGGCTTTCTACAAACATGTAGATGAGTGTCCTGGGGTAAGTAAGTCTTATTTTCTGTGACACTCTAAGCTATGGTTGGGCACTTTATTTATAAAGTTCTAAATATATGTATTCAAACATTTATTTGCCTTGACTCAGAATGTTCAACTTTCCTTATTTTCAGACAGTCAGTTTCATATTTGGGATTATGCATTGAATTATCATATTTTTCTTACCTCAAAAATTTGACTTTTTTCCCTGTGGGCTGTTAGGCTCGCGGGGGCTGAAAATGCTTCATTTTATTGCGTCATTCTTGGCGCGGACTTTTTTGGCGCAAAAATTCTTTTCCGTTTCCGGCGTCATACGTGTCGCCGGAAGTTGCGTCATTTTCTGACGTTATTTTGCGCCAAAAATGTCGGCGTTCCGGATGTGGCGTCATTTTTGGCGCCAAAAGCATTTAGGCGCCAAATAATGTGGGCGTCTTATTTGGCGCTAAAAAATATGGGCGTCGCTTTTGTCTCCACATTATTTCAGTCTCATTTTTTCATTTGCTTCTGGTTGCTAGAAGCTTGATATTTGGCATTCTTTCCCATTCCTGAAACTGTCTTATAAGGAATTTGATCTATTTTGCTTTATATGTTGTTTTTTCTCTTATATATTGCAAGATGTCTCACGTTGCATCTGAGCCAGAAGATACTACAGGAAAATCACTGCCTGCTGGATCTACCAAAGCTAAGTGTATCTGCTGTAAACTTTTGGTAGCTATTCCTCCAGCTGTTGTTTGTAATAATTGTCATGACAAACTTGTTTAAGCAGATAATATTTCCTTTAGTAAATGTACCATTGCCTGTTGCAGTTCCCTCAACATCTAAGGTGCAGAATGTTCCTGATAACATAAGAGATTTTGTTTCTGAATCCATAAAGAAGGCTTTGTCTGTTATTTCTCCTTCTAGTAAACGTAAAAAGTCTTTTAAATCTTCTCTCTCTACAGATGAATTTTTAAATGAACACCATCATTCTGATTCTTTGGACTCTTCTGGTTCAGAGGATTCTATCTCAGAGATTGATGCTGATAAATCTTCATATTTATTTAAGATGGAATTTATTCGCTCTTTACTTAAAGAAGTACTAATTGCTTTAGAAATAGAGGATTCTAGTCCTCTTGATACTAATTCTATACGTTTGGATAAGGTTTTTAAAGCTCCTGCGGTTATTCCAGAAGTTTTTCCTGTTCCTAATGCTATTTCTGCAGTAATTTCCTAAGAATGGGATAAATTGGGTAATTCATTTACTCCTTCTAAACGTTTTAAGCAATTATATCCTGTACCGCCTGACAGGTTAGAATTTTGGGACAAAATCCCTAAAGTTGATGGGGCTATTTCTACCCTTGCTAAACGTACTACCATTCCTACGTCAGATGGTACCTCGTTTAAGGATCCTTTAGATAGAAAAATTGAATCTTTTCTAAGAAAAGCTTATCTGTGTTCAGGTAATCTTCTTAGACCTGCTATATCATTGGCTGATGTTGCTGCAGCTTCAACTTTTTGGTTGGAAACTCTAGCGCAACAAGTAACAAATCGTGATTCTCATGATATTATTATTCTTCTCCAGCATGCTAATAATTTTATCTGTGATGCCATTTTTGATATTATTAGAGTTGATGTTAGGTTTATGTCTCTGGCTATCTTAGCCAGAAGAGCTTTATGGCTTAAGACTTGGAATGCTGATATGGCTTCTAAATCAACTCTACTTTCCATTTCTTTCCAGGGAAACAAATTATTTGGTTCTCAGTTGGATTCTATTATTTCAACTGTTACTGGTGGGAAAGGAACTTTTTTACCACAGGATTAAAAATCTAAAGGTAAAAACAGGGCTAACAATCGTTTTCGTTCCTTTCGTTTCAACAAAGAACAAAAGCCTGATCCTTCGTCCTCAGGAGCAGTTTCAGTTTGGAAACCATCTCCAGTCTGGAATAAATCCAAGCCTGCTAGAAAGGCAAAGCCTGCTTCTAAGTTCACATGAAGGTACGGCCCTCATTCCAGTTCAGCTGGTAGGGGGCAGGTTACGTTTTTTCAAAGAAATTTGGATCAATTCTGTTCACAATCTTTGGATTCAGAACATTGTTTCAGAAGGGTACAGAATTGGTTTCAAGATGAGACCTCCTGCAAAGAGATTTTTTCTTTCCCGTGTCCCAGTAAATCCAGTGAAAGCTCAAGCATTTCTGAATTGTGTTTCAGATCTAGAGTTGGCTGGAGTAATTATGCCAGTTCCAGTTCCGGAACAGGGGATGGGGTTTTATTCAAATCTCTTCATTGTACCAAAGAAGGAGAATTCCTTCAGACCAGTTCTGGATCTAAAATTATTGAATCGTTATGTAAGGATACCAACGTTCCAGATGGTAACTGTAAGGACTATATTGCCTTTTGTTCAGCAAGGGAATTATATGTCCACAATAGATTTACAGGATGCATATCTGCATATTCCGATTCATCCAGATCATTATCAGTTCCTGAGATTCTCTTTTCTAGACAAGCATTACCAATTTGTGGCTCTACCGTTTGGCCTTGCTACAGCTCCAAGAATTTTCACAAAGATTCTCGGTGCCCTTCTGTCTGTAATCAGAGAACAGGGTATTGTGGTATTTCCTTATTTGGACGATATCTTGGTACTTGCTCAGTCTTTACATTTAGCAGAGTCTCATACGAATCGACTTGTGTTGTTTCTTCAAGATCATGGTTGGAGGATCAATTTACCAAAAAGTTCTTTGATTCCTCAAACAAGGGTAACCTTTCTGGGTTTCCAGATAGATTCAGTGTCCATGACTCTGTCTTTAACAGACAAGAGACGTCTAAAATTGATTACAGCTTGTCGAAACCTTCAGTCTCAATCATTCCCTTCGGTAGCCTTATGCATGGAAATTCTAGGTCTTATGACTGCTGCATCGGACGCGATCCCCTTTGCTCGTTTTCACATGCGACCTCTTCAGCTCTGTATGCTGAACCAATGGTGCAGGGATTACACGAAGATATATCAATTAATATCTTTAAAACCGATTGTTCGACACTCTCTAACGTGGTGGACAGATCACCATCGTTTAATTCAGGGGGCTTCTTTTGTTCTTCCGACCTGGACTGTAATTTCAACAGATGCAAGTCTCACAGGTTGGGGAGCTGTGTGGGGATCTCTGACGGCACAAGGAGTTTGGGAATCTCAGGAGGTGAGATTACCGATCAATATTTTGGAACTCCGTGCAATTTTCAGAGCTCTTCAGTTTTGGCCTCTTCTGAAGAGAGAATCGTTCATTTGTTTTCAGACAGACAATGTCACAACTGTGGCATACATCAATCATCAAGGAGGGACTCACAGTCCTCTGGCTATGAAAGAAGTATCTCGAATTTTGGTTTGGGCGGAATCCAGCTCCTGTCTAATCTCTGCGGTTCATATCCCAGGTGTAGACAATTGGGAAGCGGATTATCTCAGTCGCCAAACGTTGCATCCGGGCGAATGGTCTCTTCACCCAGAGGTATTTCTTCAGATTGTTCAAATGTGGGGGCTCCCAGAGATAGATCTGATGGCCTCTCATCTAAACAAGAAACTTCCCAGGTATCTGTCCAGATCCCGGGATCCTCAGGCGGAGGCAGTGGATGCATTATCACTTCCTTGGAAGTATCATCCTGCTTATATCTTTCCGCCTCTAGTTCTTCTTCCAAGAGTAATCTCCAAGATTCTGAGGGAATGCTCGTTTGTTCTGCTAATAGCTCCGGCATGGCCTCACAGGTTTTGGTATGCGGATCTTGTCCGGATGGCATCTTGCCAACCATGGACTCTTCCGTTAAGACCAGACCTTCTGTCGCAAGGTCCTTTTTTCCATCCGGATCTGAAATCCTTAAATTTAAAGGTATGGAGATTGAACGCTTGATTCTTGGTCAAAGAGGTTTCTCTGACTCCGTGATTAATACTATGTTACAGGCTCGTAAATCTGTATCTCGAGAGATATATTATAGAGTCTGGAAGACTTATATTTCTTGGTGTCTTTCTCATCATTTTTCTTGGCATTCTTTTAGAATACCGAGAATTTTACAGTTTCTTCAGGATGGTTTAGATAAGGGTTTGTCCGCAAGTTCTTTGAAAGGACAAATCTCCGCTCTTTCTGTTCTTTTTCACAGAAAGATTGCTATTCTTCCTGATATTCATTGTTTTGTACAAGCTTTGGTTCGTATAAAACCTGTCATTAAGTCAATTTCTCCTCCTTGGAGTTTGAATTTGGTTCTGGGAGCTCTTCAAGCTCCTCCGTTTGAACCTATGCATTCATTGGACATTAAATTACTTTCTTGGAAAGTTTTGTTCCTTTTGGCCATCTCTTCTGCTGGAAGAGTTTCTGAATTATCTGCTCTTTCTTGTGAGTCTCCTTTTCTGATTTTTCATCAGGATAAGGCGGTGTTGCGAACTTCTTTTGAATTTTTACCTAAAGTTGTGAATTTCAACAACATTAGTAGAGAAATTGTGGTTCCTTCATTATGTCCTAATCCTAAGAATTCTAAGGAGAAATCGTTGCATTCTTTGGATGTTGTTAGAGCTTTGAAATATTATGTTGAAGCTACGAAATCTTTCCGTAAGACTTCTAGTCTATTTGTTATCTTTTCCGGTTCTAGGAAAGGCCAGAAAGCTTCTGCCATTTCTTTGGCATCTTGGTTGAAATCTTTAATTCATCTTGCCTATGTTGAGTCGGGTAAAATTCCGCCTCAGAGAATTACAGCTCATTCTACTAGGTCAGTATCTACTTCCTGGGCGTTTAGGAATGAAGCTTCGGTTGACCAGATCTGCAAAGCAGCAACTTGGTCCTCTTTGCATACTTTTACTCAATTCTACCATTTTGATGTATTTTCTTCTTCTGAAGCAGTTTTTGGTAGAAAAGTTCTTCAGGCAGCGGTTTCAGTTTGAATCTTCTGCTTATGTTTTTCGTTAAACTTTATTTTGGGTGTGGATTATTTTCAGCAGGAATTGGCTGTCTTTATTTTATCCCTCCCTCTCTAGTGACTCTTGTGTGGAAAGATCCACATCTTGGGTAGTCATTATCCCATACGTCACTAGCTCATGGACTCTTGTTAATTACATGAAAGAAAACATAATTTATGTAAGAACTTACCTGATAAATTCATTTCTTTCATATTAACAAGAGTCCATGAGGCCCACCCTTTTTTGTGGTGGTTATGATTTTTTGTATAAAGCACAATTATTCCAATTCCTTATTTTATATGCTTCGCACTTTTTTTCTTATCACCCCACTTCTTGGCTATTCGTTAAACTGATTTGTGGGTGTGGTGAGGGGTGTATTTATAGGCATTTTAAGGTTTGGGAAACTTTGCCCCTCCTGGTAGGAATGTATATCCCATACGTCACTAGCTCATGGACTCTTGTTAATATGAAAGAAATGAATTTATCAGGTAAGTTCTTACATAAATTATGTTTTTTCTTTTTCTTTCTCTCGGGACATTTTCTCACTAGGCCAAGGGTCTAATTTTTATCTTGTGTGTTGTAAATGTATTATGCAATCACTTAAAGCTCTGTACAAAGGGTACGATAAATATAGACAAGACAGGGACGAGCGGACTGGCACAGAGGGGTTGTCAATCTCAAATTCCTAAGTAAACGCCCACAAACACACCTCAAAATCAGATATCAAAACTGATAAGACCACAAAGTCACTAACTCTAAAATGTATACCTTAAAGGAGAAATGCAATATCACACCACACAATGTAGATATTTCTCCAACATTGGTGTGTCCGGTCCACGGCGTCATCCATAACTTGTGGGAATATTCTCTTCCCCAACAGGAAATGGCAAAGAGCACAGCAAAAGCTGTCCATATAGTCCCTCCTAGGCTCTGCCCACCCCAGTCATTCTCTTTGCTGCTGAACAAGCAGCATCTCCACGGAGATGGTGAAGAGTATGTGGTGTTTAGTTGTAGTTTTTTTTTATTCTACTATCAAGAGTTTGTTATTTTAAAATAGTGCTGGTATGTATTATTTACTCTGAAACAGAAAAGGATGAAGAGTTCTGTTTGTGAGAGGAGTATGATTTTAGCAGCAGTAACTAAAATAGTTTTCTGTTCCTACACAGGACTGTTGAGATGAGATAACTTCAGTTGGGGGGAACAGTTGGCAGACTTTTCTGCTTAAGGTATGACTAGCCATATTTCTAACAAGACTGTGTAATGCCGGAAGACTGTCATTTTCCCCTCATGGGGACCGGTAAGTCATTTTCTTAGTCTCAAACAGAATAAAGGGCTTAATATGGGCTATAAAACTGGTAGACACTTTTATGGGCTAGATCGATTGCTTTATTTGGTCATTTTATATAGTTTGATGTTGAAATTCACACTTTATATCCTTGGGGAAAGTTTTTTTACGTCAGGCACTGGTTTAGACACCTTCCCAGTCAGGAAGGGCCTTCTCTGTAGTAGGCAGAGCCTCATTTTTGCGCCATTACTGCGCAGTTACTTTTGAGAGCAGTACATGCAGCTGCATGTGTGTGGGTCTGGAAGTAGTTTAAAAAGTTCCTAGAAGGCTTCATTTGGTATCGTATACCCCCCCGGGGTTTGGTAAAGTCGCAGCAAAGGCTGGAGCTGGGACTGTAGAGGGGTTAAAACTGTAAACGGCTCCGGTTTCCTCATTTTAAGGGTTAAAGGTCTGAAATTTGGGGTACAATGCTTTGAATGCTTTAAGACACTGGTTAAAATTGAACAATTCCTTCATAGTTTTTCACATTCGGTAAAAAAGTGTGCCCTGTTTAAAATTTAAAGAGACAGTAACGGTTTTGTTTTAAAACGGTTTTTGTACTTTATTGACAAGTTTAAGCCTGTTTAACATGTCTATACCTTCAGATAAGCTATGTTCTGTATGTATGGAAGCCAATGTGTCTCCCCCTTCAAATATGTGTGATAATTGTGCCATAGCGTCCAAACAAAGTAAGGACAGTACTGCCACAGATAGTAAAGTTGCCCAAGATGATTCATCGGATGAAGGGAGTAGACATAGTTCTACATCATCCCCTTCTGTGTCTACGCCAGTTTTGCCCACGCAGGAGACCCCTAGTACTTCTAGCGCGCCAATTCTTGTTACTATGCAACAATTGACGGCAGTAATGGATAACTCCATAGCAAATATTTTATCCAAGATGCTTGCATTTCAGAGAAAGCGCGATTGCTCTGTTTTAAACACTGTAGAGCAGGAGGGCGCTGATGATAACTGTTCTGACATACCCTCACACCAATCTGAAGTGGCCATGTGGGAGGTTTTGTCAGATGGGGAAATTTCAGATTCAGGTAGAATTTCTCAACAGGCAGAACCTGATGTTGTGACATTTAAATTTAAGTTAGAGCGTCTCCGCGCACTGCTTAAGGAGGTGCTATCTACTCTGGATGATTGTGACAACCTGGTCATTCCAGAAAAATTGTGCAAGATGGACAAGTTCCTAGAGGTTCCGGTGCACCCCGACGCTTTTCCTATACCCAAGCGGGTGGCGGACATAGTGAATAAGGAATGGGAGAAGCCCGGCATACCTTTTTGTCCCCCCTCCTATATTTAAGAAATTATTTCCTATGGTTGACCCCAGAAAGGACTTATGGCAGACAGTCCCTAAGGTCGAGGGGGCAGTTTCTACACTAGCCAAGCGCACTACTATTCCTATTGAGGATAATTGTGCTTTCAAAGATACTATGGATAAAAAATTGGGAGGGTTTGCTTAAAAAGATTTTTGTACAGCAAGGTTACCTCCTGCAACCTATTTCGTGCATTATTCCTGTCACTACAGCAGCGTGGTTCTGGTTCGAGGAACTAGAAAAGTCGCTCAGTAGAGAGACTCCGTATGAGGAGGTTATGGACAGAATTCACGCACTTAAGTTAGCTAATTCCTTTATTTTAGATGCTGCTTTGCAGTTAGCTAGATTAGCGGCGAAAAATTCAGGGTTTGCAATTGTGGCGCGCAGAGCGCTCTGGCTAAAGTCTTGGTCAGCGGATGTATCTTCCAAGACAAAATTGCTTAATATTCCTTTCAAGGGTAAAACCCTTTTTGGGCCAGAATTGAAAGAGATTATCTCAGACATCACTGGGGGTAAGGGCCATGCCCTCCCACAAGATAGGCCTTTCAAGGCCAAGAATAAGTCTAATTTTCGTTCCTTTCGCAATTTCAGGAACGGACCGGCCTCCAACTCTGCAGCCTCTAGACAAGAGGGTAATGCTTCGCAAACCAAACCAGCTTGGAAACCGATGCAAGGCTGGAACAAGGGTAAACAGGCCAAGAAGCCTGCTGCTGCTACCAAAACAGCATGAAGGAGTAGCCCCCGATCCGGGACCGGATCTAGTAGGGGGCAGTCTCTCTTTCTCTCTCTCTCTCTCTTTCTCTCTCTTTCTCTCTCTTTCTCTCTCTTTCTCTCTCTTTCTCTTTCTCTTTCTCTTTCTCTTTCTCTTTCTCTTTCTCTTTCTCTTTCTCTTTCTCTTTCTTTTTCTCTTTCTTTCTCTTTCTTTTTCTCTTTCTTTCTCTTTTTCTCTTTCTTTCTCTTTTTCTCTTTCTTTCTCTTTTTCTCTTTCTTTCTCTTTCTCTTTCTCTCTCTTTCTCTTTCTCTTTCTCTTTCTCTTTCTCTCTCTCTTTCTCTTTCTTTTTCTCTTTTTCTCTCTTTCTCTCTTTCTCTTTTTCTCTTTCTTTCTCTTTTTCTCTTTCTTTCTCTTTTTCTCTTTTTCTCTCTTTCTCTTTTTCTCTTTCTTTCTCTTTTTCTCTTTCTCTCTCTTTCTCTTTCTCTCTCTTTCTCTTTCTCTCTCTTTCTCTTTCTCTTTCTCTCTCTTTTTCTCTTTTTCTCTTTTTCTCTTTTTCTCCTTTTTTTTTTTTTTTTTTTTTCTCTTTCTCGAAATTGTATACACAAGTTGTATTTTAAAATTAATTTTAAAGCTACAATACAAACATGTGTTTCTGACACAGCAGGCGCCAATTTGCATCGAAGTGTTAAGTTTAAGGTTGTGCGCTATACAAGTATCCAATTATTATATGTAATGTATAGATAACTCTGTAAGGCTTTGTACTGTTATTGCTATATACTGTAGTCCTCTATAGGTATATGTTATTTTAAGACTGGGCAAGATGGTTTTTCCCTTAACATTTTAAAGCTTATAATTTACCACTGCATATAGTTATTTATTTAAAGGAATAGGAAAGTAAAAAATTAAACTTGTGTGACTCAGATTGCGCATGTAATTTTAAGACACTTTTTAGTTCACTTTTATTTTCAAATATGCTTTTTTTTTCTTGATATTCCTTGTGGAAACATAATAAGCACTTATCCTACACTAGTGGGATCTAGCTGCTGATTGGTGCATGCACACATTTTTTTTTTCTTCTTGTGATTGGCTAACTAGATGTGTTCAGTTAGTAGTGCAATGCAGTTCCTTCAGCAAAATATAACAAGAGAATAAAGCAAATTTGAAAATGTGATAATATACGTAAATTGGAAAGTTGTTTAAAATGGTATGTTCTATCCAAATCATTTAAAAAAAAAAAAAAAAAAATTCCTCCTTGGTGAAATTGGCAAAATACCTCAACACCATCTGAGCGCCTCTTCTCTGCTGCAGGCAACATAGCTTGTAAAAAAGAGACCAAACGATCCAATTCACAACAAATGGGCAAAAAGCACAAGTCAGCACTCATACTGAGACTTTTGGCTGGTCAGTAAAATACATAATATAGCAGCAGACAGTGTATGCATGTACACAATCAGTGAAGGTAAAGTCCACTTACGATTCTGTTAACAGGATTTATCCACAGTCCACGCTTTCAAACCTCCATGAGGTGATTAAACACCGTAGTGCTTCAGCACTCTGCAGATTCTTCTCCGTATCCTCGTGAAACACTTCCAACAGGCACTTCTAGTTCAGAGATCAATTCAATGTCTCTGTTAGCTAATGTTTGCGGAGCCCAATAGCATTGTTCAGCGTACACACATCCAAGAAAACTAGCGCGGTTCAAAAACAAAACCGCTTTATTGGAATCAAGTTAAAAGAAAACTAACGTGGGCTATACACATACCAAAGAAGTTAAAAAAAAAAAAAAAAAAGCAAACAAGTGAGAACCACACACATCCCAACACAGGACGCGTTTCAGAATTTCCCCGTACTCACAACTAGTAGGATGTGGTGCTTTGCAATTCATTTATTGGATAATCAAAGCTAACACCTGGCACAGAATACTAGAGCTACACCTGAGATAATACTGAATGCAATCAATATAAACACACTTCATACTAACGGGTGAATTTAACCCTTGATAATAAAAAAATATTAATAAAAATATATATATATATATATTTGTGTGCGGTAGACAAATGAGAGTACAAATATCATTGTAATGTAATAAAGTGTATAAGGACAAGCGAGAGAGGATAAATGGAAGCAGGATAGAGAAATGAAAAATGTTCACTATGAAGTTAACTGTCACGGAATAAAATGTTATATACATACGGCTGCAGTCTTAGCTATCATAAAATGTATGCTATACATACGCCGTAACAATACCGTAAACTGTGATAACCATCATAGTTGGGAGAAAAGAATATCAAGTATCAAATTAATTTACTTATAATACATCAATGAACGAGTGCACAAACAGCGGCAACAACATTCAATAGATACAAAGCATATTATATTGTATCCAATTAATTAAGTGAGGTTAAACTGTTATAAGGAGTGTCTAACTTAAGCATATGAACCACAGTACAGTATCTATATACAGATAGTAATGCCGCAATAAATCCTCAACTATTATAAGGAGTGTTTAACTCAAATATATGAACCTCAGGACAATATCAATATGTAGAAAATATAATTAATCCTCATTAACCCCTTAATGACCGGACCATTTTTCAATTTTCTTACCCTTAATGACAATGGCTATTTTTACATTTCTGCAGTGTTTGCGTTTAGCTGTAATTTTCCTCTTACTCGTTTACTGTACCCACACATATTATATACCGTTTTTCTCGTCATTAAATGGACTTTCTAAAGATACCATTATTTTCATCATATCTTATAATTTACTAAAAAAAAAAAATGATAAAATGAGGAAAAAATGGAAAAAAAACACACTTTTTCTAACTTTGACCCCCAAAATCTGTTACACATCTACAACCACCAAAAAACACCCATGCTAAATAGTTTCTAAATTTTGTCCTGAGTTTAGAAATACCCAATGTTTACACGTTCTTTGCTTTTTTTGCAATTTATGGGGCAATAAATACAAGTAGCACTTTGCTATTTCCAAACCACTTTTTTTCAAAATGAGCGCTAGTTACTTTGGAACCTTGATATCTGTCAGGAATACCTGAATATCCCTTGACATGTATATATTTTGTTTTAGAAGACATCCCAAAGTATTGATCTAGGCCCATTTTGGTATATTTCATGCCACCATTTCACCGCCAAATGCAATAAAAAAAAAAAAAAAAAAAAAAAGTTCACTTTTTCACAAATTTTGTCACAAACTTTAGGTTTCCCACTGAAATTATTTACAAACAGCTTCTGCAATTATGGCACAAATGGTTGTAAATGCTTCTCTGGGATCCCCTTTGTTCAGAAATAACAGACTTATATGGCTTTGTGGTTGCTTTTTGGTAATTAGAAGGCCGCTAAATGCCGCTGCGCACCACACATGTTTTATGCCCAGGAGTGAAGGGGTTAATTAGGGAGCTTGTAGGGAGCTTGTAGGGTTAATTTTAGCTTTAGTGTAGTGTAGTAGACAACTCCAAGTATTGATCTAGGCCCATTTTGGTATATTTTATGCCACCATTTCACCGCCAAATGCGAGCAAATAAAAAAAAAAAAACTTTACATTTTTCACAATTTTAGGTTTCTCACTGAAATTATTTACAAACAGCTTGTGCTATTATGGCAGAAATTGTTGTAAAAGCTTCTCTGGGATCCCCTTTGTTCAGAAATAGCAGACTTATATGGCTTTGGCGTTGCTTTTTGGTAATTAGAAGGCCGCTAAATGCTGCTGCGCACCACACGGGAATTATGCCCAGCAGTGAAGGGGTTAAATTAGGGAGCTTGCAGGGTTAATTTTAGAGATCAGCCTCCCACCTGACACATCCCACCCCCTGATCCCTCCCAAACAGCTCTCTTCCCTCCCCCACCCCACAATTGTTACCGCCATCTTAAGTACTGGCAGAAAGTCTGCCAGTACTAAATAAAAGAGTTTTTTTTTTTTTTAAATAAAAATTATAAATTATTTTAGTTGTGATGGACCCCTGCCTTAGCACCAACCTCCCTGATCCCCCCCTCCAGCTCTCTAACCCTCTCCCCTACCTAATTACCGCCATCTTGGGTACTGGCAGCTGTCTGCCAGTACCCAGTTTGGCCCCACTGGCCAAACTATTTAAATGTTATTTATAACTTTTTTATTTGTATTTTTTTATACAAATGTATTTCTGTAGTGTAGCAGCCCCCCCACAATACCCCCACCCCCTCCCCCTCCCAGATCCTTTTATATGTAAAAAAAAAAAAAAAAATGTAACTTTTTTTTTTTTTTTTTTTTTTTTTTTTTTACTTTTTTTTTTTCCCCCCCTTCCTTCATTGGTGTCAGTGTGGTAATGCGCGCGCATCCACGTGCGCGCGCATCCACGTGCACACACGCTCCCTCCTCCCACAGGGCAAAGGCACCATCGGCACCATCACTACCGGTGCAGAGAGGGCCACAGAGTGGCTCTCTCTGCATCGGAGGCTTGTAAAGGGGTATTGCAGGATGCCTCCATATCGAGGCATCACTGCAATACCCTCAGAGCTGCTGGAAGTGATTGTGATCACTTCCAGCACTCTGTTAGACAACTGACGTACCAGGTACGTCCATTGTCATTAACTGCTTGTTAATGCATGACGTACCTGGTACGTCAGTTGTCATTAAGGGGTTAAATGAGTAACATGAGAAATTGCGTTAATAACTTTTATGATAAATTCTAAATATGCAGAAAATAAATTTCTGCTATACATAGTTCAATGTTTCCAATGATTCATGATGTCATAGACTGAATTAATTCAGTCTATACCTAGTACTCAATTTAAAAATCCAGAATGTCTCTCTGCGATATAATTCCTTAACTCTGTCACCTCCTCTCCTGGGACATCGTACAAGTTCTATAGCTTGCCTTTTTAACGTCTCAACCGATTGTTGATGTTCATGTATAAAATGGATAGCTAAAGCTGAACATTCTTTCTTGCAATTGATGTTGCTAAGATGTTCGCGTATCCTTGCTCTTACCTACCTGGTGGTGAGGCCAACATACTATAGTTTGCATTGGACACATGAGATAATGTAAAACAAAAAACACATACTACAGTTTATACACTATGAGGTCTCGTACCTCTTACCTGTAACACATGATTCAAAGTGAGTGTTTTGTTGTATATGCTCACAGGCTTTACACCTAGAGTTACCACATTTAAAAGTCCCTTTATGGGTAAGCCAGCTGCTACCAGTATCATTTTTCGGGAGAACTGTGGGAGACAGGATATTGCCTGAGGTAACACTCTGCCTATATGAAAACCTTTTCTTTAGTTTGTTATCCGCTAATAGGATAGAAAAATGCTTTTTTATAATAGTACAAATCTGTGGATACTGGTCCTAATCTGCGGATTACTCCCTAATCTAATACTAAACTACCAATAGCCCTTAAAAGGGCTTTTTGTAGGGCATTGCCCTAAGTTTAACAGCTTTTACACTAAAAATAAAGCCCCCCCCTAAAAGTAACCCACCCCCCCAAAAAACAAACAAAAAACTAACACTAATAAACCTAAACTACCCATTGCCCCTAAAGGAGCATTTTTATGGGCATTGCCCTTTAAAAGGGCATTTAGCTCTTTTTCACTGCCCTTAAAAGGGCATTTAGCTCTTTTGAAATTTGCCCAAAAAACCCTAATCTAAACTAAAGCCCCATATTAGGTACTCATGATTTTAGAATTCAGACGGAGAAGGTCTTCTTCCAGGCGGGTCCATCCTCTTCATCCACAACGTCGGCGGTCATCGGCGACATGGAGGCTCCTCTTCATCCGATGTCCTTGGTATACAGAATATTGAATGCAATTTGGGGTACCTTGCATTCCTAATGGCTGAATTTTTCAAAATCGGCCAATAGGATTTCAGATCAGCCAATATGATTTCAGTAGCTCTCAATCCTATTGGCTGATTTTGAAAATTTCAGCCAATAGGAATTCAAGGTACCCCAATAAATATGGGGTACCTTGAATTCAATCTTCAGTGTGCGGCGGACGATCACATGAAGAGGAACCTCCACGCCTTCGCCGAGGAGCGCCACTGCTGCCGAGGATCGCCACTTCTGGGAAGACCGCTCTGGACCTCCGCTCTGTGCCGCTGTTGCTGAAGATGATGGACCCGCCTGGAAGAAGACCTTCTCCGCCGGACTTCTGAAACAGTGAGTACCTAGTTGGAGCTTTAGTGTTATATTTTTTTTTTTTTTTTTTTTCAGACTAGGGTTTTTTTGGGCAAATTTCAAGAGCTGAATGCCCTTTTAAGGGCAGTGAAATGGATAGTTTAGGTTTGGTGGGTGGGGGGTTTTACTGTTAGGGGGGGACTTGATTTATTTGTAATGTAAAAGAGCTGTTAAACTTAGGGCAATGCCCTAAAAAAAAAAAGCCCCTTTAAGGGCTACTGGTAGTTTAGAATTGAATTAAAGTCTGTTTTTATTTTGGGGGGCTTTTTTATTTTCATAGGGATTAGATTTTAATTTTTTTTTATTTTGGATAGTGTTTATTATTTTTTGTAATATTAGCGTTTTTTTTATTTTTATTTTCTGTAATTAGATTAATGTAATTTTTTTAGTATTTTTTTTTTTATTGTGATTAAGGGGTTAATTTTAGGGGGTGTTAGGTTAGGGGGCTTAGTCATTAAATTTAGTTTTTTGCGTTGTGGGGGTTGGTGGTGTAGGAGTTAATAGGTAAATTAGCTTTGCAATTTGGTTTTTCCTTTTTCCCCACATATCTTTATCAACTGCAGTGCTTTGAAAATAGAAAAAAACAATGCCAGGCAATTGCAATGTGCTGGGGTGGAAATGTGACGATTAATAAGCATTATGAAGATAATATAATACTCTCCTATGATTCAAACAGACTCAGGACTTGGTCATCTTGAGTTGAGAAATGTGAAAATTGATAGAAAAATAGCTAAAAATGTAAAAGTAAAAAAGTAAAGTAAAATATAGTAATGTTTAGTAATAATTCTGTTGGAGAACTGTGTACTAACACAATACTTTTTTCTCTGTGCTTTTGCAAACTCCATTTGGCTCAATAGAAGTTAAAACCCCAGCACAGTTCATGCATCGGGCACAGTGCTCACGTTTCATTTACTCCAGAGAATGCGCCATTTATTTAAAGAGCCGACTTCTTTTTCCGATAACTGCAAACGCAGAAGTTGTGAGTTTCTACAGAAGTTGTTTCTCAATATCAATTTGCAACATAGAAATGGTTTAACCGTATAAGGAATGCTGTATTAAGGTCATTTAGAAAATCTGTGTGAACCTCATGAAATACTAGCAGCAAAAATACAATGTTAGATTTTTTTTTTCTTCTTTTCTTTTATTCAGTCTCTTGCTACATGGCAAATACATTTAAAGGGATAGGTCAATAAATGAAATGTGCATGGTTGCACTTAGATTTAAAAAGTGAGTCAAGTAAAAAAAAAAAAACTTTTGTGATTCAGAGCATGCAATTTTAAACAACTTTCCTATTTAATTCTGTTATAAAATTGGCTTTGTTCTCTTGGTATCTTGTATTGAAGAGTAAAACTAGGTAGGCTCATAAGAGCTCATGAGTGTGCACGTGTCTTTAGTAATCTATGGCAGCAGTGGTTTGCATTATTATTTGTAGCTTTGCTATACAATCTTGCAAAACACTGCTGCCAGAGATTACTAAAGACACGTGCACACTCATGAGTTCTTATGAGCCTACCTAGTTTTACTCTTCAATAAAAGATACCATGAGAACAAAGCAAATTTGCTAACAGTAGTACATTTTTAAAGTTGTTTAAAATTGCATGTTCTATCTGAATCATGAGGGTTTTTTTTTTATCTTAAATTTTGACATTGCTGTCCCTTTTTAACCCCTTGAGTGCTAACAACGGCTCTGAGCCGTCGCAGAGTTTCCCACTCTGGTGCTAACTACGGCTCAGAGCTGTCGCTAGCGCACTCCCACCTTGAGGGAGATCTGGGGGCTCCCACCCGCTCCTACCCCGGCGATCGTGCCTGTAGAGTGACAGGCATCGCCGGGGCTTCCCGTTTTGTGTGGTGACGTCACCGTGCAACTTTATTTATACTTAACAATGTTAAGGATAGGGGCATGCTGCTTAGAAGTCTGTATCTCAGGAATCTAAGCAGCTACAGACCCCCAAGACCCACTATTGGAAAGGTAATCGCCTAACCTTTCCAACAGTGTAAGTATTGGGGGGTCTGAAAAAAAAAAAAAAATTAAAAAAAAAAAAATTGTTAAAAAAATGCTTCTAGTAAAAGTTTTTACTGTTTTTTTTCACATATCCTGTGAGGGCCCGTGCACCAGTATCCAAACATCATGGAGACGATTGCATCTAATTCCGCTCGAGCCTTCAGGTTCGCCGGAATCGGGAGTTAAGCAGCGGTCATACGATCGGGTTGATTGACACCCCCTGCTAGCGGCCAATTGGTCAAGAATTTGCAGGGGGCGTCATTGCACAAGCATTTCAATAGAAATGCATGTGCAATGATAAATGCTGACAGCATATGCTGTTGGCATTTATCGATGTGCGGCGGACATGATCTGCTACAGAGAGGTGGTTGTGGTTTGCATTGCTTCTGAGCAGGCAGAGTGTTTGTATACTGGTGCATGGACCCTCACAGGATAGGTGCATATGCCTATGCAAAACAGTATTTTTGCCAATAGAAGTATATCGCAAAAATGCTTATATTTCAAATTTAAGTGTACCCATGCATATTTCATTTTTGACCTTTTCTATCCTTTAAAGGTATTTTACTGTTCCTTATTATGACAGCTTGTTTTGGGGCTGCCAGCTACTATTAGCCATATGCCCACATCGGACTTCAGATGAGATCCCATTGAAAGTTTCCCTATTAGAAATCTCAGATAAGACTTGTGATCCATAATCCCCTATCAACAATGATCAAACCCATGACTTGTAACTCTTGATAGCTGTATGTCCACATCCGGCCTATTGAAGGTAGCTTTATTAGATATCTGCTCATATCAGACTTTCAGTTAGGTTCATGACCCATAATTCCCTATCAACAATATGTCCACATCAGACCTCAGACCAGACCCATGGCTTGTAGCCCTTAATAGCTGTATACCCACATCAGAAATGAGACCCCATTGGACACAGCCATTGTTACTACTCTTGAACAAATACTTGCATCAGACCCATGTCCTTTAGCCATTGTAAGCCATATACCGACATCAGGGCACATAACGTGAATTCTTTGTTTTTCTTTAACATATATTTTACTAGGAATCCAGTTCAAATATAAAATTGTCCAGTTAAATACAGGACAGCCAACATCCCTATTGGTCATTCTGATCTCCCTCCCCCTTTTTCCTGTGCTATCTGGAATTACACCCAGTATTTTCAGCTTTCTGAGTGACATTCTGTGTGATACACAGATTTCCTGTTCTTTTCTCCATTTCTCAAGTTACAAATAAAACCCTTATAATCTCCCAGGAAAAAGTGAGCACTTGCAACGTAGATAGAGGCTGGTGGTTATGTACAGGTGCCTAGGATGATCCTTTGACAGCCTGTTGTTTCTCTAGAATGTGTGTTTTATATACATCATGAGAAATGCAATGCCAGTTACAGTGGTCTGTAGGGCTACATGCGCATCAAGTGTATGATCATTGTGGAGTAATCTTAAAGTGTTTTTTTTTCTTTGCGTTTGAAAGATAACATTTTAAATGTATTACAGCTTTTTAAACGGCTGTTTCTGTGCTTGTGGAGGGGCCCTTGCCACCCACCAGTAAAGGTGTGGGATGTGAACTTATTAGCTATTGAGTAAATGATCTGTGAGTATCCGTTTACACATTTGTGCATTTCCTTCTAGTTTCAATATTCGTTTTAAGTTGAGTACTGTAAAATGCTCACCCTTTATCTTTTCCTGATGTACTCCAGTGGGTAAAATAGTTCAACAGCCATGTGTACTGAAAATGTGAATACTACGGTATTCTCTATAGAAAAGATATGTATACAAGAGACAGTAGCAGGATTTAACCTCCAAGTGGGAGTGTTTCCAGTGCTTGGAATATAATGAGCTACTTAACTAAATAAATTGTCCCTTTAATGTTTTCCCAATTATTTGCTAAGCTGCATAATATTAAATGTATTGGATGTCCCTTTAACCTCTTAAGGACATCTGACGGAATTTTTCAGTCATAAAACAATTGAGCAAACTGAAAGCTGTGTCCTTAAAGGGTTAAGTATTGACCTTTTGTGTATATAAATATAAACATTGAGACAAGAAGGAACACTTTGTGTATATATAGAAATAATTTAAAAATATCATCTTTCCCTGCGGAGTAAGCCTATTTAAATGGGCATGTTTTTGAGAACAAAGGGTTGACGTTTAAATGAGCAAAAATAGCTTTCTTCTGTTATGTGTGATCAGTCCACGGGTCATCATTACTTCTGGGATATAACTCCTCCCCAACAGGAAATGCAAGAGGATTCACCCAGCAGAGCTGCATATAGCTCCTCCCCTCTACGTCACTCCCAGTCATTCTCTTGCACCCAACGACTAGATAGGATGTGTGAGAGGACTATGGTGATTATACTTAGTTTTTATAACTTCAATCAAAAGTTTGTTATTTTACAATAGCACCGGAGCGTGTTATTGCCTCTCTGGCAGAGTTTGAAGAAGAATCTACCAGAGTTTTTACTATGATTTTAACCGGAGTAGTTAAGATCATATTGCTGTTTCTCGGCCATCTGAGGGAGGTAAAAGCTTCAGATCAGGGGACAGCGGGCAGATGAATCTGCATTGAGGTATGTAGCAGTTTTTATTTTCTGAATGGAGTTGATGAGAAAATCCTGCCATACCATTATAATGACATGTATGTATACTCTACACTTCAGTATTCTGGGGATGGTATTTCACTGGAATTACTCTGTTAAAAGTACATTAAACCTTTTAATAGGTATTTATTATGTTAAACGTTTTTGCTGGAATGTAGAATCGTTTGCATTTTCTGAGGTACTGAGTGAATAAATGTTTGGGCATTATTTTTCCACTTGGCAGTTGCTTGTTTTAATTGTGACAGTTTCGTTTCTCTCTCACTGCTGTGTGTGAGGGGGAGGGGCCGTTTTTGGCGCTCTTTGCTACGCATCAAAAATTTCCAGTCAGTTACTCTTGTATTTCCTGCATGATCCGGTTCATCTCTAACAGAACTCAGGGGTCTTCAAACTTCTTTGGAGGGAGGTAGATTCTCTCAGCAGAGCTGTGAGACTTATATATTGACTGTGATTAAAAACGTTGCTCTGTAATTTTTATGTTTCAAATTTAATTATTGTTACTTTACTAATGGGAACAAACCTTTGCTAAAAGTTGTGTTGTTTTTAAGAATTGATGCTATAACTGTTTTTCAGTTCATTATTTCAACTGTCATTTAATCGTTTAGTGCTTCTTTGAGGCACAGTACGTTTTTGTTAAATAAGATTGTAACCAAGTTGCAAGTTTATTGCTAGTGTGTTAAACATGTCTGATTCAGAGGAAGATACCTGTGTCATTTGTTCCAATGCCAAGGTGGAGCCCAATAGAAATTTATGTACTAACTGTATTGATGCTACTTTAAATAAAAGCCAATCTGTACAAATTGAACAAATTTCACCAAACAGCGAGGGGAGAGTTATGCCGACTAACTCGCCTCACGTGTCAGTACCTGCATCTCCCGCCCGGGAGGTGCGTGATATTGTGGCGCCTAGTACATCTGGGCGGCCATTACAGATAACATTACAAGATATGGCTACTGTTATGACTGAAGTTTTGGCTAAATTACCAGAACTAAGAGGCAAGCGTGATCATTCTGGGGTGAGAACAGAGTGCGCTGATAATACTAGGGCCATGTCTGATACTGCGTCACAGCTTGCAGAGCATGAGGACGGAGAGCTTCATTCTGTGGGTGACGGTTCTGATCCAAACAGATTGGATTCAGATATTTCAAATTTTAAATTTAAATTGGAGAACCTCCGTGTATTACTAGGGGAGGTTTTAGCGGCTCTTAATGATTGAAACACTGTTGCAATACCAGAGAAATTGTGTAGGTTGGATAAATACTTTGCGGTACCGGCGAGTACTGACGTTTTTCCTATACCTAAGAGACTAACTGAAATTGTTACTAAGGAGTGGGATAGACCCGGTGTGCCGTTCTCACCCCCTCCAATATTTAGAAAGATGTTTCCAATAGACGCCACCACACGGGACTTATGGCAAACGGTCCCTAAGGTGGAGGGAGCAGTTTCTACTTTAGCTAAGCGTACCACTATCCCGGTGGAGGATAGCTGTGCTTTTTCAGATCCAATGGATAAAAAATTAGAGGGTTACCTTAAGAAAATGTTTGTTCAACAAGGTTTTATATTGCAACCCCTTGCATGCATCGCGCCGATTACGGCTGCGGCAGCATTTTGGATTGAGTCTCTGGAAGAGAACCTTAGTTCAGCTACGCTGGACGACATTGTGGACAGGCTTAGAGTCCTTAAACTAGCTAATTCATTCATTTCGGAGGCCGTAGTACATTTAACCAAACTTACGGCTAAGAACTCAGGATTCGCCATTCAGGCACGTAGGGCGCTGTGGCTAAAATCCTGGTCAGCTGATGTAACTTCTAAGTCCAAATTACTTAATATACCTTTCAAGGGGCAAACTTTATTTGGGCCCGGTTTGAAAGAAATTATCGCTGACATTACAGGAGGTAAGGGCCACGCCCTGCCTCAAGCCAAAGCTAAGGCTAGACAGTCTAATTTTCGTCCCTTTCGGAATTTCAAAGCAGGAGCAGCACCAACTTCCACTGCACCAAAACAGGAAGGAGCTGTTGCTCGTTACAGACAAGGCTGGAAACCTAACCAGTCCTGGAACAAGGGCAAGCAGGCCAGGAAACCTGCTGCTGCCCCAAAGACAGCATGAACCGAGGGCCCCCGATCCGGGACCGGATCTAGTGGGGGGCAGACTCTCTCTCTTCGCCCAGGCTTGGGCAAGAGATGTTCAGGATCCCTGGGCGCTAGAGATCATATCTCAGGGATACCTTCTAGACTTCAAATTCTCTCCCCCAAGAGGGAGATTTCATCTGTCAAGGTTGTCAACAAACCAGATAAAGAAAGAAGCGTTTCTACGCTGTGTACAAGATCTGTTATTAATGGGAGTGATCCATCCGGTTCCGCGGTCGGAACAAGGACAAGGGTTTTACTCAAACCTGTTTGTGGTTCCCAAAAAAGAGGGAACTTTCAGGCCAATCTTGGATTTAAAGATCCTAAACAAATTCCTAAGAGTTCCATCGTTCAAAATGGAAACTATTCGGACAATCTTACCCATGATCCAAAAGGGTCAGTACATGACCACAGTGGATTTAAAGGATGCTTACCTTCACATACCAATTCACAAGGATCATTACCGGTATCTAAGGTTTGCCTTCTTAGACAGGCATTACCAGTTTGTAGCTCTTCCATTCGGATTGGCTACGGCTCCAAGAATCTTCTCAAAGGTTCTGGGTGCCCTTCTGGCGGTACTAAGACCGCGAGGAATTTCGGTAGCTCCGTACCTAGACGACATTCTGATACAAGCTTCAAGCTTTCAAACTGCCAAGTCTCATACAGAGTTAGTTTTGGCATTTCTAAGGTCGCATGGATGGAAAGTGAACGAAAAGAAGAGTTCTCTCTTTCCTCTCACAAGAGTTCCATTCTTGGGGACTCTTATAGATTCTGTAGAAATGAAGATTTATCTGACAGAAGACAGATTAACAAAGCTTCTAAATGCATGCCGTGTCCTTCATTCCATTCAACTCCCGTCAGTAGCTCAATGCATGGAGGTGATCGGCTTAATGGTAGCAGCAATGGACATAGTACCCTTTGCACGTCTACATCTCAGACCGCTGCAATTGTGCATGCTGAGTCAGTGGAATGGGGATTACTCAGACTTGTCCCCTACTCTGAATCTGGATCAAGAGACCAGAAACTCTCTTCTATGGTGGCTTTCTCGGCCACATCTGTCCAGGGGGATGCCATTCAGCAGGCCAGACTGGACAATTGTAACAACAGACGCCAGCCTACTAGGTTGGGGCGCTGTCTGGAATTCTCTGAAGGCTCAGGGACAATGGAATCAGGAGGAAAGTCTCCTGCCAATAAACATTCTGGAATTGAGAGCAGTTCTCAATGCCCTTCTAGCTTGGCCCCAGTTAAAAACTCGGGGGTTCATCAGGTTTCAGTCGGACAACATCACGACTGTAGCTTACATCAACCATCAAGGAGGGACAAGAAGCTCCCTAGCAATGATGGAAGTATCAAAGATAATTCGCTGGGCAGAGTCTCACTCTTGCCACCTGTCAGCAATCCACATTCCGGGAGTTGAGAACTGGGAGGCGGATTTCTTGAGTCGCCAGACTTTTCATCCGGGGGAGTGGGAACTTCATCCGGAGGTCTTTGCCCAAATACTTCGACGTTGGGGCAAACCAGAGATAGATCTCATGGCTTCTCGCCAGAACGCCAAACTTCCTCGCTACGGGTCCAGATCCAGGGATCCGGGAGCGGTTCTGATAGATGCTTTGACAGCACCTTGGAACTTCGGGATGGCTTATGTGTTTCCACCCTTCCCGCTGCTTCCTCGATTGATTGCCAAAATCAAACAGGAGAGAGCATCAGTGATTCTAATAGCGCCTGCATGGCCACGCAGGACTTGGTATGCAGATCTAGTGGACATGTCATCCTGTCCGCCTTGGTCTCTACCTCTAAGACAGGACCTTCTGATACAGGGTCCATTCAAACATCAAAATCTAACTTCTCTGAAGCTGACTGCTTGGAAATTGAACGCTTGATTTTATCAAAACGTGGTTTTTCTGAGTCAGTTATTGATACCCTGATACAGGCTAGGAAGCCTGTTACCAGAAGGATTTACCATAAGATATGGCGTAAATACCTATACTGGTGCGAATCCAAAGGTTACTCCTGGAGTAAGGTTAGGATTCCTAGGATATTGTCCTTTCTACAAGAAGGTTTAGAGAAGGGTTTATCGGCTAGCTCATTAAAGGGACAGATCTCAGCTCTGTCCATCTTGTTACACAGGCGTCTATCAGAAAATCCAGACGTCCAGGCCTTTTGTCAGGCTTTAGCTAGGATCAAGCCTGTGTTTAAAACTGTTGCTCTGCCATGGAGTTTAAACCTTGTTCTTAACGTTCTACAAGGAGTTCCGTTTGAACCCCTTCATTCCATTGATATAAAGTTGTTATCTTGGAAAGTGTTATTTTTAATGGCTATTTCTTCGGCTCGGAGAGTCTCTGAGTTATCAGCTTTACATTGTGATTCTCCTTATTTGATTTTTCATTCAGATAAGGTAGTTCTGCGTACAAAACCTGGGTTCTTACCTAAGGTAGTCACTAACAGGAACATCAATCAAGAGATCGTGGTGCCTTCCCTGTGCACGAATCCTTCTTCAAAGAAGGAACGTCTTCTACACAATCTGGATGTAGTTCGTGCCCTTAAGTTCTACTTGCAGGCAACTAAGGATTTTCGACAAACGTCTTCCCTGTTTGTCGTGTACTCTGGTCAGAGGAGAGGTCATAAGGCTTCGGCTACCTCTCTCTCCTTCTGGCTTCGTAGCATAATTCGTTTAGCCTATGAGACTGCTGGACAGCAGCCTCCTGAAAGAATTACAGCTCATTCTACTAGAGCTGTGGCTTCCACTTGGGCCTTTAAGAATGAGGCCTCTGTTGAACAGATTTGCAAGGCTGCAACTTGGTCTTCGCTTCATACTTTTTCCAAATTTTACAAATTTGACACTTTTGCTTCTTCGGAGGCTATTTTTGTGAGACAGGTTCTTCAGGCAGTGGTTCCTTCTGTATAATGAGCCTGCCTATCCCTCCCGTCATCCGTGTACTTTTGCTTTGGTATTGGTATCCCAGAAGTAATGATGACCCGTGGACTGATCACACATAACAGAAGAAAACATAATTTATGCTTACCTGATAAATTCCTTTCTTCTGTTGTGTGATCAGTCCACGGCCCGCCCTGTTTTTTAAGGCAGGTAAATATCTTTTAAATTATACTCCAGTCACCACTTCACCCTTGGTTTCTCCTTTCTCGTTGATTCTTGGTCGAATGACTGGGAGTGACGTAGAGGGGAGGAGCTATATGCAGCTCTGCTGGGTGAATCCTCTTGCATTTCCTGTTGGGGAGGAGTTATATCCCAGAAGTAATGATGACCCGTGGACTGATCACACAACAGAAGAAAGGAATTTATCAGGTAAGCATAAATTATGTTTTTTAAGATATATAAAAGGAAAACTTAAAGGGACAGGAAACCACAACATTTATTTCATTATTTGGACAGAACATACAATTTCAAACAACTTTCCAATTTACTTCTATTATAAAATGTGCTTAATTCTTTTGTTATCCATTACTGAAGAAGCAGCACTGCACTACTAACAGCTAGCTGAACACATCTAATTAGCCAATCACAAGAGGCAAATGTGTGCAGGCACCAATCAGCAGCTAGTTCCCACTAGTGTAGGATATGTGTGTATTCCATTTCAACAAGTGATACCAGGAGAACAAAGCACATTTAAAATAAGAAGTGAACTTAAAAGTAGCTTAAAATTACCTGCTCTATCTGAATCGTGCAAGTTTAATTTTGACTTTCCTATCCCTTTAATACAGCTGATATAACCAGTAACTTGAAACAAATGTTTACAGTACCTTGTCCCTTTAAACAAAAAAAATGTTCTGTGGTGTATATATACATTAGAGCTGCAACAACTAATCGTCATAATCGATTATGAAAATAGTTGTCAACGAATCTCATAATCGATTAATCGGTTTGCAATTAGTTGGTCTGTGCACAACACCAGCTGCTTCACTCCAATGAACACCTGCACATGGTATTGTGTTTTATGGTTATGTCCTTAGCCTAAAGGATACAGACGTCTACTTTTCACTTTTTCAGGACAGTATACGTTTACAACTACCCCTGGCTTATGTGCAACCCAGATATAACAGGAGTCATCATTTGGATTGTTTATATTAAATCTGGTGATTTGGAACTATGCTTTGCATGATATAGTGCTGAGCTTGTTATTTACACCTTGCACCTAGATTGATGGGAGTTATTTAAATGATGTGCACTATTATCTGTTTGCACAATTATTAGCGTATTGCTTGCTATTGCTGATTATATGTACTGTATAAATAAATGTGTAAGGCTTTGTCCTGTTATTGATATACAGTCCTTAGCGCTTCCGATTTAGTTTTTTATTGTGTTTTTATATTTTTAATAAATTGTGATAATATGTACCAGATTTAACCTTTATAAGTATATATTCGTTATTTTTAGAGCGGACTAGATATTTACCCCTAACCTTATAGCTGGTTATTTACCATTCCATATAGATATTCAAGATATTTTTTATGTTAGAATGAAGTCAAGGGTTACTTTATTGAGAGGCCCCTCGCCAAGGTAGAAAACGCTTAGCATTGGTGAAGAGCTAACAAAGATAAATATCGCACTTTGGTGAAATTGGCAAAACCCTACTTATACACCTCAACAGCCTTTTCTCTGCTGCAGGAAATATAGCTGCAAACAGAGAACCAGACTTAGCCAGGAGCATGTGGACATGTTGAGATGTTTGCATTTCAATGCAAAGTTTTTGAAAGAGTGAATAACAATGTTATTAACAGTGATAGTCTAACTCTTTCTAGTTCTACCTCTTTTCAAACAGTTTGTGGTTTGGTTTTGTTTAATTATAAAACTGTGCTCTGCTGCTTAAAAATTGAAGAAACAGTTGTGTTAATGTAAAGTTTTAGTCTGAAGTTTATATTTGTAACACTCATTATGTGGATTTTAATTAAAACTATTATTGATTCTCTTTTTATCCGATTAGTCGATTAATCAAAAAAATAATCGGCCGATTAATCGATTATGGAAATAATCGTTAGTTGCAGCTTTAATATATATATATATATATATATATATATATATATATATATATATATATATATATATATATATATATATATATATATATACATACATACATACATACATACATACATACATACATACATACATACATACATACATACATACATACATACATACATATATATGAGACTGCGCAAGGACAAACATACCTGCCTTGAGCAGCAGAGTAGGTGTGCGGAAGCTGCTGTGATGGGGGCGTGGCGTGGTGTGGTCAGCGGTGTCACGAAGGGGGGCGTGGCCGGCGGGAGCGGTGAGAGAGTGCAAAACAGAGGGGGGAGAGAGAGAGAGCAAAAGAGGGGGAGAGAGAGCGAGAGAACATAGAGGGGGGGGAGAGAGAGCAAAAGAGAGAGGGGTGGGGGAGAGAGAGCAAAAGAGAGAGGGGTGGGGGAGAGAGAGCAAAAGAGAGAGGGGTGGGGGAGAGAGAGCAAAAGAGAGAGGGGTGGGGGAGAGAGAGCAAAAGAGAGAGGGGTGGGGGAGAGAGAGCGCAAAAGAGAGAGGGGTGGGGGAGAGAGCGCAAAAGAGAGAGGGGGAGAGCAAAAGAGGGGGGGGGGAGAGAGAGAAAGGAGTGGTAACTCTGTACTAAAAAAACCCTGTTAATTCGGATTCTGTTACACAGAACTAAATAAAGAATAATACAGTATATTGATATTTAATACTGTTTTAAGTAGGGATGAAATTTCGGTGGCAGAAACATTTTGGCCGTTTTTTTTTTTTTTGTTTGTTTTTTTTGTAAAATTATTGTGCAGCATATTTTTTTTAAGATATTTTTTTTTTTTTTTGTCCAGTTTTAGTGGGTTACTTTAAAAAAAAAAAGTATTTGCTTGCAGTTATCAATTCAGATTAATTCATTAAATAGTTTAATTATGCAAAAAAAAAACCTGAAACAAAAAATATTTAAAAAATTTGAAAAGGGAAAAAAAAAAAAAGTTTCCAGCCAAATGCATCCTGGATTTTCAGATTTGGTTTCGGTCCAGAATTTCCATATTCCGACCGCACATAAAATAGGAAAAAAAAAAGTTTCCAATTAACTTTACTGTTGCTGTTTACTATTAAAAATTTTGTTCCCATGGTATCCGGCGTTGGATAGGCATCTGGCGTTGGATAGGCATCTGGAGCATGGCATGGCAGGATATAGTGCTACCATCTAGTGCGCTTGCAAAACTACTGCCATATAGTGCTCCGGACGTGTGCACACACCTTAGTTTATGCCCCGAACAAAGAAAATTTGACAATAGAGGTAAATTAGAAATCGAACAAAAAAAATGCTGTGGCTATGAGCAGGTGTATTGACTGGTGAGACAACAGTTTAGGGATGGATTGTAACGTTGTTGATCAGTTGCACTATTTGTTGTTTTACCGTGGAATGAAACTGCATTTCTGTAATGACTCTGACAATTAACCTTTAGTTGTTTTTACTTTGCCCTTTTATACCATTTTATTCCAGTTGTTTTGGTTTTGCAATGCTCCTCTGTTATTTTCCAGTGGTCTTCGTCGTCTCCCTGGTAAACCTGTGTATAAGAGCTGTACGTCTGCCGTTCAGTGACTGTGCTGTGGGAACGCGCGTCACAACTTCTGTGTCTACTGCAGACCCATTAGAGGCCCCTGTGGTTACACTGCTGCCTGTGCATATCCTGAATCATAAAACTGTACATTCAGTTCCATCCCATATGCTTCTGTGTTTTTTTGTGTGTATTACTCACACACACAATATCTCTTACACACACACTATCTTATATATATATATATATATATATATATATATATATATATATATATATATATATATATACATACACACACAATATCTCTCTTATACACACACACACACACACACACACATATATTATATTATATCATAACATTTTTAATAGGCTAATTTTTAGCTTAATACTGGCTAAAATTTGATTATATATATATATATATATATATATATATATATATATATATATGTGCTCATAAGTTTACATACCCTGGCAGAATTTATGATTTCTTGGCCATTTTTCTGAGAATATGAATGAAAACACAAAAACTTTTCTTTCACTCATGGTTAGTGTTTGGCTGAAGCCATTTATTATCAGTCAACTGTGTTTACTCTTTTTAAATAATAATGACAACACAAACTACCCAAATGTACCTGATCAAAAGTTTACATACCCTGGGGATTTTGGTCTGATAACATGCACACAAGTTGACACAAAGGGGTTTGAATGGCTATTAAAGGTAACCATCCTCACCTGTGATCTGTTTACTTGATAATTAGTGTGTGTATAAAAGGTTAATGAGTTTCTGGACTCCTGACTGACCCTTGCATCTTTCATCTAGTGCTGCACTGACGTTTCTGGATTCTGAGTCATGGGGAAAGAAAAAGAATTGTCAAAGGATCTGTGGGGAAAAAGGTAGTTGAACTGTATAAAACAGGAAAGGGATATAAAAAGATATCCAAGGATTTGAGAATGCAAATCAGCAGATCCAGAAAACTTGTTACAGACCAACCTTACAATAAGATAAAAATAATTCTGAGTGACAGATTGCGGTCCCCTACAGGCATACTCCCATATCTCCATAATACTTAGAAAACCTCATAGGTGATCCATGCTCATCTAATTACGGAGCTTAAGAGAGCATAATAATTAACCTAATATCTCAAGTGGCTTATTGTTAGAACTGACATTTTATACGAAATTATGTCAGCCAGGCAGTAAACGCAAAAAATACCTCTCAACTATACCCCATGTTTAAAATATTTGACCAAACTGATAACTCTCCTGGGAATCCGTCACCCTTGACAAATAATGAAAACTCTGAAGACATGAGCTCAACTGAAGTAGTACAAATTTCCAAATGCTTTTTGGAATCACTACCTTCTAAGCAAGATTTTTCCGCCCTGATCTCACAGGTCAAATCCTGCATAAAAGAAGAGATATCAACTCTTACAAAAGAAATTCTTTAAATCGGAGACAGAGTGGAAACCCTGGAAGAGGATATGGAAACCAAAATCTGACATAGCCACCATCCAACAACATGTCAACGCTCAAGATAATGTGATTTGTCAGTTACAGGACAAACTGGAGGATATCGAGAATAGGAGTCGCAGAAATAACATTAGACTCTGAGGCATTCCAGAGGTTGTTTCAACAGGCAATCTTCATACATATCTGCAGGAACTCTGCAAGTTCCTAGCAGGATCCTCCACTTGTTCACCCATCACTCTCAACAGATATCACAGGGCATTACGGCCTAAACCCAAGGAAGGGATACCGCCGCGGGACATCATTATCAGGTTTGAAGACTACCAAGAAAAGGAAAACATAATGAAGCTTGCTCAGAACCACTCTCCTCTAATCTTCCAAGGATTATCAATTTCTGTCTTTGACGACCTTTCACAGAGGACACTTCAAAGACGCAGAGAATTTGCTCCACTTATTTCACTTCTCCATCAGAAAAAGATCTTATACAGATGGCGCTTCCTACAAATCACTTGGGAAAGGAAAATATTAGTGTGTAAGGATCCAGATGAGATTGAGTCCATATGTGGGGAATTACAACTATCACCCCTAACGTCATCGCAACCCACCACATCTATTAGAAACCCAAAAGATTCTCTGACATTCATAGCACCCAAATCCCAACGCCAACTATGGCATACATAATCTTCAAAGAAACAAAAAGGGTCTCAGACAAGCCAGAAGGACACTGGGTGAGATCTTTCTGACTATGTTTGTCTTTTGTTAATGATATTTAACTTGTAATGGGAACGTTTTTTTTTTTTTTTTTTCTTTTTAGCTCATGCTTCTTAAAATGCTGTAAAATACTCCTTAGTCATGTATGTTTACTCATAAGCGGTTTACACCGTTATGATAGGAAATGTATTCCTAGTCGGTAAACGACCCCGTATTAGTTACCACTGCTCATGAGCGACGGTCTAGGGTCAGTTTTTTATGTCATAGGTATTCAATTCTTAATTTTTTTATTATTTTAACTTTTGGCTCCCTTAAGGAGTTTTTAGAAAATTATATGGTAAAGTTGTTTGTTGAGAATCACTTCCAAATAATATTTATTGTAATAATAAAGCTGGGTTACTGGCACTACAGGTTCCGCATAGGTCTCCACAAATATGGCTACTTAACTTAAAGACCAAAGGTTTACTTTGATAATACAGAATGTCAAGTATTTTAATTCGCCGTATAAAAGGTCGAAAGCGCTCTATGATTTCTCACTTAAAAATGGTAGTATTCTGTTTTTGCAGGAAACACATTTCTTTCATGTAATTGGCACGAGTCCATGAGCTAGTGACATATGGGATATACAATCCTACCAGGAGGGGCAAAGTTTCCCAAACCTCAAAATGCCTATGAATACACCCCTCACTACACCCACAATTCCGTTTTACAAACTTTGCCTCCTATGGAGGTGGTGAAGTAAGTTTGTGCTAAGATTTCTACGTTGATATGCGCTTCTCAGCATTGTTGAAGCCCGATTCCTCTGAGTACAGCGAATGTCAGAGGGATGTGAAGGGAGTATCACTTCTTTGAATACGATTATTTCCCTAACGGGAGTCTACTTCATAGGTTCTCTGTTATCGGTCGTAGAGATTCATCTCCTACCTCCCTTTTCAGATCGACAATATACTCTCAATTTACCATTACCTCTACTAATAACTGTTTTAGTACTGGTTTGGCTATCTGCTATATGTGGATGGGTGTCTTTTGGTAAGTATGTTTTCATTACTTAAGACACTTTCAGCTATGGTTTGGCACTTTATGCATTTATATAAAGTTCTAAATATATGTATTGTACTTATATTTGCCATGAGTCAGGTTCATGTATTTCCTTCTGCAGACTGTCAGTTTCATATTTGGGAATGTAAACATTTTTAAGAAATTTATTTTTTACCTGGGGTTTAGTCTTTCTCAATTGACTACTTTTTGCAAATTGCGGGTATTAGGCCCGCGGGTGCGTCAAATGCTAAACTTTATTGCGTCATTCTTGGCGCAATTTTTTTTGGCGCAAAAAGGTACGTTTATGATGCAACTTCGTCATTTCCGGCGTCATATGTGACGCTGAGACTTTTCACATGGCGGAGTCATTAGTGACGCAAGTGTGTCATTTCCGGTCATTTTTGGCGCCAAAAAAGAGTTTACGTTAGGTTGTGTGTCATACTTGGCGTCAAACTTTTTTCATTATTTCAATACCCCTTGTTAGTTTGCCTCTTGCTTTTTGCTTTCAGAGGCCTATGCTATTGCATTTTTTCCCATTCCTGAAACTGTCATATAAGGAAATAGATAATTTTGCTTTATATGTAGTTTCTGCTGGAACATTGCTGCCTGACATCGGTTCTACCAACGCTAAGTGCATTTGTTGTAAAGTTGTAGAAATGATTCCACCGAATGTCATTTGTAATAGTTGTCATGATAAACTTTTACATGCAGATAGTGTTTCTATCAGTAATAGTATATTGCCAGTTGCAGTTCCTTCAACTTCTAATGTGCATGATATACCTGTAAATTTTAAAGAATTTGTTTCTGATTCTATTATGAAGGCTTTGTCTGCATTTCCACCTTCTAATAAATGTAAAAGGTCTTTTTAAACTTCTCATTTAGCTGATGAAATTTCAAATGACGAACAACATAACTCATCCTCTTCTGATGAGGATCTATCTGAAACAGAAGATCCTTCCTCAGACATTGACACTGACAAATCTACTTATTTATTTACTTTAATTACTTTGGATATTGAGGTAACCAGTCCTATTGACGTTCAGTCTAATAAACGTTTAAATGCTGTTTTTAAACCTCCTGTGGTTTCCCCAGGGGTTTTTCCAATTCCTGAGGCTATTTCTGATATGATTTCTAGGGAATGGAATAAGCCAGGTACTTCTTTTATTCCTTCTTCAAGGTTTAAAAATTGTATCCTTTTACCAGCAAAATCTATAGAGTTTTTGGGAAAAAATCCCCAAAGTTAATGGGGCTATTTCTACTCTTGCTAAACGTACCACTATTCCGATGGAAGATAGCACTTCCTTTAAGGATCCTTTAGATAGGAAGCTTGAATCTTATCTAAGGAAGGCCTATTTATATTCAGGTCATCTTCTCAGACCTGCTATTTCTTTGGCTGATGTTGCGGCTGCATCAACATTCTGGTTGGAAAATTTAGCGCAACACGAATTGGATTCTGACATATCTAGCGTTGTTTGCTTACTGCAACATGCTAATCATTTTATTTGTGATGCCATTTTTGATATAATCAAAATTGATGTTAGATTCATGTCTTTAGCTGTATTAGCTAGAAGAGCTTTATGGCTTAAATCTTGGAATGCTGATATGACATCTAAATCTAGATTACTATCTCTTTCTTTCCAAGGTAATAATTTATTTGGTTCTCAGTTGGATTCTATTATTTCAACTATCACTGGGGGGAAAAGGAGTTTTTTTGCCTCAAGATAAAAAAACCTAAGGGTAAATCTAAGGCTTCTAACTGTTTTCGTTCCTTTCGTCAGAATAAGAAACAAAAACTCAATCTTTCCCCCAAGGAATCTGCTTCTAATTGGAAGCCTTCCTCAAATTGGAATAAATCCAAGCCATTTAGGAAACCAAAGTCAGCCCCTAAATCCGCATGAAGGTGCGGCCCTCATGCCAGCTCAGCTGGTAGGGGGCAGATTAAGGTTTTTCAAGGATTTTTGGATAAAATCTGTCCAAAATCATTGGATTCAGAGCATTGTCTCTCAAGGGTATCGAATAGGATTCAAAGTAAGACCTCCTGTGAGAAGATTTTTTTTCTCTCGCGCATCCCTGTAAAAAGCTCAGGCTTTTCTGAAGTGTGTTTCAGACCTGGAGTCTTCAGGGGTAATCATGCCAGTTCCTCCTCAGGAACAAGGTTTGGGGTTTTATTCAAACCTATTCATTGTACCAAAGAAAGAAAATTTATTCAGACCAGTTCTGGATCTAAAAATTTTGAATCGTTTAATGTAAGCGTACCAACTTTCAAGATGGTAACTATAAGGATTATTCTGCCTTTTGTTCAGCGAGGACATTATATGTCCACAATAGACTTGCAGGATGCATACCTTCATATTCTGATTCATCCAGAACACTTTCAGTTTCTGAGATTCTCTTTTCTAGACAAGCATTACCAATTTGTTGCTCTTCTATTTGGCCTAGCAACAGCTCCAAGAATCTTTTGAAAGGTTCTGGGTGCCCTACTATCTGTAATCAGAGAACAGGGTATTGCGGTGTTTCCTTATTTGGACGATATCTTGGTACTAGCTCAATCTTTACGTACTGCAGATTCTCACACAAATCAACGAGTGTTGTTTCTTTGGAAACATGGTTGGAGGATCAATGTACCAAAAGTTTCTTGATTCCTCAGACAAGGGCCACCTTTTTAGGCTTCCAGATAGTTTGTGTCCTTGACTCTGTCTCTAACAGACAAGAGACGTTTAAAATTGGTTGCAGCATGCCGGCACCTCCAGTCTCAGTCATTCCCTTCAGTGGCTATGTGCATGGAAGTTTTAGGTCTCATGACTGCAGCATCGGACGCGATCCCCTTTGCTCGTTTTCACATGAGACCTCTATAGCTTTGTATGCTGAATCAATGGTGCAGGGATTATACAAAGATATCACAATTAATTAATATCCTTGAATCCCAATGTTCGACACTATCTGACATGGTGGATCACCATTGTTTGGTTCAAGGGGCTTCTTTTGTTCGCCCAACCTGGACTGTGATCACAACAGATGCGAGTCTTTCAGTTTGGGAGCTGTTTGGGGATCTCTGACAGCCAAGGGGTTTGGAAATCTCAAGAGGCGAGATTACAAATAAATATTTTAGAACTCCGTACAATTCTCAGGGATCTTCAGTTCTGGCCTCTGCTAAAGAGAGAACCGTTCATTTGTTTTCAGACAGACAATATCACAACTGTGGCTTATGTCAAACATCAGGGTGGGACTCACAGTCCCCAAGCTATGAAAGAAGTATCTCGGATACTTGCCTGGGCGGAATCCAGCTCCTGTCTAATCTCTGCGGTACATATCCCAGGTGTAGACAATTGGGAGGCGGATTATCTCAGCCGCCAGACTTTACATCCAGGAGAGTGGTCTCTCCATCCAGATGTGTTTTCTCAGATTGGTCAGATGTGGGGGCTTCCAGAGATAGATCTCATGGCCTCTCATCTAAACAAGAAACTTCCCAGATACCTGTCCAGGTCCAGGGATGTTCCGGTGGATGCGCTGACACTTCCTTGGTGTTATCAACCTGCTTACATCTTCCCGCCTCTAGTTCTCCTTCCAAGAGTGGTTTCCAAAATCATCATGGAACAGTCTTTTGTGTTGCTGGTGGCTCCAGCATGGCCACACAGGTTTTGGTATGCGGATCTGGTTCGGACGTCCAGTTGCCCGCCTTGGCCACTTCCGTTACGGCCGGACCTACTATCTCAAGGTCCGTTTTTTCCATCAGGATCTCAAATCATTAAATTTGAAGGTATGGAAATTGAACGCTTAGTTCTAAGTCATAGAGGTTTCTCTGACTCGGTGATTAATACTATGTTACAAGCTCGTAAATCTGTCTCTAGAAAGATTTATTATAGAGTTTGGAAGACTTACATTTCATGGTGTTCTTCTCATAAATTCTCCTGGCATTCTTTTAGAATTTACAGTTCCTTCAGGATGGTTTGGATAAGGGTTTGTCTGCAAGTTCCTTGAAAGGACAAATCTCTGCTCTTTCTGTTTTATTTCACAGAAAGATTGCTATACTTCCTGATATTCACTGTTTTGTACAGGCTTTAATTCATATTAAGCCTGTCATTAAATCCATTTCTCTTCCTTGGAGTCTTAATTTGGTTCTGAAGGCTTTACAGTCTCCTCCATTTGAACCTATGCATTCTTTGGACATTAAACTACTTTATTGGAAAGTGTTGTTCCTTTTGGCTATCTCTTCTGCTAGAAGAGTTTCTGAGCTATCTGCTCTTTCTTGTGAGTTTCCTTTTCTGATTTTTCATCAGGATAAGGCAGTTTTGCGGACTTCTTTTCAATTTTTACCTAAGGTTGTGAATTCTAACAACATTAGTAGAGAAATTGTTGTCCCTTCCTTGTGTCCTAATCCTAAGAATTCTTTGGAGAGATCCTTACATTCTTTGGATGTGGTAAGAGCTTTGAAATATTATGTGGAAGCTACTAAAGATTTCAGGAAGACTTCCAGTCTATTTGTTTTATTTTCTGGTCCTAGGAAAGGTCAGAAGACTTCTGCTGTTTCCTTGGCTTCTTGGTTGAAACTTTTGATTCATCAAGCTTATTTGGAGTCTGGTCAGGCCCCGCCTCAGAGAATTACAGCTCATTCTACTAGATCAGTCTCCACTTCATGGGCTTTTAAGAATGAACCTTCAGTTGATCAGATTTGCAAAGCGGCGACTTGGTCCTCTTTGCATACATTTACTAAATTCTACCGTTTTGATGTATTTGCTTCTTCGGAAGCAGTTTTTGGTAGAAAAGTTCTTCAGGCACCTGTTTCAGTTTGATTCTTCTGCTTTTGATTTAAATATTTTTCTTTCAAAAATGAAAATAAACTTATTTTTTTGGGTTGTGGATAAATTTTTTCAGCAAAATCTGGCTGTTTTTATTTTTATTCCCTCCCCCTCTAGTGACTCTTGAGTGGAAGACTCCACATCTTGGGTATTGATATCCCATATGTCACTAGCTCATGGACTCTTGCCAATTACATGAAAGAAAACATAATTTATGTAAGAACTTACCTGATAAATTAATTTCTTTCATATTGGCAAGAGTCCATGAGGCCCACCCTTTTTATGGTGGTTATGATTTTTTGTATAAAGCACAATTTTTTCCAAATTTCTTTTGTTGATGCTTTCTACTCCTTTCTTTATCACCCCACTGCTTGGCTATTCGTTAAACTGAATTGTGGGTGTGGTGAGGGGTGTATTTATAGGCATTTTGAGGTTTGGGAAACTTTGCCCCTCCTGGTAGGATTGTATATCCCATATGTCACTAGCTCATGGACTCTTGCCAATATGAAAGAAATGAATTTATCAGGTAAGTTCTTACATAAATTATGTTTTTAAATGTGGACATGAACCCAAATATTTCTCTTCACACTACCCCACCCACTTTCACTATAGTAATTCCAAAAAGGAAAACAAATGGAGTAAGCATTTTACTTCATAAATCTATTTCCTTCGATCTTCTCCATAAAGAAGGCAGATATTTAGGCATTCATGGTATTTTATTTGGGAAACCAATCACTCTTTTAAACATGTATGCACCTAACACCCACCAAGCTGCTTTTTTCCAAAGTATTACGGATATAGCCATAACCTTTCCCAATGGACCTCTATTATTGTCAGGATACTTCCCTTTAGAGCCAAACATTGATAGCTCAAACTCCAGCATTCAAATTTTACAGCAATCTATATGGGATAACCTTTCTCTCCTAACCCTGCATGATACATGGAGGCACCTTACTCCTAACAAAAAAGATTACACGTTTTTCTCCAATCCTAATTCCACATATTCAAGAATAGATTTTATAATAGCAGACCACCTCTCTTTTTTTTAATAAACCTGAAGGAATCTCCTATACTACCTACTAGCTGGTCAGACCATTTGGCAGCAAAGTAGTACCTTTCACTGGTCTTCTATTCCTCTTAGCTCACCACATTTGAGATTAGATTAAAAAATACTATCTGTCAAGGTATTTGAAATAATATATACAAGTATGTTTGTCTTTATTTAATAAGTCTGTGGATGTGTACATCAAATAATTAATTTACCTTCTAAAAGCTGAAAATGGACACTAAAAAGATACAACCCCCTCCCTCTTATCAAATGGATTGTTTCCAAGAGATCTCCCACACTCAATATGCTAAATTATGCAATTGTATAACCACAAGAAGCTGAAAATTAACACAGACATATAATTTCAGATCTGCATGAAAAGGATTCATATATCCAGAATTTATTAGAAACGTGAAATATGGTGGACCATGAGCAAAATTCCTGCATGCAAGAATTGTGGGAGACATAGAGCATACTATATTATCTGAAAACATATTCGATATATAAATGCCATAAATTTCAAAATAATTAGCAATATTAAATTGCTTTAATATAATACAATGTTAATAATATAACATATTTGGTATCAGAAAAATGATCTAATACTACCCATCTATAATTGGGGTTATATGTGATTAATGCAGAGAGTTGTGGTCTGATTAAATAACCATTTTATGAGAATAACTAACTTGTTAAAAATGCTTAGAAATGTTAAAGGTGAATTTGTTTTGTCTGTATGTCTGCTGCCACCCAGTGTTATGATGCGAGAATTGCAGCCATGAGATGATTGGATGTTGCAAGGATGCATTTCCTTGACAACATACATTCCAAGATTAACCAATCCATGTTCAGTTGCAAAGAGCCAATCCGAGACAAGGCTTCCGTTGGGTGTTTCCAATACTCACCAATGATAGATAATGATCAAGAAAGGGGAGGGGTGAAATCAGATGATTTAACCACAAGCATAGAGACTGAGAAGAGGCTGCTGGCTAATCCTGGAGGAATACCTACTGTGGTTATTATTAAAGCACACAGCTACTCTTAGACTCCATATGCAGATATCCCCAATTTTGAAATTCTGAGGTGAAATTGAATCTGTTGAGAAACATTGGAAACTGGATATTGATTGGTTTATTTGGTAAAGTATACAAGGTTATTGGTAAGACTATAGTTACATTATAAGTCACTGCAGTTTAAAGTACAGTTGAAAGATTAAAAAGAGCAGTTTGGATTTTAAGCTACCATTTCATAGCCTATGTGTTGTTAAACTAATCCCAAATTTTAAATTGGTTATCTGTGCAAGTTCTGATGTTTTAAATCAATATTGTATTAGGATAAATTGCAGTCAAATAGCAGAATATATATTATCCTATTGTTTATAAGCACTGTTAGGATTGTATTACTTGGATGTTAAGAGTTTAAAGGTTTTAGTCCCATTGTGTTAAATGAATGAAAGGCTATTTGTAAATAAGGCTGATTTTTAAAGGCAAATTTTACTAGGTTTTGTAAGAAGGATAGCATATCTTAATAGTTGGTTTTAACGTGTATAATAGTGTTTCATATTCTGGTATTACAAATATATTTCAAAATGTTCATGGATATTAACTAAATAAAAGAATTCAGGTATTTATATTAATTGTATGGTTTCTAGTAGATGCATGTTAGTTAATGGTTTCTATTTTTAAGGATAACTATTATTTGTATTGTGTTATAACCCTGCCATAAGCTGATATATTATTTGGAGAGCACTACTTAGATTCTTATCATAAATACGGACATATCTGACCCTTTTAATAAAATTGGATATAGAAAAAAAATCTCTCTGAATACTTTGCTTAATGATACGCCAAATACCACACCCTGTACCCTTTGGTAGGTGCATAAATGTTGTATTAGAGGAATCCTTATTAAACACAAAACTATCAAAAACAAGCAAAATAAACAAAAATATATTGAACTCTTTCAAAATATATTGAAATTAGATTACTCTCACAAACGGCATCCATGTAAATATTAAAGAAAATTTAAAACAAGCCAGAGAGCAGCTTAATGACCTTTAGGACATTAAAGCACAAAGTGTAGCTTTCCTTCTACGCCAAAAATATTATTCACAAGGTAATAAGCCTGGCAAGATTCTTGCTAGAGCATTAAAACGCAGAAACTCTTCCTCATTTGTCCATAATTTAAAAAATTTAGAGCACGACCAACAAACAAACTCTAAATCTATAGCAAATGCCTTTAACAAATATTATTACAATCTTTTTCCTAATGGAAACCAAACTGAACGCCGTCAAAAATGTTAAGATTATCTTGATTATATAAACCTGCCTCAAGTAAATTCTGAACTTATAGTACCTCTTAAATTACCAATAACTCCTCAAAAGCTGGAGGATGCTATATCTTCATTAAAAAAAAAAAAAAAAAAAGTAAAAGCCCAGGGCAGGATGGTTTTAGTACTTTTTTTTTTTTTTTTTTTTTTTTTTCTTTTTTTTTTTTTTTTTAATTACAAATTTTAGAAATCAATCCTTTCACCCTATTTATTAGCACTATTTAATTTGGCTGATCCCTCCACCGTGCTTGAAACGCATGTAACAGTGCTACCTAAGCCTGGAAAACCTGCAGATACACCTTCAATTTTTTGTCCCATATCCCTTCTTAATGTAGATTTAAAATTGTATGCTAAAATTTTTGCAAACCCCTTAAACCCTATCTTACCTCACTTGATCCACAATGAACAAACCGGGTTCATACAAAATTGAGGCTATGGACAATACAGTTCAAAATATTGCACTTACTAGAATACGTGGACTCGCACAACACCCCATCACTGTTTTCCTCTACAGATGTCGAAAAGGGTTTTGATCGTTTAGGCTGGTCCTTCCTTAAATGTACCCTTCAAAAATTGAGTTTCCCGGACAAATTTATTTAAAAAATATTAGTGTTGTACACGCTTCCCACTGCTAAAGTCAAATTAAATGGCCTTTTATCAGACCCCTTCCCTATTTACAATGGTACTAGACAGGGCTGCCCTCTTTCACCTTTACTCTTTGTCCTCTCTATGGAAGTCCTAGCTTAAAAACTACGCCACTCTCCCGATATAAAAGGATTCCTTATTGCAAAGCCAGAATATAGGTTAGCTCTATTAGCCAACGACCTATTAATGACATTTACATCCCCACAACTTCTATTACTGCAGCCTGTAAAATTTTAAAAGAATACTGGATTTACATTTAGAACACATGCTTTTAAATATTTGGGGGTCCAACCTTCACCTAACCTTAATAAACTACAACAACTAAACTACGAAACCTTGCTAAAAGATCTTACATCCCAAATGTCACGATGGCTCCCTAAAACAATCTCTTGGATAGGGAGAATTGGGATGGTAAAAATGTCTCTTATCAAAGATTTTGTACACGCTACAAACTCTCCCCATACTACTGCCCAACAACTATATACTCAAATTACAAGCCACAATCAATTCTTACATTTGAAAAAAAATGCCTCGAATTTCCAAACACACGCTTTATACTTGCACCCGCTACAAGGGGGACTAGGGGTTCCTAACTTGGATGCATACCGTAATGCTGTCTTCCTAAATATAATTATAGACTGGTGTTCCTTTGGTGAGATACACAATAAACAATGGGCTCAATTGGAACATATTACACAAATCCCGCAACTGGGCTGTTACTGCTGGGTGGAGAACCCTCAAAATAGTCTAAATTGTTCTACAAACTACATTATTTTAGAAACCTTCGAAGTTTGGAAAACTACTCTTAAAACATACCCTCACCTCTCCACTCTACATTTGCCACTCGCTCCCATTCTTTGCAACCCAGACTTCGCTCCAGGAAAACTATTGCACTGTACTGAAGCACGAGATATAAATTTCCTACTCCCGATTAAACCTTCTCACAGAAGGCGAGACAACCAATACTATGATGTTTGCAATATTGTAAAAAAATATTTTCTTTTTACTATATAAAGACATATCTCTAAAGCCAGTGGTAGAGACTGGTTGCAGATTTGTGTACTCAAAAGGCAAAACTTTGAGTGGTCTTTTGTCCCCAAGTATGTTGAAAAGGGCAGATAAAGGTCATAAGAGTTCATGGCTGATTTGGATTCTTCAAATGTAACAGTACAAGATGTAAGGCATGTGAATAGGCTAGAGTTTCTAAAAAATGTAGGTTACACAACACTAGGGAAACCTATGAGATTAAGAGAAGCTTAAAATGCAATAGAGAATTTGTCATTTACTTGATAAAATGCTCCCTTTGTGGGGGTCAGTATGTTGGAATGATGACAAGGGATGAAAGAACTAGCATAAGGGAACATCTCTCTTATATAAAGAATAACAACCCCTGTTCGGCTCTAGCCAAGCATTTTATCTCAGTGTATAATCAAGATGTTAGTAGTTTTGTGTGGAGCGCCATAGAGGGGGTCTCCCTATTGGTGACTATCACCTAATAATGAGTTAGGAATTACAGATAAAATAATTTGCAATATTGTTTCAAATTAATATTGCTTATTTGTGCTATGTCGAGTTTAAATTACACTTAAGAAATGTTGCAATACTGTTTCATATCAATACTGCTAATTTGTGTTATGTTTAAATTTGAGATCCTCCAAAAAAGGTCTGCAGAAATGTTAGAAAATGCATTATCGTTTTTGTTAATCCTGATTTATTATTTGTGTATTATCGATGATGTCACAAGGAGACCCATTACTGAAATGTTTTGGTCCTATATAATGTTTAAGTTTTGGTTTACTTATTTATTTTATTATACACTACTAGTCCTAAAGCACGTTCACACGGGCCATTTTTTGCAGTACAGTGGTCTCTCCCCTCTCTTTTTGCGCTCTCTCCACCTCTCTTTTGCACTCTCTACCTCTCGCTCTCTCTCTCTCTCTTGCTCTCGCTCTCTCTCTCTCTCTCTCTTGCGCTCTCTCTCTCTCTCTTGCTCTTGCTCTCTTTTGCTCTCTCTCTTTTGCTCTCTCTCTTTTGCTCTCTCTCATTTGCGCGCTCTCTCTCCCCCCTCTCGTTTGCGCGCTCTCTCTCCCCCCTCTCGTTTGCGCGCTCTCTCTCCCCCCTCTCGTTTGCGCGCTCTCTCTCCCCCCTCTCGTTTGCGCGCTCTCTCTCCCCCCTCTCGTTTGCGCGCTCTCTCTCCCCCCTCTCGTTTGCGCGCTCTCTCTCCCCCCTCTCGTTTGCGCGCTCTCTCTCCCCCCTCTCGTTTGCGCGCTCTCTCTCCCCCCTCTCGTTTGCGCGCTCTCTCTCCCCCCTCTCGTTTGCGCGCTCTCTCTCCCCCCTCTCGTTTGCGCGCTCTCTCTCCCCCCTCTCGTTTGCGCGCTCTCTCTCTTCCCCCCTCTCGTTTGCGCGCTCTCTCTCTTCCCCCCTCTCGTTTGCGCGCTCTCTCTCTTCCCCCCTCTCGTTTGCGCGCTCTCTCTCTCTCCCCCTCTCGTTTGCGCGCTCTCTCTCTCTCCCCCTCTCTTTCTATTTCTCTCTGTCGCACTGACCGTGCCCGACCACGCCCATACCCCTGTCCGGCCACGCCCAGTTTCACCGCAAACAGCATGTATTGTCAGGTAAGTCCAGGTGTGTTTATCCTCGTGCGGTCTCTACTGCACATGACCGCTTCGGACAAACACTTCGCCTTTTATATAATAGGATATGTTTGCATAAACAATCAAAGGTTGTTCAGAGATCAAGAAGTATAATTTGTTATATGAAATTAGTATATACATTAGCTATAAAATTAATGCTATTAGAGTTGCTCAGGAGCGTAAGAGTTAATATTCTGCAGAAGCACCTGTAGAGGCAGGGCTATTTAAGCAGCCTTAGAGCATAATGCCATTAGGGTCTGAGTATGGCATGTAATGCAGCTGAAACGCGTCAGACCGGTTTTCATGTCTGATTTAGTTTACTCTATAAGAAGACTCACTGGTTTTGTATTTTTCTGTGAGTGGAGGAACTCTTTCTTCTTTGAGTTTAACAGTGGCTCTTAAGTTCATACGCCTAAAAGATAGATCCGTATACACCAGCTGAAGACTGATTACAGATCACATGACCGGCTGAAGACTAAGTGAGTAACGCTATCTGCCTAACCTGAATGGTTTCCTGTGAGGCATGTGGAATATCCTTATAGCAGAAGGCTGGATGCAGGATGGTAAAGAGCGGTTGTTTTCTCCTTTTCTCGTGTGCTAATTAAGTTAAGAGTACCAGGGGGAACGTGATATACAGCTTTGTCCAGTCTTGCTACATTGTATTTTAAGTGCTGAGTGTGGTTCTATTCTTGACTGGACGTATAAGTTATTATTGAAGCAATTGTGTGCATATTGTATTGAAGCCTATTATATGGAAGCTTTGGCGTAGTACTTTTTGTTTTAGCTTTATACAATGTTATACATATATGATAACTTTAATACACATTAATATGCAAGAAGACCGTAATCGGTGTTGGCACACGTTTTTTATGTTGATTGAACACATATATATTGTGGCTACAATGGCAATAGATCAGAGGTCTAGGAGTATGGCTCTGTGGAGCTGAAACGCGTTAGGCCTGGTCTATCGGCAACAGATTTTTACTGCTTTCATTTTTCCTATGCTGATTTTAAGCATTTTTTGGAAATAAAGTTTGCTTTTACGGAACTCCAGCTGGATTCTGTTACCTACAATCTCGTTTGTATCCCCCTGCCACACTAGATATTGTTTTAATGAGGCTTGTAATTACTATTTGTAATGATGATTAGTTGCATCCTAGTGGGTGTCTGCCCTTTCAAATGAGGGTTCACTTGTCCCCCTAGCACAAGTACATTTTTGCTGTAATGGGTCACAGGCAGTGTTGAGGTCACAGCCAGTTTTGTTTTTGGTGACTGCATTCTTCTTTCCCAGCTACAATGTAGGGGGTCTCTAGAATTGGTATCTGGAGGAGGAGGCCGTAGGTTGATGTCCTCCTCTGCACTCAGAACTCAGCATGCATGGTGACAGTGTGTTGTGCAGTGAAGTGGGCTAATCCTGTATGTGGAGAATGGGTCAGCCAGGGATGGGCATAGGTTTTTTGGAAGGTTCGGGAGTAGAGTGAGCACAGTCTGTGATATATTACTAGATGGTATGGGAAAAGTTGTGTGTTTCTGTGCGGAGTTTTGATAAATCCTTGTTTCAGTTTGTTATTGAGACATGTAGGTTAGGAGGATGCAGTGGTAGGGGTAGTGATGCATACAGCTGTCAATTATTGTAACACTACTAATTGTCATATGGGCCTGGAGTCATACATTGGCAAGCTGGTTCCTTTTTATGTGTGCTTTGCTCTTTCAGAAAAAGGAGAGAAGTGGGAAAAATAATAAATACGGTAACAAAGTTAAAAATTACTTCCTAAAACCATTACCCCTCCAGTGCTGTTTCTATAACTGTGTGCCAACCTTTTTGTTAGCAACCCCTACATTAGAACCATTCTGAATAGAGAAAGAGACAAAGCATCAGAGAGACAGAATACAAGAGACAGACACCAACACTGAGCTTAATTTCGGAAGCAAGAGACACTGAAAGACAGGGAAAGGGCGGCAGATCAGAGTGTTAAAGTGTTGGTAAATTTCAGACATAAAAGGGAAAATAAACCCAATTTTTTCCCCTTTATGATTGAGATAGAGCATGTAAGTTTAAGCAACTTTCTAATTTACTCCTATTATCATTTTTTTTCATTCTCTTGCTATCTTTATTTGAAAAAAGCGAAATGTAAGGTTTGGAGCCGGACCAATTTTTGTTCAGAAACTAGGTAGCGCTTGTTGATTAGTGGCTACATTTTTGCCACCAATCAGCAAGCGCTACTCAGGTGCTGAACCAAAAGTGGGCCGGCTCTTAAGCTTTTATTCCTGCTTTTTCAAATAAAGCAGGAATAAAAATATATATATTTTTTTTAATAAAAGATTTATAATCCTATATTGGTATCATCTTTTCCTCCTCCCCCTTCCTTTCCTCTTTTGGCTGGACAGTGAAATTGAAAGCAGTCCCACCCATTCTCCTCATAGGCTTCTTAAAAGGACAGCATACACCAATTTTCATATAAATGCATGTAATAGACACTACTATAAAGAAGGTGTGCACAGATACTGATCTAAAAATAGAGTATAAAACCTTTTTTAAAACTTACTTAGAAGCTCCAAATTAGCACTATTGATAAGGTTAGCTCTTCCCTGAATATGAAATAACAGATTAGACAAACAGGAGCCAGCAGTAGATGCTATCTTGGAAATATACTAGCTAGCCTACAGATTGGATACATGCCCAACAGCTGCAATATGCCAGACCAATGCCACCTGGACCAGTTTATGCTCAACCAGACCAATGCCAGCTGGAATGTTCACAAACAGAAATAGTTGGAGGCGCTAGTTAATGTATCATAAACAAAGTTCTGAAAATTACACTCCTCCCAAGTGTAATATGCAGTATGTATACAAACAAAGACAGGGGTGAACTGGCGCTCAAAAGCTATGATACTCAAATGCGTAACTTAATAAAAGTGATTAAAACTCCTCTATGGGTATATGTCACCAATCAAAATATGTACTGTATATGAGCAAAGAAGAAAAGCTTTTATTCAAAACTGTAATATAATCCTAGAACGTGGTTGGTATATTTTAAATACAGATTACAGACAAAATATAAAATTAAAATGGAAATTTAAAACAAAAGAAAAATCGTTCATGATGTATCCTAACAACGTGTCCAGTTCCGTTGGTGTTCACGTGACCAGGTTAGGAACAGCTACTGTTTGGTCGATAGCGTAACTTCGTAGTGATACAACATATTCAATATGTAGCAACAGCTGTCACTTGATGTTAGCACTTGTTATTCACAGTGTATTGTACACAACCGCAGCAGCGGTTTTCAGCAGCGATCAGTGGCAGGCTCATACTCAGTACCCAATGGAATAAACTCCAACTGCATGAAAGATGAATAACACTGATGCGACGCAGTGGATGAGTAAGGTGCCTTACTAGTGATACTCATAAGGAGGTTTTATTTTGTGTGGACTTTATAGGGAGATGTCCCTACATCGTTTTAATTTTTTATTTTAATTTTCATTTTATATTTTGCCTGTGATGATCTGTATTTTAGATATACCAACCTCATTCTAGGATTATATCTAGGGTTTTTAATAAATGCTTTTCTTCTTTGCCACTGCCTTGCCTACAATACATTATTTGACAGGACACAAGCAACAGTATAAGACTTGCTTAAAGGGACACTAAACCCACATTTTTTCTTTAATGATTAAGATAGAGTATGCAATGTTAATCAATTTTCTAATTTACTCCTCCTATCAATTTGTATTCATTCTCTTGCTATCTTTATTTAAAAAGTAGGAATTTAAAGCTTAGGAGCCAGCCCATTTTAGGTTCAGCACCATGGATAGCGCTTGCTTATTGGTTTGCTAACTGTATCCACCAATACCAAGCATAACCCAGGTTCTCAACCAAAAATGGGTCGGTTCTTAAGCTTTACATTCCTCCTTTTTAAATAAAGATGGCAAGAGAATGAAGAAAAATTGATAATAGGAGTAAATTAGAAAGTTGCTTAAAATTGCACGTTCTATCTGAATCATTAAAGAAAAAAAAATGGGTTTAGTGCCCCTTTAAGCCTGTGAAATAATGTAGGCAAGGCAGTGGCACTGGGGGAACAGTGCGGGTTAAGCAGTCTTATACCGTTGCTTGTGTCCTGTCAAATAATGTATTGTAGGCAAGGCAGTGGCACTGGGGGAACAGTGCGGGTTAAGCAGTCTGATTAAAGTGGTTAGGTCAGGTCCGCTCCTATGGGAATCTACACTCTGGCTCAAATAGAATTCTAAGTCAGTGTGCATGCCCATTCCCGCAATCCTCTAATAAAGAAAATGCAAATAGAGGTTCGGCAGTCTGATTGAAGTGTTTAGGTTAGGACCACTCCTATGGGAATCTACACTCCAGCTCAGATAGAATTCTAACTCGGTGTCCACGCCCACTCCCACAATCCGCCAATGATTTCACAAAATGCAAATAGAGAGGTTCGGCTGGAATAGAATGCAGTGACAAGAACTGATAGGTGTGGCTATGCGGTTCTCTCAGGAACTGATGGGAGTGTCTATGCAGTTACTAAATATACCATGCGCGTGTCCTGTGAAATAAATAATATAGGCAAGGCAGCTGGTCGCCTCAAAATTCACTCGCGGTCCACTGGTAGACTGAGATCGACGTCTTGCTCACCCCTGATTTAGAGCATTACTTTTGCAAATACTTGTGTTGCCCTATGCTAGAATTTTCTTATGACAAATTTCTTTCATGCTTTTTTTCTTTTCCATTAAAGGGACAATAAACACCTTGTAATTACAAGACATTTCTGTTGCTATAAGAATAACATATTAACGAAGTTTTAACATTTTTAAACATATTAACGTCCTTTTTTCCTACAATTATTTTTCAATAGCCAAAATCCAATAAAATGTTTTGCTTTATTTGGATTAGCCAATCTGGGGCTTAGTCCACAGAGCACAAGGCAAGCACAGTTATAATATTAGTATAAAATGCATAGTTTAGCAGGTTTCATTCGATAAAGCCAATTAGGGATACATTTGTAACACACTTAACCTTGAGACATCTGCAGGGGTATTTCAGTTTCTGAGAATTAGAAATTGCTCCATTTCAGAGCTAAATCACTTGAAAAAGGGGGTTAAATAATTAAAATATATTGCAAAGTAGTCTAATTTTGCATATCTTAACATTTTTATATAAAAATCTAAAGGTGTTTGCTGTCCCTTTTTAGTGATCTAGTGTGAGAATGATAGCTCAAGAATGAAGACTATGGCTGTAGTCTTCAGTAGCAAATTGGAATGATTATTTTCTTCTAGAGAAAAGTTTATTTATGGCGATGAAGACCGAATTTCTGGGTCCTTGTCAGGTATTGCAGGAATCTTGTGCGTTGTTGGACTTAAAAAACGGGACTGTCAGGGGAGCACCAAGTATAGGCATAATGTTAAAGGGACAGAATTTTTGTTTAAAAAGAAAGATAATCCCTTGTTTCGTAAATGGAAAGAGTCCACAGCTGCATTCATTACTTTTGGGAATTTAGAACCTGGCCACCAGGAGGAGGCTCGTGGTTGGAACTTTGAGGCCTTTAGAAGTGAGGCAGCCTTTTGGTTGGGTGCGCTTTTTATTGACTGTACGGTTCACCTTGTGTTCGGGCGTCGTTCTGTTCCGCATTTCTGACCGTGTGATGAAGAGAATATTCTAGTCCACAGGGGTCTGGTCATAGGATGTGGTGAGTGCCCCAGCCATTGTGGGTGTCAGGTGCCGTTTTGGTTTTCATACTTGAGTCCATATTGATATTTCCTCTTTCCAGTTAGGGAGGACTCTCTGATGCTGAAACTGTGCTCATTTCAGATTCAGTTACAGAGGATTCTGATACCGAGACTATTTGGTTTTCAGATTCTGTGTCCGGTGATGACTCCGGATTAGCCACATGTCAACCAGTTTTGTTCCGTATGCCATATGAGAGGGCATGGTTCCTCATGCTCGGGGAATCATGGGCCTGCTGAGCCATCCGCCTCTGGGGGCCCCGTCCTCCAAGAGGCGAGTTCCCTACCAATTTATACTTCTACACATGCGGGTAACCCAGTTTATGGTTCCTCCATATGGGGTGGCGTATTTCCCCCCTGGAGGTTGCAGCACATTTTCGCTTCCAGATAATGTTAGCGATGGTCTGTCTGCAGAGTCCAGACATTTATTTGAGATTGTGCTCGTGCCCTATTGTCCCAGGTCTTCTGCCTTGGGGTGGGCCTCTACAGTTCCCCATGCATGTAATTGTTCCGGAGTGTTGTGCCTTTCGTTACAGGATTGCGCACCTTAGCGTGTTGCTTAGACATATTTTTCAGTTATTGAATGACCCTATCGTTAACAGATATGGGAACTTTCAGTCTGATAATTTGAATGGTTCACCTCATTAGACATGTGGGGTTATCTCCTGTTTGTCATTTATTTGAGATCTTTCCCAGTTTTTTTTTTTTTTTTTTTTGAAAGATAGGTCTCCGTTTGGCTGGTCCTGTGGGTAGGCCTGTGTCTTTTGGGCGTTAACCTTCGGGTTGCCTTATATTTTATGTTGTATCCAATGGGATGTCTTTTTTTTTATTTGTGTTTTCCTTCGGGAACCATCTGGGATCGATACTCTTTGTTACTTCTCCGGGAAGTTGTTTGGACATGTAAGTCCTTTGTTTAATAATGTTTGTTTTTTGTTTTTCCCCTATGTGGGAGAATTTATACAGCTTGCCGGTTAGGACCCTGAGTACAGGCTGGTCCTGTCGGGTTCATTTGGTTTTGTGGCTGTTCAGACACGTGGGGCTGTTTCTGTCAGGCTAGTTCGGTAGTAGCGCTGAGTGCTTGTTATCTTTTTGTTTTTTTATGTTCAACTAAGCTTTCGAGAGGACCTGTGGGTTGTGAGGCGGGAAAAAAGGATTGTTTCAGTCCTTATAGCCTTCAGTCATAGATGACCGGGCAGGGGTGGTTCCGCTGCGTCATTTTATCTGACATTTGATTTCATCAGAACCTAGAGTTTCCTCCTCCAAATGGGGGAGGGCTTGCGGGCGTAACGCCCCGTTACCACTGATGAGTGGTTTGGCCTTCAGTTTTAGGCTTCTGGATGGTCCTATTGGGGCTTTATCCAACAGCTTGTATGGATAGCTGTACAGCATGCGGAAGGTTTTCTATTTTGAAAACCTGTGGCAAATTTTGGCACCTTAAGGGGTTGCGTATATGCTGTTTCTAGATACGATCTTTTTACTCCGGGCCGTGTAGGGTCTGTCTGAGTTATGAGACCTTTGGGTCTTCTTCCTTTTGTCTCCGGGTGAGTTGTATCTCCTTTTGGGGATCTGTGTTCCGAACGTTGGTTGATCCCTGTAGGGACTTGCTTAGCTCAGGTTTTCGGGAGCAGGGAAGGCCTAGCACCTTTCTCTCCTCTCTTTCCTCTGCCTGTGTGGAGATGATGGGAAGACTAGCCCTGCTAGTGGGGTTTGGAAACTTTGAGGTATCCCTTTTGTTGTCCTGAGGCCATTGTAAAGTCCCATCATTTGGCTTCTAGCCTTGCTCCTTGGAAAGTTAGACTTTATCTTAGGGTGGTTCCTTCCTTTGGTCGGGGCTTTTGAATTCTCTTTGCTGTCTGGATTCTCCAGATATGCTCCATTCCCTTTGTCTGTTTTTTTGACCAGTCGGGGTGTTTAGTTCCAGGGTATAGTTGCCTGGACTATTAGGTACCCGGACCTGTTTCTCTCCTGAGTCTTCCTCTTTCTGGTGCTTCGCTCCTGTCCCAGTTTTGGGTTGTTTTGGATCGCAGGGCTGGTCAGGATGTTCCACGCTGGTGGGAACGGGAGCTATGTCCTTGCTCCATCTATCGGACCGGGTCAGGGTTGGCCTGGTTTATCTGAGTATTTATTTATTGCTCATTGCCACAGAGTAACCCGTGTCATCTGGGGTTAGCTGGGTGGCTTGCGCCTCAAGAATGTGGGTTCTTCCAAGCTGTTTCCAGATTCTGGTGTGCCTTAGGGTCGCATTCCCCTGTTTGCCAGTGTACCCGTGGATTCTCTGCTCTGCAGGCGAATGGGTTGACCGTGCCTCTGTGGGGTGTGTTACTTGTGGGGGGTTCTTCTAGGACATTTGCGGGGGAATTTTTCTTCCTGTTGAGCTGGTGGCTTCGGGCCTTGGGGACGGTTATTGCCATTCTGGTTTCTCCCCTTTTTCTTAAGGGAAGTTCTCGTCTCGGGAGATGGAGTCTTTTCTTGGGGCTCCTCCTGGTCGGGAAGTGGAAGGTGGACTTGGTTTCACTTGGAATCTTGTTGGTTCCATGTCAGACTGTGGGGTCGTGTTTCAAGAGATCCTTAGGTCTATGGCCTTGTCTGGTTCCAGATTTGGGTTGTATTTGTACTCTGGGGGGATGGCTCTGCCATCTTTACGCTCGTTCCTGTACCAGTTTCGGGATTTTTGTTCCCTTGTACGGTGGCCCAGCTGGGTCTGCTGGTCGGGATGCCAGAGTGGTTTATGGGTCACAGTATCCTTTGGGATGTGTGAGCTTGCGGAGTCTATTCTAATAACCGTTTGCTAGGAGATGGTTTTTCCTTTATCCTTGCTCCTTTAACAGGAGACGGTTTCCTCTTCCTTTGGGTTCCGAGGGTATTCTCTCCTTTTGGGGGGAATTGGAGATGTTCCATAGTGATCAGCATTCCAAAGCTGAGGAGAATCTGCTTCTTCTTTTTTCTTCCTTGTAAGCTAAGTCAGTGTCGTCCTGTTATGGACTCTGTTCTCGAACTTGAGGTTTTTGCCTGGGTCTTGAATCTAAGCCTCTGCAAACTGCCCCCTTATTTCATTTATTTTGACAGTCTTGCATTTTAGCCAATCGGTGCTATCTCCAGGGTAACTTCACGTGCATGAACTCAGTTATCTATATGAAACTCATGAACTAATGCCCTCTAGTGGTCATTGCATTCAGATTAGAGGCAGTCTTCAAGGTCTAAGAAATTAGCATATGAACCTCCTAGGTTTAGCATTCAACTAAGAATACCAAGAGAACAAAGAAAAATTTGTGATAAAAGTAAATTGGAAAGTTTTTTTTTTTTTTTTTTTTTTTATAAATTACATGCCCTATTTAAATTGTGAAAGTTTTTTTGTTGTTGTTGGTTTTTTTTGGACTTGACTGTCCCTTTAACAGCTGCTGAGGATGAAAAGATAATCCGCTGATTATCAAGAAATTTCCAAAAGCCTATTATTATATACAGTCTTGTCAAAGTTTGCTGATTCCAATGACCCCACACTCTGCCATTTTGCTGGTCCCTGTTTTCAAGCCCAGATTGTGGAGGCCTTAGGCGGTGACCTGTGCAGGAAGCCTTGGCATTTTCCCTCTCCCAGTAGTCTGGGGTGAGTAGCTAGGTCAGGGCTACTAATGTACCAAGTGAAGACGCACCTATACTTTAGTTAGACAAACTATTTCTGGAATATATGCAAATAATTGCCTATGGCTCTGGAGTCCCTGGAGGTCGATACTTTTAGAGCTATAACAACACTTTTGTTAGATCACTTTACCAGGATGGAGCAGAGCGTTATGGCAGTGATATTTCCTGACATTAACCATAATGGTTTGACTGATAAGGGTACCGATCCTGAGAGTGAAAATACCCAGTTGAATCCATCTACCTTTCTTCCTGTTTTGGATCTGGAAATCAAGAAGTCTGTTGTGGATGGGACATGTGACAGAGGAGCTTGGAGTGCTGGAGGATGCTTCTGAGCTTGCAGGACTCCCCAGCTTTCTAGTGTATGTTGAGCGCCGTGGCAGTGTGGAAACTGCTTTGTGTTCACATGTATCAAACACATCAAATAGCCTGAAAAAGAAGTTCTTGGGCCCTGACAAGGCCTCCTTGAGATGGTGACTAAGAAATTATTCTCACCAACAGGCATTTTACTATTCTCTCTTTGTTCATCATCCCGGTACCACTGATCATTATTGGTGTGCACCAAAGAAAAAAGATTTGTATATTTAGACTGCCCTACTACTTTGAAGGTTAAGTGTAGGTTAAGTCTGTACCTTTTTACTTCCTTCATGGAGTCTTTTGCCTGCATGGATATACTCCCTCTGTCTAGGCCAGGTCTATTATTAAGAAAATGTACTTTCTCCAACATTGGTGTGTCCGGTCCACGGTGTCATCCATTACTTGTGGGATATTCTCCTCCCCCACAGGGAAAGGCAAGGAGAGCACACAGCAAGAGCTGTCTATATAGTCCCTCCCAGGCTCCGCCCCCCCAGTCATTCTCCTTGCCGCTCTGAACAAGTAGCATCTCCTCGGGGATGGTGAGGAGTTTGTGGTGTTTAGTTGTAGTTTTTTATTCTTCTATCAAGAGTTTGTTATTTTAAAATAGTGCTGGTATGTACTATTTACTCTGAAACAGAAAGAGATGAAGATTTCTGTTTGTGAGAGGATTATGATTTTAGCAGCAGTTACTAAAATCGTTTGCTGTTTCCACATAGGACTGTTGAGATGAGATAACTTCAGTTGGGGGGAACAGTTTGCAGACTTTTCTGCTCAAGGTATGACTAGCCATTTTTCTAACAAGACTGTGTAATGCTGGAAGGCTGTCATTTTCCCCTCAAGGGGATCGGTAAGCCATTTTCTTAGTCTAAAACAGAATAAAGGGCTTAATATGGGCTATAAAACTGGTAGACACTTTTAGGGGCTAAATTGATTGCTTTATTTAAGTATTATATGCAGTTTGAAGTTGTATTTCATACTTTTATAACATTGGGGAACGTTTTTAGCACCAGGCACTTGTTAAGACACCTTCCCAGTCAGGAAGGGCCTTTCTCTGTAGTCGGCAGAGCCTCATTTTCGCGCCATTACTGTGCAGTTAATTTTGAGTTAAGTACATGCAACTGCATGTGTGAGGGTCTGGAATCCACTAAAAACGTTCCTAGAAGGCTTCATTTGGTATCATATACCCCCCTGGGATTGGTGAAGTCGCAGCAAAGGCTGTGGCTGGGACTGTAAGGGGGTTAAAATTAAAAACGGCTCCGGTTTCCACATTTTAAGGGTTAACAGCTTGAAAATTGGGGTGCAATACTTTGAATGTATTAAGACACTGTGGTGAAAATTTGGTAAAGATTGGATTATTCCTTCCTAGTTTTTCACATATTCAGTAATAAAGTGTGCCCTGTTTAACATTTAAAGAGACAGTAACGGTTTTGTTTTAAAACGGTTTTTGTGCTTTATTAACCAGTTTAAGCCTGTTTAACATGTCTGTACCTTCAGATAGATCATGTTCTGTATGTATGGTAGCCAATGTGGTTCCCCCTTCAAATATAGTGTGATAATTGTGCCATAGCGTCCAAACAAAGTATAAGGACAGTACTGTCACAAATTGTAAAGTTGCCCAGGATGATTCCTCAGATGAAGGAAGTAGACATAGTTCTACATCATCTCCTTCTGTGTCTATACCAGTTATGCCCGCGCAGGCGACCCCTAGTACTTCTAGCGCGCCAATGCTTGTTACTATACAGTAATTGACGGCAGTAATGAATAACTCCATAGCTAATATTTTATCCAAAATGCCAGCATTTCAGAGAGAGCGCGATTGCTCTGTTTTAAACACTGTAGAGCAGGAGGGCGCTGATGATAATTTTTCTGTCATACCCTCACACCAATCTGAAGTGGCAGTGAGGGAGGGTTTGTCAGATGAGGAAATTTCTGATACAGGAATAATTTCTCAGCAGGCAGAACCTGATGTTGTGACATTTAAATTTAAATTAGAGCATCTCCGCGCATACTCTGGATGATTGTGACAATCTGGTCAACTCAGAAAAATTGTGCAAGATGGACAGTTCCTTGAGGTCCCGGTGCACCCTGATGCTTTTCCGATACCTAAACGGGTGGCGGACATAGTGAATAAGGAGTGGGAGAAGCCAGGCATACCTTTTGTCCCTCCTCCTATATTTAAGAAATTGTTCCCTATGGTCGACCCCAGGAAGGACACATGGCAAACAGTCCCTAAGGTCGAGGGGGAGTTTTCTACTCTAGCCAAGCACACGACCATTCCTATTGAGGACAATTGTGCTTTCAAAGATCCTATGGATAAAAAATTGGAGGGTTTGCTTAAAAAGATTTTTGTACAGCAAGGTTACCTCCTTCAACCTATTTCGTGTATTATTCCTGTCACTACAGCGGCATGGTTCTGGTTCGAGGAACTGGAAAAGTCGCTCAGTAGGGAGACTCCGTATGAGGAAGTCATGGATAGAATTTATGCACTTAAGTTAGCTAATTCCTTTATTTTAGACGCCGCTTTGCAGTTAGCGAGGTTAGCGGCAAAAAATTCAGGGTTTACAATTGTGGCGCGCAGAGCGCTCTGGCTAAGAATAAGTCCAATTTTCGTTCCTTTCGCAATTTCAGGAACGGACCGGCTTCCAACTCGGCAGCCTCTAGACAAGAGGGTAACGCTTCCCAGACTAAACCAGCTTGGAAATCAATGCAAGGCTGGAACAAGGGTAAACAGGCCAAGAAGCCTGCTGCTGCTACCAAGACAGCATGAAGAGGTAGCCCCCGATCCGGAACCAGATCTAGTAGGGGGCAGACTCTCTCTCTCTCTCTTTGCTCAGGCTTGGGCAAGAGATGTTCAGGATCCCTGGGCACTAGAAATAGTCTCTCAGGGTTATCTTCTAGAATTCAAGGAACTACCCCCAAGGGGAAGGTTCCACATGTCTCACTTATCTTCAAACCAAGTAAAGAGACAGGCATTCTTACATTGTGTAGAAGACCTGTTAAAGATGGGAGTGATACACCCAGTTCCAACTGTGGAACAAGGTCAGGGGTTTTACTCAAATCTGTTTCTAGTTCCCAAAAAAAGAGGGAACTTTCAGACCAATTCTGGATTTAAAAATTCTAAACAAATTTCTCAGAGTGCCATCGTTCAAAATGGAAACTATTCGAACGATTTTACCTACAATCCAGGAGGGTCAATTTATGACTACCGTGGAGCTAAAGGATGCGTATCTGCATATTCCTATCCACAAAGATCATCATCAGTTCCTAAGGTTCGCCTTTCTGGATGTGGCTCTCCCATTCGGACTAGCCACTGCTCCAAGGATTTTCACAAAGGTGCTCGGGTCCCTTCTAGCGGTTCTAAGACCCAGGGGCATTGCAGTGGCACCTTACTTGGACGACATCCTAATTCAAGCGTCGTCTCTTTCAAAGACAAAGGCTCACACAGACATTGTTCTAGCCTTTCTCAGATCTCACGGGTGGTAGGTGAACATAGAAAAAAGTTCCCCGTCTCCGTCAACAAGAGTCCCTTTCTTGGGAACAATAATAGATTCTTTAGAAATGAAGATTTTCCTGACAGATGTCAGAGAGTCAAAGCTTCTAAACGCTTTTCAAGTTCTTCACTCTGTTCTACGGCCTTCCATAGCTCAGTGCATGGAAGTAGTAGGGTTGATGGTTGCAGCAATGGACATAGTTCCTTTTGCGCGAATTCATCTAAGACCATTAAAACTGTGCATGCTCAAACAGTGGAATGGGGACTATACAGACTTGTCTCCAGTGATTCAAGTAGATCAGAAGACCAGAGACTCACTCCGTTGGTGGCTGACCCAGGATCACCTGTCCCAGGAAATGAGCTTCCGCAGACCAGAGTGGGTCATTGTCACGACCGACGCCAGTCTATTAGGCTGGGGCGAGGTCTGGGATTCCCTGAAAGCTCAGGGTCTATGGTCTCGGGAAGAGTCTCTTCTACCGATAAACATTCTGGAACTGAGAGCGATATTCAATGCTCTCCGGGCTTGGCCTCAGCTAGCAAAGGCCAGATTCATAAGATTCCAATCAGACAACATGACGACTGTTGCTTACTTCAACCATCAGGGGGGAACAAGGAGTTCCCTGGCGATGAGAGAGGTGACCAAGATCATCAAATGGGCGGAGGATCACTCCTGCCACCTGTCTGCGATCCACATCCCAGGAGTGGAAAACTGGGAGGCGGATTATCTGAGTCGTCAGACCTTTCATCCGGGGGAGTGGGAACTCCACCCGGAGGTGTTTGCCCAGTTGACCCAATTATGAGGCATTGCAGACATGGATCTGATGGCGTCTCGTCAGAACTTCAAGGTTCCTTGCTACGGGTCCAGATCCAGGGATCCCAAGGCGACTCTAGTGGATGCATTAGTGGCGCCTTGGACTTTCAACCTAGCTTATGCGTTTCCACCGTTCCCTCTCATTCCCAGGCTGGTAGCCAGGATCAAACAGGAGAAGGCCTCGGTGATTTTGATAGCTCCTGCGTGGCCACGCAGGACTTGGTATGCAGACCTGGTGAATATGTCATCGGCTCCACCATGGAAGCTACCTTTGAGACAGGATCTTCTAGTACATGGTCCATTCGAACATCCAAATCTAGTTTCTCTCCAGCTGACTGCTTGGAAATTGAACGCTTGATTTTGTCTAAGCGTGGGTTTTCGGATTCTGTGATAGATACAGCCAGAAAACCTGTGACTAGAAAGATTACCATAAAATATGGAAAAGATATATCTGTTGGTGTGAATCCAAGGGATTCCCATGGAGTAAGATTAAAATTCCTAGGATCCTTTCCTTTCTCCAAGAAGGTTTGGATAAGGGATTATCAGCGAGTTCTCTAAAAGGACAGATTTCTGCTTTATCTGTCTTGTTACACAAACGACTGGCAGCTGTGCCAGATGTTCAAGCTTTTGTTCAGGCTTTGGTCAGGATCAAGCCTGTTTACAGACCCTTGACTCCTCCCTGGAGTCTAAATTTTGGTTCTTTCAGTTCTTCAAGGGGTTCCGTTTGAACCCTTACATTCCATAGATATCAAGTTGTTATCTTGGAAAGTTCTGTTTTTGGTTGCTATTTCTTCTGCTAGAAGAGTTTCTGAATTATCTGCTCTGCAGTGTAATCCACCCTATCTGGTGTTCCATTCAGATAAGGTTGTTTTGCGTACTAAACCTGCTTTCCTTCCAAAGGTTGTTTCCAACAAGAATATTAACCAGGAAATAGTTGTGCCTTCTTTGTGTCCGAATCCAGTTTCAAAGAAGGAACGCTTGTTACACAATTTAGATGTAGTCAGTGCTTTAAAGTTCTATTTAGAAGCAACAAAGGAATTCAGACAAACGTCTTCTCTGTTTGTCATTTATTCTGGCAAGAGGAGAGGTCAAAAAAGCTACTGCTACCTCCCTTTCCTTTTGGCTGAAAAGCATCATGCGATTGGCTTACGAGACTGCCGGACGGCAGCCTCCTGAACGAATCACAGCTCACTCTACTAGGGCTGTGGCTTCCACATGGGCCTTCAAGAACGAGGCTTCTGTTGATCAGATATGTAAGGCAGCGACCTGGTCTTCTCTGCACACTTTGTCCAAATTCTACAAATTTGATACTTTTGCTTCTTCGGAGGCTATTTTTGGGAGAAAGGTTTTGCAAGCCGTGGTGCCTTCTGTTTAGGTAACCTGATTTGCTCCCTCCCTTCATCCGTGTCCTAAAGCTTTGGTATTGGTTCCCACAAGTAATGGATGACACCGTGGACCGGACACACCAATGTTGGAGAAAACAGAATTTATGCTTACCTGATAAATTACTTTCTCCAACGGTGTGTCCGGTCCACGGCCCGCCCTGGTTTTTTAATCAGGTTTGAAGAATTTCTTTCTCTATACACTACAGTCACCACGGCACCCTATAGTTTCTCCTTTTTTTCTCTTAACCGTCAGTCGAATGACTGGGGGGGGCGGAGCCTGGGAGGGACTATATAGACAGCTCTTGCTGTGTGCTCTCCTTGCCTTTCCCTGTGGGGGAGGAGAATATCCCACAAGTAATGGATGACACCGTGGACCGGACACACCGTTGGAGAAAGTAATTTATCAGGTAAGCATAAATTCTGTTATTATCCAAAATCATTGTTTTCTATGGGATCTCCCACATATTGTTAAGTGATTTTACAGAATCTCCTGTTCTGAGAGTTATAATATCAGTAGAGAGTTATAGTGCACATTGGAGCTTCCTTTATGTAGTGTCTACACTAATTAGACTATAAGTTCTACCTACAATAGTCATTAGGTGTTTATATGTATTGATGTATTGCTTACCTTTTTATGTTTGCCATATATATTTGTGGTCACCCCCTGATAATTGGCAGAGTATTATTTTCTGTATCTTATGGTTTAAACTGGCTTCTTAAAAATATTTATTAGCTCATGTTAATATGAGAGACCTCAACTCCAACTGATTTTGCCAACTAATTTTTGAATTGCCCATTAGAAACACTTCTTAAGCTTAGGGTTCATTATGCTATAATATGTCTATTTCTTATGCTATGGTGTATCAAGATGCATGTTTTCTTATATATCTCTGATAACTAAAGGTGGTTGCCTCTCTGCCAGAGGCCGGGATGGTGGCACATCTCTGATTTAGTGATATTTTTTATATTTAAGTAGATTTTAGATTAAAGCTGTTTTATGTGACATATAATAGACATTGGGGCATATTTATCAAGCTTCATATGGAGCTTGATTCCCCGTGTTTTCAGCGAGCCTTCAGGCTTGCTGGAAACAGAAGTTATGAAGCAGTGGTCTAAAGAACGCTGCTTCATAACCTGTCTGCCTGCTCTGAGGCAGCGGACAGAAATCTGGTTGATTGACACCCCCTGCTAGCGGCCGATTGGCCACGAATCTCTAGGTGGCGGCATTGCACCAGCAGTTCACAAGAACTGCTGGTGCAATGATAAATGCCAACCGCGTATGCTGTCTGCATTTATCGATGTGCAGCGGACATGATCCGCTATATCGAATAACGTCCGCTTGCACCATAATAAATAGGCTCCATTGTGTCAATAGTACATCATGATAGTAGAGTGAACATATTTCATTACTATATCTCTTAAACTTATTATGGGATAATTTATATATTTCTGCTAATTCAGAGATGGGTCTTATCCATTGAATCTCGCGATTATAACTTGATGGCTTGGTGTTTTTTTTGTTTTTTTTTACTATGTATTAGATAAGCCAGCTGTTAGACATGAAAAAGTGCGTTACCACACTGTTATATTTTGTTTCTGGATATGTTATTAGGGATATCTTATCTCAGTTTGTGTATTAGTAATTTTTCCCCACTTACCTTAAGGTCCAAACTTGGCCTATTCCTAACAATTATAATTACAAAAATGAGGTTTGCAGTTAGAGACTCATGAGTGGTCTTCTTTTTGTTCAGAGTACTTTCTTTCTCCGTCATAACATTTTATGTAGTAGTAACTAGAGGTCCAAAAGTGGCCTCTTGTGAAATTCCGAGAGTCTTTGTTCCAATAGCATACTTATTCTAAATGCTGTAGTCTTCTCCTGATATATAGCTATGAATTCTTTTCTGAAAGCACTTTTATTGCTTCTATATGGAGATTCTGTAATATTTCATTGGAGTATTTGATGATTTCCTTGTATTAAATATGCTTTGACACTCTATCCATATGTATTTTTTATAACAAACCTCAATAAAAAGAGCAATAATAAAAAAAACTAGACTGTCCTGTTTAATCTTGGACACCTGTTAACCCTTATCCCAAATTATGTCTGTATTTCAAACGTTTTAAAAGGGTCTTCCCTTTTCTGAATTAGTTGCACTCCCTGAGAAAACATTTGTGTGCGGTGAGAAATTAAAGCAATGAATATTATACCCTGAGGTATTGAATACATCTTGTTCTTTCTGGTCCCAGTGCATTCTTTTAATAAACTAGCTCTGATGGGTCATTCTTTGTATTTCCTATGTGCAGCTGGTCTGTTGAAATACTAAACTGCTGTACTAGAGGAGTTTGGTTTGCTTTTTTTTTTTTTTTTTAAGTATAATTATATAGCGGCAGCACTTACACTTTAACTGTGCCAAGGACAGCGTGAACTGCATATTAGGATTAATATCTCACATATCATCATGTATTTGTCAAGTACAGAAAATTACAGGTGTAGACAAAATACACACAACACAATGGTGTTTGGTCTTTATGTGAGGGCAAAAGTATTGGAATATTAGGCAAGCACAATGATTTAATGGTATGCTAGAGTTTCTATACAAATAACTAGTCAATGGAGCAAATGTAGTTTTTTGTTTTGTTTTTAAATTAAATTGTTTTTATTTTAAAGAAATTTTTTTTATAAAACACACAAAAAAAATAGCAATCAAATTAAGAGACAATTATTTAATTAATATATCCAATAGTTCAATCTCTATATACAACTGAAGTGGAGGTAATTCCAAGCGCACAATGTAGCAAACCGGTTCAGATTCAAATGATATATCAACAGTTTGTGGTCACGTAGACATTTCCTTGTTTTCGAAAGAAAATTATATATTTTTTTTGTCCATTAAAATAAAATAACATCAAAATTGATCAGATCAGTGTAGACATAGTCTACTCGAGAAATTTTATTGTTTAAAAAGTTTGATAATCCTTTTTATTACCCATTCCCCAGTTTTGCATAACTAACACGGTTTATATTAATATACTTTTTTACCAGTGTGGATTTAATTTAAATCACGATTTAAACTAGTCAGTAAGATTTAAATCATAGTTTTCATTTTTAAAATAACTTTTCAGATTAATTTTCCAGTTATATCAGACCATTACAGATTTGGTTATTACACAATAGATAAGGATAGTTAGATCATTAAAATGAATGAAAATATTTGGAGAACTATCTCCAGTATAATAGGTAATCATTCATATTTGCTCACCTTTTCAGCTATGCTTTACTGGAAGGAGAAAAATTAAGGATAACTATCATTACTATAATAATAACAACTTAAATAGTTTTTATTTAACTAAAATAATTATAGTATATAATTATAAAGTAATCCTATATTTTAGGATGAATATCATTTAGAATATAATGTAACTTAAATAAAAACTATATTTAGATATATTTTCTTCAAACGTATTTTATTTGAAAAAAATCTATTTAAATAAAAAAAATCAGATTTAAAAAATAAATAAAAATAAATTCCATTTAAATAAAAAAAATCTGCTTTTTTAATTCGATTAGTTTTAAATCATTTTTATCCACCCTGCTTTTTACCTTTGTGATTACCTTGTATCTAAGCCTCTGCAGACTGCCCCCTTTCTGTTAATTTGAAAGACTTGCATTTTAGCCAATCAGTGCTGATTCATAAATAACGTGAGAGACCAGTGTTATCTATGTCACATATGAGCTAGCGCTGTCTAACTCTAGAAAACTGTCAAAATTAACTGAGATAAGAGGCAGCCTTAGAAATTAGCATATGAGCCTACCTAGGTTTAGCTTTCAACAAAGACTAATTTTGACTAGACTGGCCCTTTAATGTTGTAAATAACTTGTACCTGGAAACTGCTGATTTTTAATGGAATATCTACATAGGCATAATGAGGCCCTTTTTTATTTTTATTTTTTTATTGATAGATTCTTATAATAATAATAATAATAATAATACAATATTCTTATCATTCATATACATCACCGATCATTTTTTTTATTTTATTTTTTTATTTATGTAAAGACATACAGTGAACAAACTTACTTTTTAAACAAGTTACATGTTTATCAAGTTGCCTCTGGTGCAATACATGGGTACATAGAGATAGTTAATATTCTCCTCACGAGTGTGTTATACATTGCCAGCAAGTAATGTGCAATTCGATGTTGGAGTTTGTACAGTTAGTGTACATATGGGTAAATAGTGCAATTCAACAGTCATGTATGTCTCATTTTTAAAGTTAACTTATTTCCAGAACCAGTTAGCCCTTATATCATACAAATACTAAGTGCCTTTTTATCTAGTAGTTCTCATTCTTCCCCTGTGCGGTTTTATATACTTCTTCGGGGTTCGGTGGGTGAAAGAAAGGGAAGGGACGGAAAGAGCGGGTGGGGAAGTCGATCACTGATCTTTTCTGGGTAAACCAAAACCCAGTTTATTTTAGGCTAGGGTATCAACATGTCATTTTAACTCAATGCAGAGATAATTAGTTCTGTGTCTCCAGGGTGCCATTTCTAGTCTGTCAAGGTTGTCAAAGCATCGTCTTTCAGCCAGTATTTAAATACCGTTTTCCTAGCTTGTAGAATGACGTTGTGAATGAATCTACTTTGGGTATGCCTTGAAGATCAAGGAAGATTATCATCTGTGGTGAAAGAGTTAGTGACGTGTTATTCGTGGTATTTATCCAGTGTGTTAGCATACCCTAGAATCTATACAGTCAGGGGCAGGCCCACTGCATATGGATAAGGTCTGCTTTTGGCATTGAGCATTTTGGGCATTTTGCCTTCTGGTTCCCAGATTCTATAAAGTTTAGGGGTAACGTATGCATTGCTTAACAATTTAGTGTGTGCTTTTCTGATATTCACCGAGAGCGATGCTAGTCTTATTTTTTGTATTCTTTGTTGAACTAACTTGGTTGGTATATCTGTGCCTAAGGTTTCTGTCCATTTCTCACTGATTTCGTTTTAGTGAGTGTTCATTATCTGGTGCTCCAAGTGTTTTGTAGGTTGGAGTAATTGAGGTGACTGTGTTCATATAAGTTACATAGTGGGTATAGTGGATTATCTTTCCCCTGGAGTTCCCCTGTTATCTCAAGTGACCTTATGTAATGTTTTACTTGCAAGCACGCAAAGTGATGTGTGCGTGGGATATGATATTGTGTTTGTAAATGGGAGAAGGTGCATATTGTTTTCCTATCTCCTTCCAGGAGTTTTGCTATATTATCTGTGCCTAGTGTTTTCTATTCCCTAAACGTTTTTGATGTGAAACCTGGGGTGAAATCTTAATTTAGTTCAACAGTTCCAGTACCTATAATTAACATTGAACAAAGCATTACATAATGATTAGAGCATATATTATTAAATCAATTACAATTATATTCATTAAACACTCTCCTATATCCTATAAACAAAAAAGTTTTCTCGATTCCTTATTAACTCAACTCAAATACACTGTATTCATTACCATATGTCAATTAGATTTTAACATCAATGTATTCAGCATACAAAAAACAACTTGTTACTTTAGATATAGGACCCTAATAATTCAACTATGGTCTTATATTCCGGGAACTTATGGTTGTCTTAAGTTGCTAAAGTCATGATTTGATATATCTTGGGCAATAATAATCCCTTGCCTTTTGTTCTTTACTAATTTTACGTCACCCTTGCCCTTATGGTGCAGAAAAAAAATAAACATTATCCAGCTCGCTATTCAGAGTTGGATATTAATCAGACAAAGAAAAGAAAAAAAAGAGTGAAAAAAACATAGGATAGCCGTCCCTCACTCTTTGTCCTCGCCACCTCCTTTCATCAGAATCGACTACTCTTATAAGTATTAATCCTCTTCTACCCAATGGCCTGGTAATTTCCCCATTTTGACACCGCAAAAGAACTATATTGGAGTTTCTCAATGGCATTATTAATTGTCTTTGTAATTCAGCTAGATATATTTTAATCACTCCTTTCCATTTGTTCAGATATCTTTTAACTCCTTTATCAGTAGGAATGTGCAAGTTATACTGTTCTAAAGTTATTAGAATAATTATTTCTCTGGAGAGCATTACAAAAGATGGCACCTGTTTAGCTTTCCAGTTAGCTAGGATAAGATTACGTCCCATCAAAATTGCAGTATTAACCATCCTAGGATTACTATTCCTTGTAGCAGGACACATAAAGAAAAAAAATTTCATATCTAGGACAATTTGTTGCTCTAACGCCTGATTTAACCAATAGTTACTTTTATGCCAGAATTGCCTGATTTTTGGGCAATGCCAAAAACAATGTAAAATCACCGCCATTTGGGCACTACATCTATGGCACTTCATTATATTATTTAGGAACAATTTCCCTGGTTGAGCAGGAGTTATATAAACCCTATTTATTAACTTACAATAGGATTCCCTCCATGCCACGCAGAAGGAAGCCTTACTAAAACTTTCTTTAATCTCATCCGCAGTTATTAGGGGAAACTGTCTAGACCATTTTAAGATTAGACTATCCGTTACTGTTGATCAGTAAATTATAAATGAATGAGATGGAGTATCTTTCTTGATTATATAATTTAATTGCAGGCCCCAAATCGCTTAACTTCCAATTAGGTTCCATGTCCCTAGTTATTTCTCTGTAGAAATGTCTTAGCTGTAATATGCATAAAAATGTTTGTGCAAAGAGAATTCTCAAAGTATTTCAAAAGATGTAATATTATCTGAGCCTTGTTCCTTAATTTGTATAAGATTTTGGAGGCAAACTCTGAGTTTCCCTTAATGGGTAGAAATTTGGATAATCTATGGTTGACCCAGAGATCCTTGGAGTAAGCTAACCCAGGCCAGCATCGGACCTCTAAACACACTTTCATGTTATCTAGACATCTGTGTGTGTATAGTAGGTTTGGTACAATCAATCATTGCTTTCAGAGAGTATGGTGCTAAAATAGTTTATTCTGATTTAAAGATTGGTCACATACTGTTTTTCGGTAATCCAGTCCAATACAAAATTGACAAGGGCCTCTAAATTATACAATTTTAAATAAGGAAGAGCTAAACCACCAGCGCTGTTATGTAGACTTTATTTCATTGGAGATATGCACATTCTCTTTTTTTTGTTGCCATACAAATTTAGAAATGATCTTCTTAAAAAAGACAATGTCTTTACCACGAATAATGAATGGCAGGTTCTGGATTGGGTATAGTAATTGTGGAAAAATAATAGTTTTAACCAATGCAATTCTTGCAGTCAGCGAGATTGGAAAATGCATCCACCTTTTTTTTTAATTCTGATCAAATTTAAGAAAAAGAGGAGTAGTTCAAGCTGACCGTACCATTTAGACGGATCTCTACAAATTCTAATACCAAGGTAATTAATTACCTCCACTATTTTAAAGGGATATTGAGGCTTTCCAGGTTTAAGATGAGTAATCCACATAATCTCTGATTTGGAAGGGTTAATTTTCTTCTTAAAATGAGAGTCCACATCATCATTCCTTACTGTTGGGAAATACTGAACCTGGCCACCAATAGGAGGCAAAGACACCCCAGCCAAAGGCTTAAATACTCCCCCTACTTCCCTCCTGTACCAGTCATTCTTTGCCTTTCGTCACAGGAGATTGGCAGAGAAGTGTCAGAAGATTCGGAGTAGTTCCTTATGAAGGGTATCTACCCTTCAAAATGGGACTGGAGTTTTAAGTAGTCTTGTCAGCTTCTCAGTGAGAGCATTGACAAATGTTAATGAGTCTGGAGATGCAGGAAGAGTCTTTCTGTGAACCCATCCAGACTCGTATTAACAGCTCCTAAGCAATCAGTGTTGATGAGTTTCACTGCCTGCATCCATCACTCAAGTCCATGTCAGGAGCAATGCTACAAGACTGTCAAACTTAAGAGGCTGTGTTTCTGTTCCACGGCATAGATTCCAGTAAGATCGTTGGAACGTACAGGTTTTACTTTCGTTTTTGGAAGCTATGCAGCCTGAAAGACTTGACGCTTTTTTTTTTTTCCTATAGCAGGGGCGGTCCTGCATTGCACACCATGTGACCGGCTGTGGTTTACACTGATTTCCTCTTTCCTGACCGTGTGGTTTACCGGAGAAGAAGCAGTTTCTCCGTTTGGCCTGGGTTATAGGAGGTGGTGAGTGCTCCAGCCATTGGGGGTATAAAGCTGCCATTTTATCTTATCTATAGTCTGCTTTATAAGCGCAAGCTATTGAGGATTCTGATGTGTTAGAGGGTACTCCCCTCTTTTTACCTAAATCTAATACCTGTCTATATTGTGAGGAGGCTGCGGTATACCCGCCTACTCAATTATGTTCCACATGCCTTGATAAAATAATCATGTCAAAGTTAATATGTTTATACCACTGAGCCGTCCCATGGGAGTTTCCGTCCCATGAGGTGCGCACCCTACAGTCATCTCCTATTACATATGCAGCTTCCTGTATCGCTCATAATCCTCCATCTGGAGGGGCCATTTTACCACCAGACTTTGCTGAGCAATTTCAAACGGCAGTATCTGCGGCCTTTAGTGCTTTACCTCGCCCTGCTTAAGTACAAGCGAAAGGTTAAATATTGCTATCCTTCCCAGGGGTCATCTACTAGCTTATTGGATTTATCTGATACAAGATTATCCAATGATGAAGGTGCCTCTGATACCTCAGAGGGTGCTCTTTCTGGGTAGGAATCTGCTGCCTCTAAGCCTCCAGCTGCAGAGGAACCAGACTTTTTAGATTTAGGATTGAGCATTTACACTTTCTGTTGAAGGAAGTTTTGGCTACTACTATCCCGCTTGAGGATAGTTCGTCTTTTAAAGAGCCCATGGATATGAAAATAGAAACTTTCAACATACAGGATATTTGTTTCAACCGGCAGCAGCTGTTGCTGGAGTGGCTACCTACTGGTGCGACTCCTTATCTGAGTTGATTGAGGTGGAGGGTCCCCTCGACGTGATCTAGGAAAGAATTAAGGCCTTAAGGGTAGCTAATTCTTTTATTTGTAATGCAAATATGCAAATTATTCGCCTGAATGTCAAATCTTCAGGTTTTTCTGTTCAAGCCCGTTGGGCACTCTGGCTGAAGTCTTGGTCTGTGGACATGACTTCGAAGTGAAGACTTCTTTCCCTCCCATTTAAGGGAAAGATTGTATTTGGTCTAGGCCTGGACTCAATTATCTCCACGGTTACTGGAGGCAAAGGTTCCTTTTACCGCAGGTTAAGAAAAACAAACCTAAAGGACATGGTCCTAATTTTCATTCGGATAAATCCCAATGTCAGCAGTCTTCGGCAAAGCCCGAGCAATCCAAGGGGACTTAGAAGCCGGCTCAGTCCTGGAATAAATCCAAGCAGAACAAGAAGCCCCCCGAGGCAAAGTTGGCATGAAGGGGTGGCCCCTGATCCAGCTCTGGATCTCGTAGGGGGCAAACTGTCGCTCTTTTCGGACGCTTGGTTTGGGGTCATACAAGACCTGTGGGTCCTGGAGGTCATTGCTCAGGGATACAGGATAGGTTTCAAGTCTCATCCACCCAGGGGAAGAGTCCTCTTGTCAAACCTGTCTTCAAGGCCAGAAAAGAGAGAAGCTTTTCTGGGGTGCATGAGATCTCTCCTCGCTGGGAGTCATTGTCCCGGTACCTCTTACAGAAAGAGGTCTGGGATACTATTTAAACCTTTTTGTGGTTCCAAAGGAGGAGGGAACTTTCTGCCCGATTCTGGACCTAAAGTGCTTAAACAAGTTCCTATCTATCCCCTCATTCAAGATGGAGACAATAAGGTCCATCCTTCCCTTAGTTCAGGAAGGACAGTTCATGACCATGATAGATCTGAAGGATGCTTACCTTCACGTTCCAATACACAGGGAACGCTTCAAGTTCCTAAGATTTTGGTTCCTAAACCAGCACTTCCAGTTTATTGCACTTCCATTTGGTCTAGCTACTGCTCCAAGAGTTTTTATGAAGATTCTAGGGGCTCTACTTGCAGTGGCCAGAACCGGAGGTATAGCAGTAGCGCCATACTGGATATTCTGGTTCAAGCTCCATCCTGTTGTCTGGCAGAGGACCATTCAAAAGCCTTTTTTATCTCTTCTTCAATCTCATGGATGAAAGATAGAATTAGAAAAGAGTTATCTTATTCCCAGTACCAGGGTGTAATTCCTGGGTACTATAATAGACTCCATATCCATGAGGATATTTCTTACAGACCAGACACGTTACAAGCCAACTTCTGCTTATCTTGCCCTCCAGACCTCCTTAAGGCACTCTGTGGCTCGGTGTATGGAGGTGATTGGTCTCAAGGTGTCCAGCATGGACATTATTCCTTTTGCCAGATTCCATCTCAGACCACTTCAGCTGTGCATGCTGAGACAGTGGAACAGTGATCATTCGGATCTGTCTCAACAGATTTCTCTAGACATCCGGTCAAGAGAATCGCTCTCCTGGTGGGTCTGTCCAGATTACCTGTAAGGGACATCCTTCTTGATACCATCCTGGGAGATTGTGACTAAGAACGCAAGTCTCTCAGGATGGGTAGCTGTTAGGGGTGCCAGGAAGCCACAGGGCCTGTGGACTCAAGAGGAATTTCTCCTCCCAATCAACATTTTGGAACTTCGAGCGATCTTCAATGCTCTGAAGGCTTGGCATTTTCTGGGTTCGTCCCAGTTGATCAGATTTCAATCAGACAACATAACCCCAGTGGCTTACATCAACCATCAGGGGGGAGCGAGGAACTCCATAGCAATGAGGAAAGTATCTCGGATTCTGGAGTGTGCGGAGGCCCACAACTGCTCGCTATCAGCGATCCACATTCCATGTGAACAACTGGGAAGCGGATTTCCTCAGCAGACGATCTCTTTAATCAGGGGGAATGGTCTCTCCATTCCGAGGTGTTTGTGGAGATTTGCAACAGATGAAGGACACCGGAGATGGATCTCATGGCGTCCCGGCTCAATTTCAAGCTGGCCAGATTTGGATCGCTGTCCAGGGATCCTCAAGTGGAGCTAACGGATGCATTAGCAGTGCCTTGGAGGTTCAATCTAATTTACATTTTTCTGCGTTATTGCTTCTCCCTCATGTAGTGGCCTACATCCATCATGGCCGCAAAGGATGTTTCTCGGATCTGGTGGTCCTCATCTCCTCCGTGGAAGTTACCTTGTCACAGGGATCTGCTGGAACAGGGTCCTTTTTGTTAATCAAAATCTATTTTCTTTGAGGTTGACTGCGTGGAGATTGAACGCTTAGTCTTAGCCAAAAAATGTTTCTTTCATGTAATTAACAAGAGTCCATGAGCTAGTGACGTATGGGATATACATTCCTACCAGGAGGGGCAAAGTTTCCCAAACCTTAAAATGCCTATAAATACACCCCTCACCACACCCACAAATCAGTTTTACAAACTTTGCCTCCAAGGGAGGTGGTGAAGTAAGTTTGTGCTAGATTCTACGTTGATATGCGCTCCGCAGCAAGTTGGAGCCCGGTTTTCCTCTCAGCGTGCAGTGAATGTCAGAGGGATGTGAAGAGAGTATTGCCTATTGAATGCAGTGATCTCCTTCTACGGGGTCTATTTCATAAGGTTCTCTGTTATCGGTCGTAGAGATTCATCTCTTACCTCCCTTTTCAGATCGACGATATACTCTTATATTTACCATTTCCTCTACTGATTCTCGTTTCAGTACTGGTTTGGCTTTCTACAAACATGTAGATGAGTGTCCTGGGGTAAGTAAGTCTTATTTTCTGTGACACTCTAAGCTATGGTTGGGCACTTTATTTATAAAGTTCTAAATATATGTATTCAAACATTTATTTGCCTTGACTCAGAATGTTCAACTTTCCTTATTTCCAGACAGTCAGTTTCATATTTGGGATTATGCATTGAATTATCATATTTTTTCTTACCTCAAAAATTTGACTTTTTTCCCTGTGGGCTGTTAGGCTCGCGGGGGCTGAAAATGCTTCATTTTATTGCGTCATTCTTGGCGCGGACTTTTTTGGCGCAAAAATTCTTTTCCGTTTCCGGCGTCATACGTGTCGCCGAAAGTTGCGTCATTTTTTGACGTTATTTTGCGTCAAAGATGTCGGCGTTCCGGATGTGGCGTCATTTTTGGCGCCAAAAGCATTTAGGCGCCAAATAATGTGGGCGTCTTTTTTGGCGCTAAAAAATATGGGCGTCATTTTTGTCTCCACATTATTTAAGTCTCATTATTTATTGCTTCTGGTTGCTAGAAGCTTGTTCACTGGCATTTTTTTCCCATTCCTGAAACTGTCATTTAAGGAATTTGATCAATTTTGCTTTATATGTTGTTTTTTTCTTTTACATATTGCAAGATGTTCCACGTTGCAACTGAGTCAGAAGATACTACAGGAAAATCACTGCACAGTGCTGGAGCTACCAAGCTAAGTCTGCTATAAACTTTTGGTATCTGTTTTCTCCAGCTGTTATTTGTATTGCATGTCATGTCAAACTTATTAATGCAGATAAAATTTCCTTTAGTACTGTTACATTACCTGTTGCTGTCCGTCAACATCTAATTTTCAGAGTGTTCCTGATAACATAAGAGATTTTATTTTTTAAAATCCATTAAGAAGGCTATGTCTGTTATTTCTCCTTCTAGTATACATAAAAGTCTTTTAAAACTTCTCTTTTTTTCAGATGAATTTTTAAATGAACATCATCATTCTGATACTGATAATGGTTCTTCTGGTTCAGAGGTTTCTGTCTCAGAGGTTGATGCTGATAAATCTTTGTATTTGTTCAAGATGGAATTTATTCGTTCTTTACTTAAAGAAGTGTTATTTGCATTAGAAATAGAGGATTCTGGTCCTCTTGATACTAAATGTAAACGTTTAAATAAGGTTTTTAAATCTCCTGTAGTTATTCCAGAAGTGTTTTATCTCCCTGATGCTATTTCTGAAGTAATTTCCAGGGAATGGAATAATTTGGGTAATTTATTTACTCCTTCTAGACGTTTAAGCAAATTATATCCTGTGCCATCTGACAGATTAGAGTTTTTTGGGACAAAAATCCCTAAGGTTATGGGGCTGTCTCTACTCCTGCTAATGTACTACTATTCCTATGGCAGATAGTACTTCATTTAAGGATCCTTTAGATAGGAAAATTGAATCTTTTCTAAGAAAAGCTTACTTATGTTCAGGTAATCTTCTTAGACCTGCTATATTTTTAGCGGATGTTGCTGCAGCTTCAACTTTTTGGTTAGAAGCTTTAGCGCAACAAGTAACAGATCATAATTTTATAGCATTATTATTATTATTCTATAACATGCTAATAATTTTATTGGTGATACCATCTTTTGATATCATTAGAGTTGATGTCAGGTATATGTCTCTAGCTATTTTAGCTAGAAAAGCTTTATGGATTAAACTTGGAATGCTGACATGTCTTCTAAGTCAACTTTGCTTTCCCTTTCTTTCCAGGGTAAATAATCATTTCGTTCCTTTCCTCACAACAAGGAACAAAAGCCTGATCCTTCATCCTCAGGAGCGGTATCAGTTTGGAAACTATTTCCAGTTTGGAATATATCCAAGCCTTATAGAAACCTATAGCCAGCTCCTAAGTATCTATGAAGGTGCGGCCCTTATTCCAGCTCAGCTGGTATGGGGCAGATTACGTTTTCTTCAAAGAAATTTGGATCAATTCCGTTCTTAATCTCTGGTTTCAGAAACATTGTTTCAGAAAGGTACAGAATTGGCTTCAAGTTAAGGCCTCCTGCTAAGAGATTCTTTTCTTTCCCGTGTCCCAGTTGACACAGCAAGGCTCAGCATTTCTGAAATGTGTTTCAGATCTAGAGTTGGCTGGAGTATTTATGCCAGTTCCAGTTCTGGAACAGGGGCTGGGGTTTTATTTTATCTCTTCATTGTACCAAAGAAGGTCAATTCCTTCAGACCAGTTCTGGATCTATCATTATTGAATCGTTATGTTAGGATACCAACATTCAAGATGGTTACTGTAGGACTATCCTGCCTTTTGTTTAGCAAGGGCATTATATGTCTACAATAGATTTACAGGATGTGTATCTGCATATTCCGATTCATCCAGATCACTTTTAGTGTCTGAGATTCTCTTTTTAGACAAGCATTACCAGTTTTGTGGCTCTACTGTTTGGCCTAGCCTCAGTTCCAAGAATTTTTTTCAAAGGTTCTCGGTGCCCTTCTTTCTGTAATCAGAGAATAGGGTTTTGGTATTTCCTTATTTGGACGATATCTTGGTACTTGCTCAGTCTTCTCATTTTCGAAGAATCTCATACGAATCGACTTGTGTTGTTTCTTCAAGTTCATGGTTGGAGGATCAATTTACCAATCAGTTCATTGATTCCTCAGACAAGGGTAACCTTTTTAGGTTTCTAGATAAATTCAGTGTCTATGACTCTGTCCTTGTCAGACAAGAGAAGTTTAACATTGATATCAGCTTGTCAAAACCTTCAGTCACAATCATTCCCTTTGGTAGCCTTATGCATGGAAATGTTGGGTCTTAGGACTGCCGCATCAGATGCGATCTCCTTTGCTCGTTTTCACATGCGACCTCTTCAGCTCTGTATGCTGAACCAATGGTGCAGGGATTACTCAAAGATATCTCAATTAATATCTTTAAACCGATTTTACGACACTCTCTGACATGGTGGACAGATCACCATCGTTTAGTTCAGGGGGCTTCTTTGTTCTTCCGACCTGGACTATAATCTCAACAGATACAAGTCTTACAGGTTGGGGAGCTGTGTGGGGGTATCTGACGGCACAAGGGGTTTGGGAATCTCAGGAGGTGAGATTTCCGATCAATATTTTGGAACTCCGTGCAATTTTCAGAGCTCTTCAGTCTTGGCCTCTTCTGAAGAGAGAGTTGTTCATTGTTTTCAGATAAGACAATGTCACAACTGTGGCATACATCAATCATCAAGGAGGGACTCACAGTCCTCTGGCTATGAAAGAAGTATCTCGAATTTTGGTTTGGGCGGAATCCAGCTCCTGTCTAATCTCTGCGGTTTATATCCCAGGTATGGACAATTGGAAAGCGGATTATCTCAGTCGCCAAACGTTGCATCCGGGCGAATGGTCTCTTCACCCAGAGGTATTTCTTCAGATTGTTCAAATGTGGGAACTTCCAGAAATAGATCTGATGGCTTCTCATCTAAACAAGAAACTTCCCAGGTATCTGTCCAGATCCCGGGATCCTCAGGCGGAGGCAGTGGATGCATTTTCACTTCCTTGGAAGTATCATCCTGCCTATATCTTTCCGCCTCTAGTTCTTCTTCCAAGAGTAATCTCCAAGATTCTGAAGGAATGCTCGTTTGTTCTGCTGGTAGCTCCGGCATGGCCTCACAGGTTTTGGTATGCGGATCCTGTCCGGATGGCCTCTTGCCAACCGTGGACTCTTCCGTTGAGACCAGACCTTTTGTCTCAAGGTCCTTTTTTCCATCAGGATCTGAAATCCTTAAATTTAAAGGTATGGAGATTGAACGCTTGATTCTTGGTCAAAGAGGTTTCTCTGACTCTGTGATTAATACTATGTTATCCAGAGAGATATATTATAGAGTCTGGAAGACTTATATTTCTTGGTGTCTTTCTCATCATTTTTCTTGGCATTCTTTTAGAATACCGAGAATATTACAATTTCTTCAGGATGGTTTAGATAAGGGTTTGTCCGCAAGTTCCTTGAAAGGTCAAATCTCTGCTCTTTCTGTTCTTTTTCACAGAAAGATTGCTATTCTTCCTGATATTCATTGTTTTGTACAAGCTTTGGTTCGTATAAAGCCTGTCATTAAGTCAATTTCTCCTCCTTGGAGTTTGAATTTGGTTCTGGGGGCTCTTCAAGCTCCTCCATTTGAACCTATGCATTCATTGGATATTAAATTACTTTCTTGGAAAGTTTTGTTCCTTTTGGCCATCTCTTCTGCCAGAAGAGTTTCTGAATTATCTGCTCTTTTTTGTGAGTCTCCTTTTCTGATTCTTCATCAGGATAAGGCGGTGTTGCGAACTTCTTTTGAATTTTTACCTAAAGTTGTGAATTCCAACAACATTAGTAGAGAAATTGTGGTTCCTTCATTATGTCCTAATCCTAAGAATTCTAAGGAGAAATCGTTGCATTCTTTGGATGTTGTTAGAGCTTTGAAATATTATGTTGAAGCTACGAAATCTTTCTGTAAGACTTCTAGTCTATTTGTTATCTTTTCCGGTTCTAGGAAAGGCCAGAAAGCTTCTGCCATTTCTTTGGCATCTTGGTTGAAATCTTTAATTCATCTTGCCTATGTTGAGTCGGGTAAAATTCCGCCTCAGAGAATTACAGCTCATTCTACTAGGTCAGTATCTACTTCCTGGGCGTTTAGGAATGAAGCTTCGGTTGACCAGATCTGCAAAGCAGCAACTTGGTCCTCTTTGCATACTTTTACTAAATTCTACCATTTTGATGTATTTTCTTCTTCTGAAGCAGTTTTTGGTAGAAAAGTTCTTCAGGCAGCGGTTTCAGTTTGAATCTTCTGCTTATGTTTTTTGTTAAACTTTATTTTGGGTGTGGATTATTTTCAGCAGGAATTGGCTGTCTTTATTTTATCCCTCCCTCTCTAGTGACTCTTGTGTGGAAAGATCCACATCTTGGGTAGTCATTATCCCATACGTCACTAGCTCATGGACTCTTGTTAATTACATGAAAGAAAACATAATTTATGTAAGAACTTACCTGATAAATTCATTTCTTTCATATTAACAAGAGTCCATGAGGCCCACCCTTTTTTGTGGTGGTTATGATTTTTTTGTATAAAGCACAATTATTCCAATTCCTTATTTTATATGCTTCGCACTTTTTTTCTTATCACCCCACTTCTTGGCTATTCGTTAAACTGATTTGTGGGTGTGGTGAGGGGTGTATTTATAGGCATTTTAAGGTTTGGGAAACTTTGCCCCTCCTGGTAGGAATGTATATCCCATACGTCACTAGCTCATGGACTCTTGTTAATATGAAAGAAATGAATTTATCAGGTAAGTTCTTACATAAATTATGTTTTTTCTGAGGGGGTTATTGACACTCTCATTCAGGCTCATAAGCCTGTTACTCATCACATCTATCATAAGGTGTGGAGAGCTTACTTATTCTGGTGTGAAGAGTGTGGTTTTGCCTGGCATAAGGTCAAGGCTGCCAGGATTCTTTCCTTTCTCCAGGATGGTCTGGAGAAAGGCCTTTCTGCCAGTTCCCTGGGGAGATCAATTTTGGCCCTTTCTGTTTTGCCGCACAAAAGGCTTGCGGAGCTCCCTGACGTGCAGTCCTTCATTAAGTCTCTGATCAGGATCAGACCTGTGTTTAGATCTAAAGCCACCTTGGAGTTTGAATCTTTTTGCAACGGGCTCTGTGTGAGCCTATGCATTCGGCTGACATTAAGTTGTTCTGGAAGGTTCTTTTTCTATTGACTATTGTGTCGGCATGCAGAGTTTCTGAAATGGCTGCCTTGCAATGTGAGCCTCCTTATCTGGTGTTCCACACTGATAAAGCTGTTTTACGTACCCGCTTGGGTTTTCTTCCTAAGGTGGTGTCTAATCGTAACATCAATCAGGAGTTCCTTCCTTATGTCCTAATCCTTCCTTTTTCGAAGGAACGTTTACTTCATAATCTGGATGTGGTTTGAACTTTGAAGTTTTATCTTCAAGCTACTAAGGATTTTAGACAAACTTCTTCCTTGTTTATTATCTACTCTGGGAAGTGTAAGGGTCTGAAGGCCTCTTCGACTTCATCTTTTTGGTTGAGGAGCGCTATAGGCTTAGCTTAAAAGTCAGCGGGACTTAGACCTCCTCAGAGGATTGTGGCTCATTCTACTAGAGCGGTGGCTTCCTCTTGGGCCTTTAAGAACGAGGCCTCTATGGATCAGATTTGTAAGGCGGCTACCTGGTCCTCCTTACATACTTTTTCAAAGTTCTACAAACTTGATGTTTTTGCTTCAGTGGAAGCAGCTTTTGAGAGAAAATGTTTTTCAGGCTGTGATGCCCTCAGATTAGGGTCTGCATTTCTTTTACACCACCCGTTATCATTCAGTGTTCTCTAGAGCTTTGGTATAGTTTTCCCAACAGTAAGGAATGATTCAGTGGACTCTCCTCATATTAAGAAGGAAAACATAAATTATGCTTACCTGATGATAATTTAATTTCCTTCTGTATGAGGAGAGTCCACTGCCCCTCGCCCCTATACTCTGATGGGCGGACCAAATGTGTTTTTCTGTTCCGGCACCGTTTATACCCTGATATTTGTCCTACTGTTCCTTGTGCCCTTGGCAGAATGACTGGGGTATGAGGAAAGTAGGGGGTAAGCCTTTGGCTGGGGTGTCTTTTCCTGGTGGCCAGGTTCAGTATTTCCCAACAGTAAGGAATGATGCCGTGGACTCTCCTCATACAGAAGGAAATTAAATTATCATCCTGAGAATGCTCTTAACAGATCTGCCAACTCTAGAAATTGTTTTATCAAGTCTTTCATATTGCTTAAAGGGACACTCAAGTCAAAATTAAACTTGCATGATATAGATAGAGCATGCAATTTTAAACAACTTTCCAATTTACTTCCATTAACAAAATGTGCACAGTCTCTTTTTTTTTTTTATATATATATATATATATTTACTTTTTGAGTCATCAGCTCCTACTGAGCATGTGCAAGAATTCAGAATATACATATATGCTTTTGTAACTGGCTGATAGCGGTCACATGATGCAGTTGGAGTGGAAATAGACATAACTACTCATTTGAAGTTCAGACTAAGTGCTATTGCATTGTCTTGTTATCATGCATTTGTTGATTATGCAAATCTACTGTATTGTCTGGTCCTTTTAAGAATATAAGTAAATCATCTGCAAACAATGTTAGAATCATCTTATTCTGTGCAATGGTAATACCTGTTAACTCCTGACGCAGGAGAATTGCAAAGGGCTCCAATGAAATGTTAAAAAGTAGTGGTGATAGAGGGCATCCTTGCCTGGTGCCTTTTTCTAGGATGATACTATTGGTTAAATTATTGACTGATGCCCATTATCAACCATCTGTCCTGCGTTCCAATTGCACGTTGTGTTTCTTAATCCGAGTTTATCATTAGAAAACCCTTTTGCAAAACACTTGTGCTCCCATAAGTTGGTTTGTCTTGATGGACACTTAACGCACCATACGGTCAAGCTGCTCCTACAACAGCTCGATATGGTTGAGATCTGGTGACTGTGTTGAACACTCAAAGACAGAATGCCAGCTGCTTCTTCCCTAAAAAGTTCTTGCATAGTTTGGAGCTGTTCTTTGGATCATTGTCCTCTTGTAGGAGGAAACTGGCTCCAATCAAGCGCAGTCCACAGGGTATGGCATGGCGTTAAAAAATGGAGTTATAACCCTCCTTCTTCAAGGTCCCTTTTACCCTGTATAAATCACCCACATTACCACCACCAAAGCACCCACATACCATCACATTGCCTCCACCATGCTTGACAGTTGGCAGATTTTTTTCCCCCCAATCTTCCTCTGTCCCTTGTCTGTGTTCCTTAGACCTTTTTAATCTTTACTTTTTTTTTGTCCAGTTTGAAAGATGGATTTTTATTTGCAACTCTGCCTAGAAGGCCAGCATCCCAAAGTGGCCTCTTCACTGTTGATGTTGAGACTGGTATTTTACAGGTACTATTTAATGAAGCTGCCAGTTAAGGACCTGTGAAGCGTCTATTTCTCAAACTGGAAACTCTAATGTATTTGTCCTCTTGCTCAGTTGTACACCGGGAACTCCCACTCCGCTTTTTATTCTGGTTAGAGAGACAGTTTGCACGGTTCTGTGAAGGGAGTAGTACACAGCATTATATGAGCTCTTCAGTTTCTTGTCAATTTTGCACATGTAATAGGCTTCATTTCTCAGCAAAAGAATAGACTGATGAATTTAAGAAGAAAAGTTGTTTGTTTCTGGCCATCTTGAGCCTGTAAATGAACCCACAATTGATAGTACTCCAGATACTCAGTCTAATGAAGTCCAGTTTCATTGCTTCTTTAATCAGCACAAGTGTTTTCAGCTGTGCTAACATAATTGCAAAAGGGTTTTCTAATGATAAATTCGGATTAAGAAACACAACGTGCAATTGGAACGCAGGACAGATGGTTGATAATGGGCCTCAGTCAATAATTTAACCAATAGTATCATCCTAGAAAAAGGCACCAGGCAAGGATGCCCTCTATCACCACTACTTTTTAACATTTCATTGGAGCCCTTTGCAATTCTCCTGCGTCAGGAGTTAACAGGTATTACCATTGCACATAATAAGATGATTCTAACATTGTTTGCAGATGATTTACTTATATTCTTAAAAGGACCAGTCAATACAGTAGATTTGCATAATCAACAAATGCATGATAACAAGACAATGCAATAGCACTTAGTCTGAACTTCAAATGAGTAGTTATGTCTATTTCCACTCCCACTGCATCATGTGACCGCTATCAGCCAGTTACAAAAGCATATACGTATATTCTGAATTCTTGCACATGCTCAGTAGGAGCTGATGACTCAAAAAGTGTATATATATATATATATATATATATATATATATATATATATATATATATATAAGACTGTGCACATTTTTTAAAGCTCTGAGAATTGCTAATTCTTTTATCTGTGATGCGAACATGCAAATTATTCGCCTAAATGCAAATGCCTCTGGCTTTGCGGTCCTATCCCGCTTTGCGCTGTAGTTGAAGTCTTGGTCTGCGGATATGACTTTTAAGTCAAGACTCCTTTCTCTTCCCTTCAAGAGAAAGATTTTTTTATTTTATTTTATTTTTGTTGAGGTTCAAGGCAAGGCATACATGAACGAAAAACCAAGCATAATAATAATAACATATAAGCTTCATATGGTACAAATCCATAAATACATAGTATATTTCAAAAGGACATTTTAGAGATATAATATACAGATAGAATGCCTATTATTCTTGAATGCCTCCCCAATGATACAAGAGGCCACTCTTGAACCTCATATATATGCATATAAGAATATATGGGAAACTATTGCTAGCAATGGAAACAACTTTTGGATTTCCAGACAAGAACCTCATTTTTTTTAAGTTTACTTTAAATTATTTTCATTATGCTGCAACTGTTAACTATAAAGAGGACACAATAAACAAAGTGTAAACACTTATTATATGTATAAAACAAAAAAATTATTGGTAGAAATATGCTTAATGTTACCAAGAGACCTAGCTGCGGTTCTGGAGATCCCTGCTGTTGTATGGTTAGAGAAGGGGGATTAAGTTAAAAACAGGTAAATCTTAGGGACTAGATGTTGTGTTAGGATTTCTTAAGAGCTGGGTATAGATCTCTACCCTAAGTTAATATATGAGACAAGGTACTCCCTTTTATTGTGGCACAGAATAATCAAATCTGAATATCTGGGTAGTAGTACTAAAAAGACGGTCTGCGTATCATAAGCCCTTCAACATATCACGCTGTACCTAGTAGCTATAAGGAACACATAACAAACATGGTATACATCCTTATCATATAGTTGGTAATTGATGGTAGCATAAGTCCAAATGACAGGAGATACAACTGCAGGTCTGAGGATCCCCACTATTGTACGAGTAAGGGAAGGGGCAATATTGATAATGTAGGGACCGATAAAGCTAAGTGGCATACAGCAGTTAGTCAGAAGCTATTTTTAGGTCACTTGACACTAATAACATATAAGATATAGTATACACTCCCCCTGATACGCAAACTTAGACACACTGGCTAAGTTATACTGGATGGCCAGATGGTAATACTGAAATATAGGCAATGAAATATAACCCCAACCTTACATAGTACTCTGAACCCCCATTCTTTCAGTTACATACATAGATATAAAAGCTGAAAAAAGCCTAGTGCTACCCCATGCGTGCAATTAGCATTCAAACCTGACCAAAATAGCAAATTTGTAAAGACCCATATAGCTCAAAATAGTGATATGATTGCAGGACCAGCCTACCTTAAAAACAGTGGAAGGAGAGTTTTGTAACGCAATATAGAGGGGACAAGAGCCTCAGAGTGGAATTCACAACATGTACAATGTCAAGATATAAGATACTATAAAATGGGTTATAATCAACGCCAGAGTTAACTAGTAGTTAGCACTAAGCTATACTTAATTGCATAAGGATGGTAAAATATAAATTCACAAGAAAAAAAACAATGTGGGTAGTAATCAATGTGGGGAGTCTATGTGTTAAAGTTCAGTAGTTGTTATATGAGGAACAGGGAATCACTGCTTGGGATGATAACGGATTTAAGAGTTATCTTACACCTGGTTCCAAAGTCAGTGTATTTTACCATAGCATTTCTTTTAGCGGCTAACTGCCATATCTAAGAGGTTTCCAAGACACCCCTCGAGCACAAGGGAAAAGCAGGGCTCCTGGGTCCCAAGCAATGCGATAATGCGAATATGGCCACATTAGAGTCGACAAGTATTGAACTGCGTTGCAGGGGAATACATGCAGCCTCATCACAGCTGAGGGAGGATATTTAGCATGCAGTAAAGGGATCGTGCCTATGCGGTCTTGTTTTTGCACTGGGAGCGCTTGTCTGTTGCTTCCTATATTTTCCCGCACCTGCGGCCCCTCTAATTGTAGTCCTTGTGGGATGCCTGCAAAGACCAACCGCTGCCTTTATCCACAGCTCTAAGTCAAGCCGCACTGCTGTTCTTATAGATCCAAGCTGTCTGACCTCCACTGATATACTAGAGGTAGGGTGCAAACGCCGGGGGCCCCAACGCGTCAACACCCCCTCTTTCCATCTTGCAGACTTCAGGTTGGGTAAATTTGTGAAGTGGGTTAACGCTGCTATGATCAAATTCCAAAGTAAGCTCATTTTCCAAAGCAGCATGGTGGCATTGAAGCAAACTGTGCAATTTCCCCAGGAAACTTGAGGGGATCTCCATATCGGGTACCATATCGGGTATATAGTAAAACACAGTAAGCAATGATGAGACAGGCAGTGGTTTTCTGAGAATATATTGTGTCTTGCGAGAGAAAAAAAAAATTTGCTGTGTCTTGTGGAGTTTAACTGCTTCCTAACGACAGAGGCAAATTAATGCCCTGCCGGGGGGGTGGTGAGATGGTAGGCCGCAACCCTTAAGTCATTCCGGTACGCTGGATATTATCTCTACTTCAAAAATAATAGTATGGTGTGAAAGAGCTTGCTTTTCTGTATATCCTATCTCCAAAAGATAAATGCGATGAAGTGGTAAAAAAGGAATTTCACGCAGCTTTGTGCAGAGAGTTACAGGAGCTGATGATTTTGCAGCCTATCATGACCACTGCCCGGAAGTTCCCCCAGAAAGATTTTATTTGGTCCAAGCCTGGACCATTTTACGTTCAACAAGTCTAAGGGATGACAATGTTCTAATTTTCGTTCCTTTCGTTCTGAAAAATCGCAACGACAACAATCCTCCTCCAAGCCTGAGCAACCCAAGAGTACTTGGAAGCTAAGTCCTGGAATAAATCCAAGCAGAATAAGAAGCCTTCCGAAAACAAATCAGCATGAAGGGGTGGCCCCCGATTTGGGATCGGATCGTGTAGGGAGCAGACTGTCTCTTTTTTCAGACGCCTGGTTCAAGGACGTACAGGATCTGTGGGTCCTGGAGGTGGTATCTCAGAGATGCATGATAGATACGAGAGAAGGAATCTGCCCCTTGGCAGATGAGATTTGAAGCCTGTCTACCAGACCAGTAAAGAGGGATGCCTTTCTAGAGTGCGTTCGGGATCTATCCTCTTTAGGAGTTGTTGTCCCGGTGCCTATCGAAGAAAGAGGTTTGGGGTTTTATTCAAACCTTCTCATGGTCCAAAAGAAGGAGGGAACTTTTCGCCCAATTCTGGACCTAAAGTTCTTAAACAAATTTCTCAGTGTTTCTTCCTTCAAGATGGAGATAAGGTTCATCCATCCTTTAATTCAGGAAGGCCAGTTTATAACCACTATAGATCTGAAGGACGCTTACCTTCATGTTCCAATCCACAGGGAACACTTTCAGTTCCTGAGGTTTGCTTTCCTAGACCAGCACTTCCAGTTCATTGCCCTTCTGTTTGGCGTAGCTACTTCTCCAAGAATCTTTACGAAGGTTCTGGGGGCTCTTCAGGCCAGTGCCAGAACTCAGGGTATTGCATTAGCCCCATACTTGGACGATATACTGGTGCAAGCACCATCCTTTCGTCTTGCGGAAGAATTCTCTGAGAACCTTTTCTGTCTACTTCGATCCCATGGATGAAAGATAAACTTGGAAAATAGTTCTTTTATCCCAATAGACTCCATATCCATGAGGATATTTCTAACAGACCAGAGACAATGCAAGTTAACTTCGACATGTCTTTACCTCCAGACCTCTTTGAGTTCCTCTGTGGCTCAGTGTATGGAGGTGATTTGGTCTCATGGAGTCCTGCATGGACATCATTCCTTTTTCCAGGTTCTGTCTCAGACCTTTACAACTGTGCATGCTGAGGCAGTGGAACTGCGATCATTCAGATCAACAGATTGTATTAGACAGCCGGTTGAGAGAATCACTCTCTTGGTGGCTCTGTCCTGATGGACATGCTTCTTAAGACCATCCGAGGAGATTGTGACTATGGACGCAAGCCTACCCAGATCGGGAACCGTTTAGGGTGCCAGGAAGGCACAGGGGTTGTGGACTCAGGAGGAGTCCTCCCTCCCTATCAATATGTTGGAACTACGGGCCATTTTCAAGGCCTTGAAGGCTTGGCCACTTCTGGGTTCGTCCCAGTTTATCAGATTCCAATTAGACAATATAACCTTGGTGGCTTACATCAACCATCAGGGGGGAACGACAAGTTCCTTGGCGATAAAGCAAGTATCTCAGATTCTGGAGTGAGCGGAGGCCCACAGCTGTTCGCTCTCAACAATCCACATTCCGAGTGTGGACAACTGGGAGGCAGATTTTCTTAGCAGGCAATCCTTCCATCCAGGGGAATGGTCTCTCCATCCCAAGGTCTTTACAGAGATATGCATCAAGTGGGGGATGCCGGAGAAAGATCTCAATACCAAGCTACCCAGCTACAGGTCGAGGTTGAGGGATCACCAAGCAGATCTAATAGATGCACTAGTAATGCTCTAGAGGTTCAAACTCCTATCTTTTTCCTCCATTACCGCAAACTGGGTACTTGCAGATAGCTGCCAATACCCAAGATGGCGGCAAATAGGTAGAGGGGGGAGGGATAGAGAGCTATATGGGGGGATCAGGGAGGTTGGGGGCTAAGGGGGGGGGGATCCAACTCTGCAGAATCAATAGAAAAAAAAAGCTTTTTATTTTAGTACTGGCAGACTTTCTGCCAGTACTTAAGATGGCGATGACAATTGTGAGGTGGGGTAGGGAAGAGAGCTGTTATAGGGGGGCCAGGGAGGGATCAGGGGGTGGGATGTGTCAGGTGGGAGGCTGATCTCTACACTAAAGTTAAATTTAACCCTACAAGCTACCTAATTAACCCCTTAACTGCTGGGCATAATACAAGAGTATTGTCTCTCAAGGGTATCGAATAGGTTTCAAAGTAAGACCTACTGTGAGAAGGTTCTTTCTCTCTAACGTTCCAACAAATCCGGTGAAGGCTCAGGCTTTTCTGAAGTGTGCTTTCAGTGGTAATAATACCAGTTCAGTTTCACGAACAGGGTCTAGGGTTTTATTCAAATCTATTCATTGTCCCAAAGAAAGAATATTCATTCAGGCCAGTTCTGGATCTGAAGTTTTTTAATTGTTTTGTAAGAGTCCCACCTTTCAAGATGGTGACTATAAGGACTATTCTGCCTTTTTGTTTAGCAAGGTCATTATATATCCACGATAGACTTACAGGATGCTTATCTTCACATTCCGATTCATCCAGACCACTATCGGTTTCTGAGATTCTCTTTTCTAGACAAGCATTACCAATTTGTCGCTCTTCTTTTTGGCCTAGCAACAGCTCCAAGGATCTTTTTGAAGGTTCTCGGTGCCCTTCTATCAGTAATCAGAGAACAGGGTATTGCCGTGTTTCCTTATTTGGACGATATCTTGGTACTAGCTCATTCTTTACATTTAGCCGAATCTAGTGTTGTTTCTTCAAAGACATGGTTGGAGGATCAATTTGCCAAAGAGTTTCTTAATTCCTCAGACAAGGGTCACCTTTTTAGGTTTCCAGATAGATTCAGTGTCCATGACTCTGTCCTTAACAGACAAGAGACAAATTAAATTGGTTTCATCTTGTCAAAATCTTCAGTCTCAATCATTCCCTTCAGTGGCTATGTGCATGGAAGTTTTAGTTCTCATGACTGCAGCATCGGACGCAATCCCCTTTGCTTGTTTTCTCATGAGACCTCTACAGCTTTGTATGCTGAATCAGTGGTGCAGGGATTATACTCCGATATCACACTTGATATACTTAAATCTCAAAATTCAATTCTCTCTGACTGGTGGTTAGACCATCATCTTTTAATTCAGGGGGCCTCTTTCGTCCTACCTGGACTGTGATCACAACAGATGCAAGTCTTTCAGGTTGGAGAGCTGTCTGGGGATCTTTGGCAGCACAAGGGTTTTGGAAACCTCAAGAGGCGAGGTTGCCAATCAATATTTTAAAACTCTGTGCTATTTTCAGGGCTCTTCAGGTTTGGCCTCTGTTAAAGAGAGAACCATTCATTTTGTTTTCAGACACACAATATCACAACTGTGGCATATGCCAATCATCAGGGTGGGACTCGCAGTCCCCTAGCTATGAAAAGTATATTGGATACTTTCTTGGGCAGAATCCAGCTCTTGTCTAATTTCTGAGGTACATATCCCAGACAATTGGGAAGCGGATTATCTCAGCCGTCAGACCTTACATCCGGGGGAGTGGTCTCTGTATTTTGTCAGAATGTACAGATGTGGGGTCTTCCAGAAATAGATCTGATGGCTTTTCATCTAAACAAGGAACTTCCCAGGAACCTGTCCAGGTCCAGGGATGCTCAGGTGGAGTTGATGGATGCTTTAACAGTTCCTTGGTTTTACCAACCTGCTTATATCTTTCCGCCTCTAGTTCTTCTTCCAAGAGTTATCTCCAAGATCATTATGGAACAATCGTATGTGTTGCAGATAGCACCAGCGTGGCCTCACAGGTTTTGGTATGCGGGTCTTGTTCGGATGTCCAGTTGCCAGCCTAGGTCACTTCCTCTAAGACCAGACCTGTCTCGAAGGCTGTTTTTCCATCAGGATCTCAAATTGTTAAATTTGAAGGTATGAAAATTGAACGCTTAGTCATAAGGGTTTCTCTGACTCTGTGATTAATACTATGCTACAGGTCGTAAGTCTGTTTCAAGGAAGATTTATTATCGAGTTTGGAAGACCTATATTACATGACATTCTTCTCATAAATTCTCCTGACATTCTTTTAGAATTCCTAGAATTTTACAGTTTCTTCAGGATGGTTTGAATAAAGGTTTGTCTGCAAGTACTTTGAAGGGACAAATCTCTGCTCTTTCTGTTTTATTTCATAAAAAGATTGCTAAGCTTCCTGATATTCACTGTTTTTTTCAGGCTTTGGTTCGTATCAAGCCTGTTATTAAATCAATCTCTCCTCCTTGGAGTCTTAATTTGGTTTTGAAGACTTTGCAGGCTCCTGCTTTTGAGCCTATGCGTTCTTTGGATATTAAACTATTTTCTTGGAAAGTGTTTCTTTTAGCTATCTCTTCAGCTAGAAGAATTTCCGAATTTTGTGCTGTCTCTTGTGAGTCTCCTTTTCTGATTTTTTTTTTTTCATCAGGATAAGACTGTTTTGCGGACTAAGTTTAAATTTCTTCCTAAGGTTGTGAATTCTAACTACATTAGTAGAGAAATTGTTGTTCCTTCCTTGTGTCCTAATCCCAAGAATGCTCTTGAAAGATCTTTGCATTCTTTGGATGTTGTAAGAGCTTTGAAATATTCTGTTGAAGCTATTAAAGATTTCAGGAAGACTTATAGTCTATTTGTTGTCTTCTCTGGTTCTAGGAAAGGTCAGAAAGCTCCTGCCATTTCTTTGGCATCTTGGTTGAAGTTTTTGATTCATGAAGCTTATTTGGAGGCGGGACAGTCCCCACCTCAGAGAATCACAGCTCATTCTACTAGATCAGTCTCTACTTCTTGGGCTTTTAAGAATGATGCTTCAGTTGATCAGATTTGCAGAGCAGGAACTTGGTCTTCTTTGCATACATTTACTAAATTTTACCATTTTGATGTATTTGGTAGAAAAGTTCTTCAGGCAGATGTTTCATTTTGATTCTTCTGCTAATGTGTTAAGTTTTTTCTTTCAATTTATGAGAAAATCTTTATTTCATATTGGCAAGAATTCATGAGACCCACCCTTTTTCTTGTGGTTTTTTTTTTTTTATAAAAGCACAATTATATTTCCAGTTCCTCTTTTTTGTATGCTTTTTTTTACTCCTTTTTCTATCACCCCACTACTTGGCTATTTGTTAAACTGAATTGTGGGTGTGGTGGGGGGTGTATTTAATAGGCATTTTGAGGTTTGGCAAACTTTGCCCCTCCTGATAGGATTGTATATCCCATACGTCACTAGCTCATGGACTCTTGCCAAAATGAAAGAAATTAATTTATCAGGTAAGTTCTTACATAAACTATGTTTTATTGCCCTGTAACTTGCAAAGAACATGTAAACATTGGGTATTTGTAAACTCAGAAAATTTAGAAACTATTTAGCATTGTAGTTTTTTGGTGGTTGTAGATGTGTAACAGATTTTGGGGATCAAAGTTAGAAAATTTTTTTTTTCAATTTTTTCATTATATTTTAGAATTGTTTTTTATAGTAAATTATAAGATATGATGAAAATACTGGTATCTTTAGAAATTCCATTTAATGGCGAGAAAAACAGTATATAATATGTGTGGGTACAGAAAATGAGTAAGAGGAAAATTACAGCTAAACACAAACACTGCAAAAATGTAAAAATAGCCCTGGTCCTTAAAGGGACACTGACCCAGTTTTTTTCTTTTGTGATTCAGATAGAGCATGTAATTTTAAGCAACTTTCTAATTTACTCCTATTCTCAAATTTTCTTCATTCTCTTGGTATCTTTATTTGAAATGCAAAAATTTAAGTTTAGATGCCGGACCATTTTTGGTGAATAACCTGGGTTATTCTTGCTGATTGGTGAATAAATTGATCCACCAATAAAAAAAGTGCTGTCCAGAGTCTTGAACCAAAAAAGCTTAGATGCCTTCTTTCTTTCATGTAATTAGCAAGAGTCCATGAGCTAGTGACGTATGGGATATACATTCCTACCGGGAGGGGCAAAGTTTCCCAAACCTCAAAATGCATATAAATACACCCCCACCACACCCACAATTCAGTTTTACAAACTTTGCCTCCCGTGGAGGTGGTGAAGTAAGTTTGTACTAGATTCTACGTTGATATGCGCTTCGCAGCAGGCTGAAGCCCGGTTTTCTTCTCAGAGTGCAGTGAATGTCAGAGGGATGTGAAGAGAGTATTGCCTATTTGAATTCAATGGTCTTCCTCTAGGGGATCTATTTCATAGGTTCTCTGTTATCGGTCGTAGAGATTTCTTCTCCTACCTCCCTTTTTCAGATCGACGATATACTCTTATATAACATTACCTCTACTGATTCTCGTTTCAGTACTGGTTTGGCTATCTACTATATGTAGATGAGTGTCTTAGGGTAAGTAAGTCTTATTTCTATTTATGACACTCAAAGCTATGGTTGGGCACTTTATATGTAAAGTTCTAAATATATGTGTTTAAACTTATATTTGCCATGATTCAGGATAATCAGTATTCCTTCATTCAGACTGTCAGTTTCATTTTTTTGGGAAAATGCATAGATTCATTTTTTTTACCTTAATTTTCAATTGACTTTTTTTCAAAAATTGCGGGCTGTTAGGCTCGCGGGTGCAGAAAATGTTTCTATTTATTGCGTCATTTTTGGCGCGAGACTTTTTTGGCAAAAAAATGTCATCATTTCCGGTGTCATAGTTGGCGCCGGAAGTTTTTTCGTAATTGCGTCTTTTTTGACGTTTGTATATTGCGGACGTTTTTTTGGCGCCAAAAAATATGGGCGTCATTCTTGGCGCCAAAATGTGTGAGCGTCATACTTAGCGCCAGTTTTTTTCACACTATTTCAGTCTCACTTTTCAGTTGTTTCTGGTTTTCTAGAGGCTTGTTTCATTTTGCATTTTTTCCCATTTCCTGAAACTGCCATTTAAGGAATTTGATAATTTTGCTTTTTATGTTTTTTCTTTTACATATTGCAAGATGTCACTACCTGTCCCTGGATCAGAATCTACTTCTGGAAAAGCGCTGCCTGATGTTGGTTCTACCAAAGCGAAGTTCATTTGTTGTAAACTTTTGGTAACTGTTCTGGCGGCTGTTGTTTGTGATAATTGTCATAATAAGCTATCAAACGCAGATAGCATTTCCATTAGTAATAATCCATTACCTGTTGTTGTTCTTTCAACATCTAATGTTCAGGATGTTCCTGTTAATTTTATAGAATTTGTTTCTAAATCTATTCGGAAGGCTCTGTCTGTTATTCCTCCTTCTAGTAAACGTAAGAGGTCTTTTAAAACTTCATATATTTCAGATGAATTTTTAAATGACCGCCATCATTTTGACTTATCTATTTCTGATGAGGATCTATCTGGTTCAGAAGATTCTACCTCAGATATTGACACTGATAAATCTTCATATTTGTTTAAAATGGAGTTTATTCGTTCCTTACTTAAAGAAGTGTTGATTGCATTAGATATGGAGGAGTCTAGTCCTCTTGATATTAAAGCTACTAAGCGTTTAAATTCGTTTTTTAAACCTCCCGTAGTTATTCCAGAAGTTTTTCCAGTTCCTGATGCTATTTCAGAAGTAGTTTCTAGGGAATGGAATAGTCTGGGTACTTCATTTACTCCTTCTCCAAGGTTTAAGAAATTGTACCCTTTACCATCTGATAGATTAGAGTTTTTAGAGAAAATCCCAGAGGTTGATGGGGCTATTTCTTCTCTTGCTAAACGTACTACTATTCCTACGACAGATAGTACTTCGTTTTCCTTTAGATAAGGAAGCTTGAATCCTTTTTTAGGAAGACTTATTTATGTTCAGGTAATCTTCTTAGACCTGCTATTTATTTGGCTGATGTTGCTGCAGCTTCAACTTTCTGGTTGGAGGCTTTAGCGCAACAAGTGTCAGACCATAATTCTTATAGCATTGTTAAACTCCTTCCACATGCTAATAACTTTTTATTTGTGATGCCATTTTCGATATCATCAGAATTGATGTCAGGTATATGTCTTTGGCTATTTTAGCCAGAAGAGCTTTATGACTTCAATCTTGGAATGCATATATGACTTCTAAGTCAACGTTGCTGTCCCTTTCTTTCCAAGGTAATAATTATTTGGTTCTCAGTTAGATTCAATAATTTCAACTGTTACTGGGGGGAAGGGAGCCTTTTTGCCTCAGGCTAAAGGTAAATATAGGGCTGCTAATCGTTTTCGTTTCTTTTCGTCAGAATAAGGAACAAAAGCCTGACCCTTCCCCTAAAGGAGCAGTTTCCGTTTTGAGTCTGGAATAAATCCAAGCCTTTTAGAAAATCAAAACCAGCTCCCAAGTCCGCATGAAGGTGTGGCCCTCATTCCAGCACAGCTGTTAGGGGGCAGGTTACGTTTCTTCTTCTTGGGAGTGACTAATACTGTACAGGATGAAGTACTAATACTGTAATACTGTACAGGATGAAGTGGTTGGGGAGAGGCCAGTACCCACTAGAATTGGTCTTGATTTTTCAGAGGAATGTTCTGTTTTGGACCTTATGGAATTGGGTAGAGATAATCAGGAGTTAAACCCACTTAATATTGGGGTTACTCAGGATATTACCAAATTAAAAGGTAAATCCAAATTTTACCCAGTAAAATCTAGATCCAATTCCATAGAGGTTTTTCAGAAAACAGTTGAACTAGAATTGAAAAAACTAAGTTCATGTGAATTTGAAAAAAGACATCACAGAGATAATCTATCTAAGGCACAATTTCTATCTATTCAGGAATTAAAAAACAATCAGGAGCTTGTCATTCGTAACTCGGATAAAGGTGGTAAGGTAGTGGTTCTTAATCGCCAGGACTATCTGGATGAGGCTTATAGACAGTTACTGGATGACTCAGTGTATGAGAAACTTAAAAGTAACCCTGTGTTCTTTTACAAATCGGCTCTTAAGACTATTTTAGAGCAGGCTTTAAATGATGGTATTATCAAACAAGCCAATTTTGATTTTCTATACACTGAGCACCCGGTCTCGGCCATTTTTCACTATCTTCCAAAAGTCCACAAGCATCCCACTCGTCCACCTGGTAGACCCATTGTGGCAGGGATAGGCTCTTTAAATGAGCCTCTTTCCCAATTGATAGATGGCTATTTGCAACCCCTGGTCTTGAGTCTTATGAGTTACATTAGAGACACGTCAGATGTTATCACTCACATTGAAAGCCTAGTTTGGCAGGAAGATTTCACTTTTGTTACTTTCGACGTGATCTCTCTGTATACTTGTATTCCTCATGACAAAGGGAGTTTGGCTATTAAGTTCTTTTTGGACACATTTTCCACATATGATGTTGCTTTGAATCGATTCATTGAGGTCTCCGTTGAATATTTGTTGACCCACAATTATTTTCTTTTTGAGGGTGATTTCTATCTCCAGAGGCGTGGGACAGCAATGGGGGCAAAGTTTGCCCCTTCCTATGCCAACCTTTATTTGGGTTGGTGGGAGCTGTCCCATGTCTATGGAGATGGGAACCCCTTCAAAGAGTATATACATTATTTTGGTCGTTATATCGACGATATTTTGTTGATTTGGAAGGGTCCGGCAGATCTCCTTGAATCGTTTCTTGCTTATTTACAGAACAATGCTCTGAATCTACGGTTCACTATGGAAAGTGACAAACACTCAATTTCCTTTTTGGACATTGAGTTACACTCTAATCTTCAGTCTTCGTGCATTGATATTGAATTGTTCCGTAAACCCACATCTGGAAATACAATTTTGAATGCTAAATCATGTCATCCAAAGCACACCATACAGTCTATCCCTAAGAGTCAGTACATAAGGGTTAAGCGTAACTGCACCAACCAATTGAGCTATGAGAAACATTCCAGTGAACTAACTGAAAGGTTAGCCCAGAGAGGGTATTCTCCTAATTATCTACAACAAACTAAACGAGATATTGATCTTGTTGACAGAAAAGATCTTTTTGTGTCTGGTAGATCAAAGAATACAGATAGGTCCAAACAATTAAAATTCATCACTTCTTACAGCATGGAATATGGCAAAATCTGTGACATAATCAGGAAGGCACTCCCTATATTGACCACTGATGATACCCTGGTAGATATAGTCAAAGAGGGTGTATGTTTTGTATCTCGTAGGGCCCAAACACTAGGGATTATACTGTCTCCCTCTATGTTGCCAAGGCAACAGTCACAAAGAAATTGGCTTTCAATTAAACCTGGTTTCTTCAAATGTGGCAGCAAGAGATGTAAGTCATGTGCCTATGCGTCTTTTGGCACTAGTTTCACATCAAGTAACAACCACAAGATATTTGAAATTCGTGAACATATGACATGCAATTCTTGCTATGTCATATATCTTTTGACCTGCAGGGGGTGCCTCAGGCAGTACGTGGGACAAACGACACGTGCGCTAAAGGATCGTTTTCTTGAGCATCTACGCTCAATTGAGGACCCAGAGTCCACTACCCCTATCTCACTGCATTTCAAACGACACCACAATTCTGATAGTTCATTGTTGACATTCCAAGCAATCCAATTGATCTCTAGACACCCAAGAGGTGGAAATAGAGGCACTGCTCTCAGTAAAAGAGAAGTATATTGGATTTTTCAGCTGGGCACTAGAGTGCCGGCAGGGTTAAATTTTGATTGGGATGTAAGACTATTTGTAGATCAATAAAGCTCTTAGTACCATATATATAAAAAAAAAATATTTTTTATTATTATTATTTTCACTCCATTCAGTTTTTTGCTTTTTGATTTTTGTACATTGATTCTAATATCTTTTTTTTTTTTAATCTAATGTGGCACTATTTTTTGTGAAATTAGAAGTTTATACGTCTGTATAAATATTTTACATTTTCATCTATTATACTTACTTTGTGTATATTTATAGTGCCTAATTTATTGTATGTATTTGGTCATCAAATATCTTGTAAACACATATATATTTTTTACGTTGATGCGTTGTAATCACAATGATCTGTTTCTCCCACATTCTTATTTGTCCTTTATTATTGGCTATACACTAATTAGCCCTTTCAGTGCTGTGATTGCACTACAGGTGTGTATTTAAGGCATTGAATTGTGGGAAACAAACATGGTCACTGAGGATTACTATGTAACAACATAAGGAAACGCATCTGACCTAATTTTTCTTTCCCCAACCTGCTACCTGTCATATGCTGTCTTTTCTTACGTGTTGGAGTATTTTGCCATTTGGCATATTTGGCTTGTTTTAGCCCTTTGTTCCACATGTTCTAAATAAACAGGTATACTTCTTGGCACATTTATTTGTTGAGTCTCATTGCTGCCGGGTGCGCTGGACTTTGCTGTTACAGTATTCCTACGACAGATAGTACTTCGTTTTACTTTAGATAAGGAAGCTTGAATCCTTTTTTAGGAAGACTTATTTATGTTCAGGTAATCTTCTTAGACCTGCTATTTATTTGGATGATGTTGCTGCAGCTTCAACTTTCTGGTTGGAGGCTTTAGCGCAACAAGTGTCAGACCATAATTCTTATAGCATTGTTAAACTCCTTCCACATGCTAATAACTTTTTATTTGTGATGCCATTTTCGATATCATCAGAATTGATGTCACTTATATGTCTCTGGCTATTTTAGCCAGAAGAGCTTTATGACTTCAATCTTGGAATGCATATATGACTTCTAAGTCAACGTTGCTGTCCCTTTCTTTCCAAGGTAATAATTATTTGGTTCTCAGATTCAATAATTTCAACTGTTACTGGGGGGAAGGGAGCCTTTTTGCCTCAGGCTAAAGGTAAATATAGGGCTGCTAATCGTTTTCGTTTCTTTTCGTCAGAATAAGGAACAAAAGCCTGACCCTTCCCCTAAAGGAGCAGTTTCCATTTGGAAACCTTCTCCAGTCTGGAATAAATCCAAGCCTTTTAGAAAATCAAAACCAGCTCCCAAGTCCGCATGAAGGTGTGGCCCTCATTCCAGCACAGCTGGTAGGGGGCAGGTTACGTTTTTTTCATAGATGTTTGGATCAATTCGATTCAAAGTCTTTTGGATTCAGATCATTGTTTCACAAGGGTACAGAATAGGTTTCAAGGTAAGACCACCTGTGAGATGTTTTCTCTCACGCATTCCAATAAACCCAGTAAAAGCTCAGGCATTTCTGAAATGTGTTTCAGACCTGGAGTCAGCTAAGGAATTGTGCCAGTTCCAATTCTAGAACAGGGCCTGGGGTTTTTATTCAAATCTGTTCATTGTATCAAAGAGAGATTTTTTTCAGTCCAGTTCTGGATCTAAAAATATCTAAAAAAGGACTATTCTGCCTTTTGTTCAGCAAGGGCATTATATGTCTACAATAGACTTACAGGATTCATATCTTCATATTCCAATTCATCCGGATCACTATCAGTTCTTGAGATTTTTCTTTTTTAGACAAGCATTACCAATTTGTTGCTCTTCCTTTTGGCCTAGCAACAGCTCCAAGGATCTTTTCAAAGGTTCCCGGTGCCCTTCTCTCTGTAATCAGGGAGCAGGGAATTGCGGTATTTCCTTATTTGGACGATATCTTGGTACTTCCTCAGTCTTTACATTCTGCAGAATATCACACGAATCAACTTGTGTTGTTTCTTCAAAGACGTGGTTGGAGGATTAATTTACCAAAGAGTTTCTTGATTCCCCAGACAAGGGTAACCTTTTTTGGGATTCCAAATAGATTCAGTGTCCATGGCTTTGTCTCTAACAGAAAAAAGACGTCTGAAAAAGGTTTCAGCTTGACGAAACCTTCAGTCTCAATTATTCCCTTCGGTAGCTTTGTGCATGGAAATTTTAGGTCTCATGACTGCAGCATCGGACGCAATCCCCTTTGCTCGTTTTCACCTCTACAGCTTTGTATGCTGAACCAATGGTGCAGGGATTATACGAAGATATTACAATTAATATCCTTAAATCCCAATGTTCGATCTTCTCTGACTTGGTGGTTGGATCACCATCGTTTAGTTCAAGGGGCCTCCTTTGTTCGTCCAACCTGGACTGTGATCTCAACAGATGCGAGTCTTTCAGGTTGGGGAGCTGTATGGGGATCTCTGACAGCGCAGGGGGTTTGGGAATCTCAGGAGGCGAGATTACCAATCAACATTTTGGAACTCCGTGCGATTTTCAGAGCTCTTCAGTTCTGGCCTCTTCTGAAGAGAGAATTGTTTATTTGTTTTCAGACAGACAATGTCACAACCGTGGCATATGTCAATCATCAAGGGGGGACTCACAGTCCTCAGGCTATGAGAGATGTATCCCGGATACTTGCATGGGCGGAATCCAGCTCCTTTCTAATTTCTGCGGTTCACATCCCAGATATAGACAATTGGGAAGCGGATTATCTCAGTCGCCAGACGTTGCATCTGGACGAATGGTCTCTTCCCAGATGTTTTTCTTCAGATCTGGAGACTTCCAGAAATAGATCTGATGGCTTCTCATCTAAACGAGAAACTTCCCAGGTATCTGTCCAGGCAGAGCGGTGGACGCATTGTCACTTCCTTGGAATTATCAACCTGCTTATATCTTTCCGCCTCTAGTTCTTCTTCCAAAAGTGATTTCCAAAATCCTAATGGAGCGTTCATTTGTACTCCTGGTAGCTCCAGCATGGCCACACAGGTTTTGGTATGCGGATTTTGTTTGGGTCGCAAGTTGCCTACCTTGGACACTTCAGTTAAGGTCTGACCTTCTGTCTCAAGGCCATTTTTCCATCAGGATCTCAAATCATTAAATTTGGAAGTATGGTGATTGAATGCCTAATACTTAGTCATAGAGGTTTCTCTGACTCAGTGATTAATGCTATATTACAGGCTCGTTAATCTGTGTCTAGAAAGATCTATTACCGAGTCTGGAAGATTTACATTTCATGGTGTTCTTCTCATAAATTTTCTTGCCATTCTTTTAGAATTCCTAGAATTTTACAATTTCTTCAAGATGGTTTGGATAAGGGTTTGTCTGAAAGTTCTTTGGAAGGACAAATCTCTGCTCTTTCTGTTCTTTTTCACAGAAAGATTGCTAATCATCCTGATATTCATTGTTTTATACAGGCTTTGGTTCGTATCAAGCCTGTCATTAAGTCAATCTCTCCTTCTTGGAGTCTCAATTTTGGTTCTGAAGACTTTGCAGGCTCCTCCGTTTGAGCCTATGCATTCTTTGGATATCAAATTACTTTCTTGGAAAGTTTTGTTCTTTTTGGCTATCTCTTCTGCTAGAAGAGTTTCTGAGTTATCTGCTCTTTCTTGTGAATCTCCTTTTCTGATTTTTCATCAGGATAAGCGGTGTTGCGGACTTCATTTAATTTTTTACCTAAAGTTGTGTATTCTAACAACATTAGTAGAGAAATTGTCGTTCCTTCATTGTGTCCTAATCCTAGGAATTCTCTGGAGAGATCTTTTACATTCTTTGGATGTAGTAAGAGCTTTGAAATATTATGTTGAAGCTACTAAAGATTTCAGAAAGACTTCTAGTCTATTTGTTATCTTTTCTGGTTCTAGGAAAGGTCAGAAGGCTTCTGCCATTTCTTTGGCGTCTTGGTTTAAATCTTTGATTCATCATGCTTATGTGGAGTCGGGTAAAACCCCGCCTCAAAGGATTACGGCTCATTCTACTAGGTCAGTTTCTACTTCCTGGGCTTTTAGGAATGAAGCTTCTGTTGATCAGATTTGCAAAGCAGCAACTTGGTCTTCTTTGCATACTTTTACTAAATTCTACCATTTTGATGTTTTCTCTTCTTCTGAAGCAGTTTTTGGTAGAAAAGTACTTCAGGCAGCAGTTTCAGTTTGATTCTTCTGCTTATGATTTCGTTTTTTTTTCTTTATAAGATTATAACTTTTTGTTTTGGGTTGTGGATTATTTTTTCAGCGGAATTGGCTGTCTTTGTTTTATCCCTCCCTCTCTAGTGACTCTTGCGTGGAAGTTCCTCATCTTGGGTATCTGCTATCCCATACGTCACTAGCTCATGGACTCTTGCTAATTACATGAAAGAAAACATAATTTTTGTAAGAACTTACCTGATAAATTCATTTCTTTCATATTAGCAAGAGTCCATGAGGCCCACCCTTTTTTGTGGTGGTTATGATTTTTTTGTATAAAGCACAATTATTCCAATTCCTTATTTCTTTCATGTAATTAGCAAGAGTCCATGAGCTAGTGACGTATGGGATATACATTCCTACCAGGAGGGGCAAAGTTTCCCAAACCTCAAAATGCCTATAAATACACCCCTCACCACACCCACAATTCAGTTTTACAAACTTTGCCTCCGATGGAGGTGGTGAAGTAAGTTTGTGCTAGATTCTACGTTGATATGCGCTCCGCAGCAAGTTGGAGCCCGGTTTTCCTCTCAGCGTGCAGTGAATGTCAGAGGGATGTGAGGAGAGTATTGCCTATTTGAATGCAGTGATCTCCTTCTAAGGGGTCTATTTCATAGGTTCTCTGTTATCGGTCGTAGAGATTCATCTCTTACCTCCCTTTTCAGATCGACGATATACTCTTATATATACCATTACCTCTGCTGATTCTCGTTTCAGTACTGGTTTGGCTATCTGCTATATGTAGATGAGTGTCCTGGGGTAAGTAAGTCTTATTTTCTGTGACACTCCAAGCTATGGTTGGGCACTTTGTTTATAAAGTTCTAAATATATGTATTCAAACATTTATTTGCCTTGACTCAGAATGTTCAACTTTCCTTATTTTCAGACAGTCAGTTTCATATTTGGGATAATGCATTTTGATTTGACCATTTTTTCTTACCTTAAAATTTGACTTTTTCCCTGTGGGCTGTTAGGCTCGCGGGGGCTGAAAATGCTTCATTTTATTGCGTCATTCTTGGCGCGGACTTTTTTGGCGCAAAAATTCTATTTCCGTTTCCGGCGTCATACGTGTCGCCGGAAGTTGCGTCATTCTTTGACGTTATTTCGCGCCAAAAATGTCGGCGTTCCGGATGTGGCGTCATTTTTGGTGCCAAAAAGCATTTAGGCGCCAAATAATGTGGGCGTCTTATTTGGCGCGAAAAAATATGGGCGTCACTTTTGTCTCCACATTATTTAAGTCTCATTTTTTTTTTTTTTTTTTTTTTTTTTTTTGAGGTTATAAAAAAAAAATGATACAGGCAAATAGCATCTCAGTTACAAAGACAGAGGAGAAGCACAATACAATATACACATTGAGTGATACGATAAACATACAGTCGATTGCCCAGTTATACAAAGAAAAGTTAACCTCAGGTTTTCAGTTAAGGATTATCCCCTTAAGCTATGCTATTAAGTCAGATACAATTATTTCCCTCTATGAAAGATAGAGGCCTCTCTTGGACCTCCTGGAAAAGAATTTAAATCAAAGTAGGGAATTGTTAGGGGGGAGAAATAAAATAACAAAATGGGCCACTTTTGGACCCCAAGTGAAACCCACTGGCTTATGGAATAACATACTTATTGTAGGGTTGATATATGTTAAGAACCTTTAAACAAACACAAAATAGCATAGTAACCAGCTATGATGGAATTGGAGTCTTCCATTAGTTCTAATATAGTATGTAATATACCCTTCTATAATAGCGAGAAGAGAGAGCTTTCTACAGACATCTTATAATCCCTGTGAAGATATATGAGGGCATTCTTGGCTTTTGTGCTAAGTCAAGCTATAGGAGGTCAACCACTATAAGGAGAGTGATTTTTGGGTTCGATATAACATACCTCATTTATTTTATTTTCCTTTATGTATCTAAGCTTTAACTTAACTAACGCTTACAATATCCCCTAGAATTTGTAAATAATTTATAATAAAGAGCTTAGCCAAAAATTATACAATAGCCTTTAACAGACCTCCCAAGTTACAATTCAGTTATATTTGAATTTGGACTATATGGAGTAATATCCATTATGCACCAAAGTATCAAGTGGGGGAGTCATAACAACAAAAATTTGAACTGCTCTATTATAAACATTAAACTAGCCTACAATATAACAGCACAATGAAAGTTTGAGAAAGGAGAAGCCAGCATAGTAAAGTTCTATAATAGTCCCAGCTAATAGAGATGAGGAGGGACCCAGTGTTATAGATAAACCTAATCCCATACAGATATAAACATATATACAATGCAATACAGATATTTGTCTCACGCCTTGATGGCTAAGTGACTTCAATAGGGTAGTGAAAACATAGTCCCATATCAGATCTTAAGGGAGAAGTATCAGCCTTTTCAACATCTTGGAGTCTAAATGTCTTTATCCTGCTTTATTTTCTAGGAAGCTGGCGACATCTATTGGCTATAGTTATATTAAATGTGTATGAATTGTAATAAACGTATAAAAGCAGAATATGTTTGAATATATTTTGAGTTGTCAAACTAGTATAACAAATTAGTGCCAGACCATTTTAAATATACAATAGCGGTATAGCGCATCTATATGGATTAGACAAAAAGTAATTTAATTATTAAACCAGGCAGCATTTTAGATTTTTATTTAAGAGAGCATAACTTATGTGTAGAGCATATTGGCATGCATCCAAAATTCTAGTTATGTTTTAAATTGCCAGGAACTTCTATAATACCCTCCTATTTCACCCAAAATAAGTTAGCAGAAAAAAAAATAGTCAGTATAACTAAATAAAAGCAAGTTGAACAAAGTGGAGGCTCCCTGTTAGCCTGCTAATAAAACATTCAAGAGCAAAGGAACAGAACCAAATAATGTCCGTTACATATTTATAGCCCTATATTAGAAAGTAAAAACATAACAACAGATGGGGATAAGAATGTCCAGCCTAGTCCGTATCATATATGAAATACAAGGGTTTTAAGACTTATGAAGCTGCGTAGTTACAGTAAATTAACCTGGTAGAGCCTGAAGGTCTGTCTGCTTCACAAATCACCCTCAGCCAATGCCGGATTTTTGGAGAGAGTTCCCACAGATGGGGTCTACAAGAAAGTTTACACACCTTTCCAGTGTAAAAAAAATTCGCTGGGAACCTCTCTTCATAATTTTCTCCTCGGTCTCAGAAGCCAAAATCTGCGATCCAGATAGAGGAGGATCAAGCGGCATATGCTCCTTACCAACATCACTGCAGTGTCCGTGCACAAGAGATGCACCGCTCTTCATAAGACCCTGGATGCGGTGAGTGCGGCCTGCAAAGCGAGATAACGCTAAGGATCCCAGAGGGGCGTCTGTTGACAGCGGGTCTGGCAAGAGCTCCAGAAACAACCTCTGCTGATCTCCCACATTTCGAGTATGGTAAGCAGGCCGTAGGCTGGGGATAACTTCATGCACTTCTATTCTGGCATCACTCGTGGGTCTCCCCACAATCGGCCCCCTCATGTGTAAGTCTATTGTGGATGCTCGCAGTCCTGGTGAGTAATCCGCTAAAACAGCCACATCTACATCATTAATATCCGGTATGCTCGGATTACAGTTCTGTGCTGTCCCATCTGGGGCCCAAATCTGTGGCACGGAATCAGATGAGTTCGGGAGGTGCACTCGGGTACTGGCATCTTTGTTAGATTGCCCTGGGGGATCCCCTGGAGCCATAAGTCGACGTCCACTGCGCTTTACTAGCGCTCGCAGGCTATCCATTTCAGCAGACCAGTTCTGCAATAGCTTCTCATGATGTTTAGCTAACAAGCAGGACACAGCCTCAAATAACATAGCGTCACAGGGCACCATGTTTTCTTTTTGTTAATAGGTGCTTGTGTAGCAAGTAAATGCTTTACTTCTCTCTCTCTTCTTTATCTTGTCGTGCTAGTAAGGTAGATAATAGACATTGATGCTATAAGTGATAGATGAAGTTCTTTTTTTTTGCAGTGTCTGTGCACTGCTTACCCGGCCTGTAGTGTTACCGGGGGGGGTGTTGAGAACCTCTCTGTACGGAGCCTGCCTTAGGCCTCAACGCTCCGGATTGGCTTGCAGAGGTGGGATACTCTTCAGAATTATATGCTTCAAATCCTCTTAGTCTGTAGATTCTGTATATTAAAGTATAACAACTGGATGTTCATTCAATTCACTGATAAAAGGCAGATTAACAGTGATCCACACGGAGCTACCAATATTGCAACCATTCAAGGTGCTGCCCAGAGACACGCCCCTAAGTTTCATTTTTTATTGCTTCTGGTTGCTAGAAGCTTGTTCTTTGGCATTCTTTCCCATTCCTGAAACTGTCATTTAAGGAATTTGATCAATTTTGCTTTATATGTTGTTTTTTCTCTTACATATTGCAAGATGTCTCACGTTGCATCTGAGCCAGAAGATACTACAGGAAAATCGCTGTCAAGTGCTGAATCTACCAAAGCTAAGTGTATCTGCTGTAAACTTTTGGTAGCTATTTCTCCAGCTGTTGTTTGTATTGATTGTCATGACAAACTTGTTAAAGCAGATAATATTTCCTTTAGTAAAGTACCATTGCCTGTTGCAGTTCCCTCAACATCTAAGGTGCAGAATGTTCCTGATAATATAAGAGATTTTGTTTCTGAATCCATAAAGAAGGCTATGTCTGTTATTTCTCCTTCTAGTAAACGTAAAAAATCTTTTAAAACTTCTCTCCCTACAGATGAATTTTTAAATGAACATCATCATTCTGATTCTGATGACTCCTCTGGTTCAGAGGATTCTGTCTCTGAGGTTGATGCTGATAAATCTTCATATTTATTTAAAATGGAATTTATTCGTTCTTTACTTAAAGAAGTTCTAATTGCTTTAGAAATAGAGGATTCTGGTCCTCTTGATACTAATTCTAAACGTTTAGATAAGGTATTTAAAGCTCCTGTGGTTATTCCAGAAGTTTTTCCTGTTCCTAATGCTATTTCTGCAGTAATTTCCAAAGAATGGGATAATTTGGGTAATTCATTTACTCCTTCTAAACGTTTTAAGCAATTATATCCTGTGCCGTCTGACAGATTAGAATTTTGGGACAAGATCCCTAAAGTTGATGGGGCTATTTCTACCCTTGCTAAACGTACTACTATTCCTACGTCAGATGGTACTTCGTTTAAGGATCCTCTAGATAGGAAAATTGAGTCCTTTCTAAGAAAAGCTTATCTGTGTTCAGGTAATCTTCTTAGACCTGCTATATCTTTGGCTGATGTTGCTGCAGCTTCAACTTTTTGGTTGGAAACTTTAGCGCAACAAGTAACACATCGTGATTCTCATGATATTATTATTCTTCTTCAGCATGCTAATAATTTTATCTGTGATGCCATTTTTGATATTATCAGAGTTGATGTCAGGTTTATGTCTCTAGCTATTTTAGCTAGAAGAGCTTTATGGCTTAAAACTTGGAATGCTGATATGGCTTCTAAATCAACTTTACTTTCCATTTCTTTCCAGGGTAACAAATTATTTGGTTCTCAGTTGGATTCCATTATTTCAACTGTTACTGGTGGGAAAGGAACTTTTTTACCACAGGATAAAAAATCTAAAGGTAAAAACAGGGCTAATAATCGTTTTCGTTCCTTTCGTTTCAACAAAGAACAAAAGCCTGATCCTTCATCCTCAGGAGCAGTTTCAGTTTGGAGACCATCTCCAGTCTGGAATAAATCCAAGCCAGCTAGAAAGGCAAAGCCTGCTTCTAAGTCCACATGAAGGTGCGGCCCTCATTCCAGCTCAGCTGGTAGGGGGCAGGTTACGTTTTTTCAAGGAAATTTGGATCAATTCTGTTCACAATCTTTGGATTCAGAGCATTGTTTCAGAAGGGTACAGAATTGGTTTCAAGTTGAGACCTCCTGCAAAGAGATTTTTTCTTTCCCGTGTCCCAGTAAATCCAGTAAAAGCTCAAGCATTTCTGAAATGTGTTTCAGATCTAGAGTTGACTGGAGTAATTATGCCAGTTCCAGTTCCGGAACAGGGGATGGGGTTTTATTCAAATCTCTTCATTGTACCAAAGAAGGAGAATTCTTTCAGACCAGTTCTGGATCTAAAAATATTGAATCGTTATGTAAGGATACCAACGTTCAAGATGGTAACTGTAAGGACTATCTTACCTTTTGTTCAGCAAGGGAATTATATGTCCACGATAGATTTACAGGATGCATATCTGCATATTCCGATTCATCCAGATCATTATCAGTTCCTGAGATTCTCGTTTCTGGACAAGCATTACCAATTTGTGGCTCTGCCGTTTGGCCTAGCTACAGCTCCAAGAATTTTTACAAAGGTTCTCGGTGCCCTGCTGTCTGTAATCAGAGAACAGGGTATTGTGGTATTTCCTTATTTGGACGATATCTTGGTACTTGCTCAGTCTTTACATTTAGCAGAATCTCATACGAATCGACTTGTGTTGTTTCTTCAAGATCATGGTTGGAGGATCAATTTACCAAAAAGTTCTTTGATTCCTCAGACAAGGGTAACCTTTCTGGGTTTCCAGATGGATTCAGTGTCCATGACTCTGTCTTTAACAGACAAGAGACGTCTAAAGTTGATTACAGCTTGTCGAAACCTTCAGTCACAATCATTCCCTTCGGTAGCCTTATGCATGGAAATTCTAGGTCTTATGACTGCTGCATCGGACGCGATCCCCTTTGCTCGTTTTCACATGCGACCTCTTCAGCTCTGTATGCTGAAGCAATGGTGCAAGGATTACACGAAGATATCTCAATTAATATCTTTAAAACCGATTGTTCGACACTCTCTAACATGGTGGACAGATCACCATCGTTTAATTCAGGGGGCTTCTTTTGTGCTTCCGACCTGGACTGTAATTTCAACAGATGCAAGTCTCACAGGTTGGGGAGCTGTGTGGGGATCTCTGACGGCACAAGGAGTTTGGGAATCTCAGGAGGTGAGATTACCGATCAATATTTTGGAACTCCGTGCAATTTTCAGAGCTCTTCAGTTTTGGCCTCTTCTGAAGAGAGAATCGTTCATTTGTTTTCAGACAGACAATGTCACAACTGTGGCATACATCAATCATCAAGGAGGGACTCACAGTCCTCTGGCTATGAAAGAAGTATCTCGAATTTTGGTTTGGGCGGAATCCAGCTCCTGTCTAATCTCTGCGGTTCATATCCCAGGTGTAGACAATTGGGAAGCGGATTATCTCAGTCGCCAAACGTTGCATCCGGGCGAATGGTCTCTTCACCCAGAGGTATTTCTTCAGATTGTTCAAATGTGGGAACTTCCAGAAATAGATCTGATGGCGTCCCATCTAAACAAGAAACTTCCCAGGTATCTGTCCAGATCCCGGGATCCTCAGGCGGAGGCAGTGGATGCATTATCACTTCCTTGGAAGTATCATCCTGCCTATATCTTTCCGCCTCTAGTTCTTCTTCCAAGAGTAATCTCCAAGATTCTGAAGGAATGCTCGTTTGTTCTGCTGGTAGCTCCGGCATGGCCTCACAGGTTTTGGTATGCGGATCTTGTCCGGATGGCCTCTTGCCAACCGTGGACTCTTCCGTTAAGACCAGACCTTCTGTCACAAGGCCCTTTTTTCCATCAGGATCTGAAATCCTTAAATTTAAAGGTATGGAGATTGAACGCTTGATTCTTGGTCAAAGAGGTTTCTCTGACTCCGTGATTAATACTATGTTACAGGCTCGTAAATCTGTATCTCGAGAGATATATTATAGAGTCTGGAAGACTTATATTTCTTGGTGTCTTTCTCATCATTTTTCTTGGCATTCTTTTAGAATACCGAGAATTTTACAGTTTCTTCAGGATGGTTTAGATAAGGGTTTGTCCGCAAGTTCTTTGAAAGGACAAATCTCTGCTCTTTCTGTTCTTTTTCACAGAAAGATTGCTATTCTTCCTGATATTCATTGTTTTGTACAAGCTTTGGTTCGTATAAAACCTGTCATTAAGTCAATTTCTCCTCCTTGGAGTTTGAATTTGGTTCTGGGAGCTCTTCAAGCTCCTCCGTTTGAACCTATGCATTCATTGGACATTAAATTACTTTCTTGGAAAGTTTTGTTCCTTTTGGCCATCTCTTCTGCTAGAAGAGTTTCTGAATTATCTGCTCTTTCTTGTGAGTCTCCTTTTCTGATTTTTCATCAGGATAAGGCGGTGTTGCGAACTTCTTTTGAATTTTTACCTAAAGTTGTGAATTCCAACAACATTAGTAGAGAAATTGTGGTTCCTTCATTATGTCCTAATCCTAAGAATTCTAAGGAGAAATCGTTGCATTCTTTGGATGTTGTTAGAGCTTTGAAATATTATGTTGAAGCTACGAAATCTTTCCGTAAGACTTCTAGTCTATTTGTTATCTTTTCCGGTTCTAGGAAAGGCCAGAAAGCTTCTGCCATTTCTTTGGCATCTTGGTTGAAATCTTTAATTCATCTTGCCTATGTTGAGTCGGGTAAAATTCCGCCTCAGAGAATTACAGCTCATTCTACTAGGTCAGTATCTACTTCCTGGGCGTTTAGGAATGAAGCTTCGGTTGACCAGATCTGCAAAGCAGCAACTTGGTCCTCTTTGCATACTTTTACTAAATTCTACCATTTTGATGTATTTTCTTCTTCTGAAGCAGTTTTTGGTAGAAAAGTACTTCAGGCAGCGGTTTCAGTTTGAATCTTCTGCTTATGTTTTTCGTTAAACTTTATTTTGGGTGTGGATTATTTTCAGCAGGAATTGGCTGTCTTTATTTTATCCCTCCCTCTCTAGTGACTCTTGTGTGGAAAGATCCACATCTTGGGTAGTCATTATCCCATACGTCACTAGCTCATGGACTCTTGCTAATTACATGAAAGAAAACATAATTTATGTAAGAACTTACCTGATAAATTCATTTCTTTCATATTAGCAAGAGTCCATGAGGCCCGCCCTTTTTTTGTGGTGGTTATGATTTTGTATAAAGCACAATTATTCCAATTCCTTATTTTATATGCTTTCGCACTTTTTTATCACCCCACTTCTTGGCTATTCGTTAAACTGAATTGTGGGTGTGGTGAGGGGTGTATTTATAGGCATTTTGAGGTTTGGGAAACTTTGCCCCTCCTGGTAGGAATGTATATCCCATACGTCACTAGCTCATGGACTCTTGCTAATATGAAAGAAATGAATTTATCAGGTAAGTTCTTACATAAATTATGTTTTTTGATGCTTTCGCTCCTTTCTTATCACCCCACTTCTTGGCTATTCGTTAAACTGAATTGTGGGTGTGGTGGGGGGCGTATTTATAGGCATTTTGAGGTTTGGGAAACTTTGCCCCTCCTGGTAGGAATGTATATCCCATACGTCACTAGCTCATGGACTCTTGCTAATATGAAAGAAATGAATTCATCAGGTAAGTTCTTACATAAATTATGTTTTTTCAAATAAAGATGGTAAGTGAACAAAGAAAAATTGATAATAGGAGTAAATTAGAAAGTTACATGCTCTATCTGAATCACAAAAGAAAAAATTTGGGTTCAGTGTCCCTTTAAGGGTAAGAAAATTGAAAAATGGTCTGGTCACTAATGGGTTAATTGATTTTTTAAAAAAACTTAACATCGTCAATTTTTTTGTAAGGCATTCTTACTTTTCAAAAGTTTTAGGCAGGTGTGAAAAAAATGCTTTACAGTTCTGTAAATATCTGGGCAGCAGTTATGTTTTATGTTATGTAAAAGCTTTTAAATTTTAAACTTGCAGGAATGTATGTTTGTGCACAACCGATACCTAAGTATCCACTGCTAACAGGCTGATAAAACTAGCTCTGGTAGTTATGTTTGTATGATAGGTACAATCTTCTATAAGATCAGAAAGTAAAGGCTTATACTGTACAGAAGTATTCATTTTTCAAAAGCACTTTAAAAAAAACAACAAAAAAAACAATAAGACATGAAATACACTTTTTTTTTTTTTTTTTTTGTAACAATCTCTGTTTTAATTATTCAAAGTAATTTTCAGGACACATTTTCTGTTTTAAATTTATTACCACGTGCATCTTCATCATTGGCACAGTTGCGTTTTACATTTATTGGTTTTGCTCTTGGTTTAATATATTTATATAAAACTTAGGAGACAATTGCACAATTTTTAAGAGATTTTGGTTAATTATTTACTTAGATATCTTTTATTATTAACCCCAAACTTAAAGGGACACTGAACCCATTTTTTTCTTTCATGAATCGGATAGAGCATGGCATTTTAAGCAACATTCTAATTTACTCCTATTATCAATTTTTCTTCGTTCTCTTGCTATATTTATTTAAAAAGCAGGAATATGATGCATAGGAGCCGGCCCATTTTTGGTTGAGAACCTGGGTTATGCTTGCTTATTGGTGGGTAAAAGTAAGCCTCCAATAAGCAAGCGCTATCCATGGTGCTGAACCTAATATGGGCTGGCTGCTAAGATTTACATTCCTGCTTTTAAAATAAAGATAGCAAAAGAACGAAGAAAATTTGATAATCGGAGTAAATAAGAAAGTTGCTTAAAATGTCATGCTCTATCTGAATCATGAAAGAAAAAAATTGGGTTTAGTGTCCCTTTAAGTGCAAGAAGTAACATTTTAGGACCCATGTTGATTTTCCCCTGGATCCCAGGATGTGGAGCAATGTGCACAAAATGGTTGGCTTTTTCTGATCATCTATATGGGACTAAATGGTTTACAACATCTTCTGGGAAGTCCCTTAAAGGGACCTAAGAGTTCTATTTGAAATACAATTTAAAGCATTTTTTTGCAAGGATACCTCTATAAAAAAAAAAAGTTAGCTTTTCTATAGTGATAACTTTTTTTTAGCTATAGGACAAGCATGTGGACACGTCACCCGTCAACTGACTTCATCAGACCTTGGAATTACAGTATACAATGATAATGTTTAACACAAATTGTTTTGCTTGTGATTTAAATGTGATTTAAACTGGAATGAAACGCATTTGTTTTCTTTCTTGATTCAGATAGAACATTCAATTAAAAAAAGTTGTTTTTTTTTTGTGTTTTTTTTTAAATTCATCCACCAATAAAAAAGTGCTGTCCAGAGTAATGAACCAAAAAAAATCTTAGATGCCATCTTTTTCAAATAAATATAACAAGAGAACGAAGAAATATTCATACTAGGAGTAAATTAGAAAGTTGCTTAAAATTGCACGCTCTATCTGAACCACGAAAGAAAAGAAATTGGGTTCAGTGTCCTTAAAGGGATAGTAAACACCAAAAATGTTATTGTTCAAAATGATAGATAATCCCTTTATAACCCATTCCCCAGTTTTGCATAACCAGCATTGTTATATTAATGCACTTTTTACCTTTGTGATTACCTTGTATCTAAGCTTCTGCAGACTGCCCCCTTATCTCAGACTTGCATTGCAGGCAATTAGTGCTAACTCTTAAATAATTTCACGTGCATGAGCACAATGTTTTTTATATGAAACACATGAACTAACACCCTCTTGCTGTGAAAAGCTGTTAACATGCATTCAAATGGCGGCTTTCAAGGGCTTAGAAATTAGCATACGAACCTACCTAGGTTTAGCTTTAAACTAAGAATACTAAGAGAACAAAGGAAATTTGATGATAAAAGTAAATTTTAAAGTCGTTTTAAAATTACATGCTGCCCTATCTGAATCATCATGAAAGTTTAATTTGGACTTTACTATCCCTTTAATCCTGATGTCATATACAAGGATTATTTTTAAAGAGATTATGTGCCCTTATTGATACTCCCTATTCTGTGAGGTTTTTACCGTTGACTCCTGTTGGGAAAGGTCGATTATCTCTAACTCCCAACTCTGTGTACTCGGCTAGCATCATTGATCTCATTATGGAATCCTCGCTGGACACGTTCACGTTGTCAGGTTCGGCTGTATCGATACCTGCACAAAGATGGTTCCTGCTAATACCACATTAAAGGGACAGTGTGAAGTGGAAATTTGAAATCGGGTTTTCTAATTGATTTTAACAGTGTTAAATTTGAAAACCCAGTAAAAACCTGTGTGACTTTGCATGGCTTTTCTAATGGATTAAAATTGATCCCTGTATTTGTAATGGAATGCAATACATAATTTTCTATTTAAGTCTTAAAGGGACACTGAACCCAAATTTTTTCTTTCGTGATTCAGATAGAGCATGAAATTTAAGCAACTTTCTAATTTACTCCTATTATCAAATTTTCTTCATTCTCTTGGTATGTTTATTTGAAAAGCAAGAATGTAAGTTTAGATGCCGGCCCATTTTTGGTGAACAATCTGCGTTGTCCTTGCTAATTGGACAGCACCAATAAACAAGTGCTGTCCATGGTGCTGAACCATAAATTTGCTGGCTCCTTAGCTTAGATGCCTTCTTTTTCAAATAAAGATAGCAAGAGATTGAAGAAAAATTGATAATAGAAGTAAATTAGAAAGTTGCTAAAAATTGCATGCTCTATCTGAATCATGAAATAAAAAATGTGGGTTCAGTATCCCTTTTAAGGTATAGCTTTTCATGTATATACAGGGTATCTTGTCAGCAGTCTCCTGCTTCAATGATCTAGATATATTAGGTTTTGTTTCGTAATTTTCCCTATGGGCTTTGCACCCAGGTTAGTCTGGGGTTAACTGCCTTAGTCCCTGAAAGCTGTGCAGCTGTCTGTAAGTACTGGTGAGCACCCAGGGCTGTGAGTTTTGCAAGGTCATGGGGTGTGTACACAATCCGGTTTGCACGTGCAGTCCATTTCCGTGTTTTGTATGTGTTATGGGAAATTACAAAGGGCCTGTCTCACCCTTGTTTGTATCTCAGTTTGTTGGATTGAAGGCGGGCATTGTGTGGCTGAAGGTTAAGGGCCCAGGGAGGAAGAGACCTTGATGTGGTTCTGGACCTATCCCCATCTAGCCAAATGCTGCAACTAACTCTTCCATTTTGCTTTTGAAAGTGCCAGACTTAATCTAGCTGTGTGCTTGCATGAAAGTGCCAGACTTAAAATAGCTGTGTGCTTGCATGAAAGTGCCAGACTTAAAATAGCTGTGTGCTTGCATGAAAGTGCCAGACTTAATCTAGCTGTGTGCTTGCATGAAAGTGCCAGACTTAAAATAGCTGTGTGCTTGCATGAAAGTGCCAGACTTAATCTAGCTGTGTGCTTGCATGAAAGTGCCAGACTTAATCTAGCTGTGTGCTTGCATGAAAGTGCCAGACTTAATCTAGCTGTGTGCTTGCATGAAAGTGCCAGACTTAATCTAGCTGTGTGCTTGCATGAAAGTGCCAGACTTAATCTAGCTGTGTGCTTGCATGAAAGTGCCAGACTTAATCTAGCTGTGTGCTTGCATGAAAGTGCCAGACTTAAAATAGCTGTGTGCTTGCATGAAAGTGCCAGACTTAATCTAGCTGTGTGCTTGCATGAAAGTGCCAGACTTAATCTAGCTGTGTGCTTGCATGAAAGTGCCAGACTTAATCTAGCTGTGTGCTTGCATGAAAGTGCCAGACTTAATCTAGCTGTGTGCTTGCATGAAAGTGCCAGACTTTCTATGTGTTGTGTTAATATTTTTCTTTTGTAATGTTCCCTATGGGCTTTGCACCTAGGTTAGTCTGGGGTTAACTGTTTGAGTCCTTGAAAGCTGTGCAGCTGTCTGTGAGTACTGGTGAGCACCCCGGGCTGTGAGTTTTGCAGGGACATAGAATGTGTACCCAGTCCAGTTTGAGAGTGCAGTCCATTTCCGTGCATTATGTCTGCAATAGGAGAGATACTTTTTAGAGATATTTTACAATAAAAACAGGCAAAATAAGCAATGCAAGGATATTGCAATGTTATATTCTTAATGAAAAAAAAAAGAGTATAAAACTGTAATAGCAACTTTCCATTTTCTTCTATTATCAACTTTACTTTGTTCTTTTGGTATCCTGTGTTAAATAGCATACCTGGGTAGGCTTATTAGCGTGAATGTGTATGGAGTACTATAATGCTTTTAACAGTTATACACTTTAGAACACTAGGTAGCAGCAGTGTGTGGGGACAATGCATGACATTAAAATGGTGGTTTTTTTCTTTCTAAATTCTATCTGAACCATGAAAGAAGTTGTGTTTTATGTTTTACAACAGCGTTTCTCAACACGGCCCTCGTGTACCGCTAACAGGCCAGATTTTCATGATAACTAAACTACAGCACAGGTGAAATAATTAGCTGGTTGTTGAGAGCAGGTTTGTAACTATGGTTACTGATTATTTCATCTGTGCTCTAGTTAAGATATCGTGCAAATCTGGCCTGTTAGGGGTACTTAGGGAATGGAGTTGAGAAACACGGTTTTACAATAACATAAATGTTTAGTTTATTATCTAACAAATAATTTTTAAGATTAGTGAATGAGGAGAATTATTGGTCTATGTTTAGTGCCTGGGTCCTGCTGACTATGTATTTATTTTCAGGCACAATGTTTCTGGAAATTGCAGTAACCTTAGCCGCAGCAGCACTCCTGTACCATTTCATTTTTAAAAGAAATGACGAGACCTTCTTACCTATGGGTGATGGATGGTGGGGGCCTGGTCCTCAGCCATCTGATGAAGAAGCAGAAGATATCAGACCCTTCAAGATTGAGACTAGTGATGAAGATTTAAATGTAAGATGTCAATAGATAAATGGCCGTGTCTTGGTAAATATTAATTCACTGTGTAAAAAAAACATACCTAGGTAGGCTCAGGAGCGTGCATGTGCTCCCATAGTTTATTTCTCTGAGAGCAGTGAACTAATTTGGAGATTTGGTGCATTATTTCTTGATATATTTTTTTTCTCAGTTGCTGTTTTGCTGTCTGGAATCCTCAGTGTGTGTGATACATCAACCATGTCAAGAAAAATACATTTTTGTTGTTTCACAAAACATTTCTGTAGGTCATTTATTTATGTTTTTGGTTAAAGGGACAGTAAACTGTCATAGTCCAGATAGGATGTGCAATTTTAAATGACTTTACAGCTTACATCAGTTGTAAAATTTGCAGATCAGTGCTCTTTTAGACTATGGGTGCAGACTGCGTAATCATTACAGTGACACGGTCTGTGTCACTGTCTGTAACTATGTCTGTCTGTGCCAGTGGGAGGTTTCGGGAGGGAGGGAGGTGGGTGTGCAGCACAGGTGAAGGGAGTGGGAGGGAGGTGCAGGAACCTACCTACAGAAAATAAAACGTGGATGGGAGAGGGAGGGAAGGGATGCTATACTACAGCATCCGAGTGAGGTAGGGGGCTACAGCTGCGATCGTAGGGAGAGGGAGGTGGGCAGGCCCCTTCACTACAGAAAAACATTAGAAATAATATATTTAAAAACTGTAAACTGGGTACCTAAGAAGGCGGACGCCATGGGAGGTAGGAGGCTAAGAATGGATCATACACTTAGCCTCCTACCTCCCATGGCGTAAATTTATTTATTTTAAAAAAAAAATTATACTGGCAGACTTTCTGCCAGTAGCTAAGATGGTGGTCAGGAGTGTGGGTGTTGGAGGAAGGGTTGGAGTGTAATCTCTGCATTACAATTATTATTACCATTACCAGGGAATTTCAGAAGTATGGTGCGCAGTTGCAATTAGCGACTTTCTAATTGCAAAGCCATGCAGGTCTGCTATTTATGAACAAAAGGGCCCCAGAAAATCTTTTAGAACTATCTTGTCTTATGACTATGGCCCACATGAACTAGCAGTCTCCTGTTGTGAAAAGCTAATAAAAAAGCATGTGATAAGAGGCTGTCTTTAGTTGCTTAGAAACGGGCAGAAATTTAGAGGTTTAAATGAAGTATATTAATATAGGAATTTTGGTTGTGCAAAGCTGGGAAATGGGTAGTAAAGCCGTTAACTATCTTTTTAAACCATAACTATTTTTTCGAAAAAAAAATAGTGGAAAGAGATCCATAAAGAAATACACTAATAGCACTCACAAGTCAAAAAATAATAAGTTGGTATACTAGTGCTACTAGTGTATTTTTTATGGATCTCTTTCCATGATTTTTTTGATATATCAAGTAATAATACACTGTCACAGCACCTCCCCCTTAAAACCACATTATTGATATATGGATACCATTAGTGTAACAGTCTATTTACGTATATAAGTATTGCCATTGGTCCCCAACCTTTACTAATAACTTCTTCTTAAACAGGGAGAGTCCACAGCTGCATTCATCACTTTTGGGAAATACAGAACCTGGCCACCAGGAGGAGGCAAAGACACCCCAGCCAAAGGCTTAAATACCTCCCCACACTTCCCTCATCCCCCAGTCATTCTTTGCCTTTCATCACAGGAGGTTGGCAGAGAAGTGTCGGAAGATTTGGTTTAGTCTCTTATGGAGGGTAATACTCTTCGGAATGCGACTGGAGTTTTAAGTAGTCCTGTCAGCCTCTCAGTGAGAGCATGGATGAAAGTTAGAGTCTGGAGATGCAGGGAGAGTCTTTCTGCAAAGCCATCCCAACTCATATTAACATCTCCATAGGCAATCAGCGTTGTCGAGTTTCGCTGCCTGCTTTCTTCAAGTCCATGTCAGAGGCGACGCTACTATCTGTCACACTTGAAGGGCCGTGTTCCTGTTCCAGGGCGTAGATTTCGGTAAAATCGTTTCATTTTACTTTGAATAGGAGTATTTAATGTATATGACTAAGTCAGGGTCTCAGTGGGACTCCTTTATCTTTTGGAATCAAGGGTTAATATCTCCTGAGGGGGGTTATTGAACAGGGGGGACTTTAATCATGTTTGTTATGTGATCCTGTCTGCTAATGTGTAATAATGCTTGGGCTTGTGGCTATTTCGGTCTTTATGGATTGGCGTGCTTTCTCTTGTAAGGTGTATCCAGTCCAGGGATCATCCATTACTTGTGGGATATTCTCATTCCCAACAGGAAGTTGCAAGAGGACACCCACAGCAGAGCTGTTATATAGCTCCTCCCCTAACTGCCATATCCAGTCATTCTCTTGCAACTCTCAACAAGCATGGAGGTAGTAAGAGAGAGTGGTGAAAAATAGTTAGGTTCTTTTTCTTCAATCAAAAGTTTGTTATTTTTAAATGGTACCGGAGTTGTACTATTTTATCCCAGGCAGTAAATAGAAGAAGAATCTGCCTGAGTTTTCTATGATCTTAGCAGGTTGTAACTTAGATCCATTGCTGTTCTCACATATGTCTGAGGAGAGAGGTAACTGCAGCGGGAGAATGGCGTGCAGGTTACTCTGCTATGAGGTATGTGCAGTTACAATTTTTTCTAGAAATGGAAATGCTAGAAAATGCTGCTGATACCGGATTAATGTAAGTTAAGCCTGAATACAGTGATTTAATAGCGACTGTTTTCATGCTTACTCTCAGGGGTAATACCCTTATAAAATTGCAATATAAAACGTTTGCTGGCATGTTTAATCGTTTTTATATATGCTTTGGTGATAAAACTTTATTGGGGCCTAGTTTTTTTCCACATGGCTGGCTTAAATTTTGCCTAGAAACAGTTTCCTGAGGCTTTCCACTGTTGTAGTATGAGTGGGAGGGGCCTATTTTAGCGCTTTTTTGCGCATTTAAAATTACAGACTGAGACATCCAGCTTCCCTCAGAAGTCCCCTGAATGCTATAGGACATCTCTAAAGGGCTCAAAGGCTTTCCAAAGTCGTTTATTGGGGAAGGTAGGGCCACAGCAGAGCTGTGGCAGTTTGTTGTGACTGTTAAACGTCTATCGTTTTTTTTATCCGTTTTTTGAACTAAAGGGTTAATCATCCATTTGCAAGTGGGTGCAATGCTCTGTTAGCTTTTTTACATACACTGTAAAAATTTTGTTTGATTTACTGCCTTTTTTCACTGTTTTTCAAATTTTGACAAAATTTGTTTCTCTTAAAGGCACAGTATCGTTTTTTATATTTGCTTGTTAACTTGATTTAAAGTTTTTCCAAGCTTGCTAGTCTCATTTCTAGTCTGTACAAACATGTCTGACATAGAGGAAACTCCTTGTTCATTATGTTTAAAAGCCATGGTGGAACCCCCTCTTAGAATGTGTACCAAATGTACTGATTTCACTTTAAGCAATAAAGATCATATTCTGTCTTTAAAAAATTTATCACCAGAGGAATCTGACGAGGGGGAAGTTATGTCGACTAACTCTCCCCACGTATCAGATCCTTTGACTCCCGCTCAAGGGACTCGCGCTCAAATGGCGCCAAGTACATCTAGGGCGCCCATAGCGATTACTTTACAAGACATGGCGGCAGTCATGGATAATACACTGTCAGCGGTATTAGCCAGACTACCTGAATTTAGAGGTAAGCGAGATAGCTCTGGGGTTAGACGAAATGCAGAGTATACTGACGCTTTAAGAACCATGTCTGATACTGCCTCACAATATGCAGAAGCTGAGGAAGGAGAGCTTCAGTCTGTGGGTGATGTTTCTGACTCAGGAAAGATACCTGATTCTGATATTTCTACATTTAAATTTAAGCTTGAACACCTCCGCGTGTTGCTCAGGGAGGTTTTAGCTGCTCTGAATGACTGTGATACAATTGCAGTGCCAGAGAAATTGTGTAGACTGGATAAATACTATGCAGTGCCGGTGTGTACTGATGTTTTTCCAATACCTAAAAGGTTTACAGAAATTATTACTAAGGAATGAGATAGACCAGGTGTGCCGTTCTCTCCCCCTCCTATTTTTAGAAAAATGTTCCCAATAGACGCCACCACACGGGACTTATGGCAGACAGTCCCTAAGGTGGAGGGAGCAGTTTCTACTCTAGCAAAGCGTACTACTATCCCTGTCAAGGGCGGTTGTGCTTTTTTAGATCCAATGGATAAAAAATTAGAAGGTTACCTTAAGAAAATGTTTATTCAACAAGGTTTTATCCTACAGCCCCTTGCATGCATTGCTCCTGTCACTGCTGCTGCGGCGTTCTGGTTTGAGTCTCTGGAAGAGGCTTTACAGGTAGCGACTCCATTGGATGACATACTTGGCAAGCTTAGAGCACTTAAGCTAGCCAATTCTTTTGTTTCTGATGCCATTGTTCATTTCACTAAACTAACGGCTAAGAATTCTGCTTTTGCTATACAGGAGCGCAGGGCGCTATGGCTTAAATCATGGTCAGCTGACGTGACTTAAAATTCTAAACTGCTTAACATTCCCTTCAAGGGGCAGACCCTATTCGGGCCTGGTTTGAAGGAGATTATTGCTGATATCACTGGAGGAAAAGGTCATGCCCTTCCTCAGGACAAGTCCAAATCAAGGGCCAAACAGTCTAATTTTCGTGCCTTTCGAAACTTCAAGGCAGGTGCGGCATCAACTTCCTCTAATGCAAAACAAGAGGGAACTTTTGCTCAGTCCAAGACTGTCTGGAGACCAAACCAGACCTGGAACAAAGGTAAGCAGGCCAAAAAGCCTGCTGCTGCCTCTAAGACAGCATGAAGGAACGGCCCCCTATCCGGTAACGAATCTAGTAGGGGGCAGACTTTCACTCTTCACCAGGCGTGGGCAAGAGATGTCCAGGATCCCTGGGCGTTGGAAATTATATCCTAGGGATATCTTCTGGACTTAAAAGCTTCCCCCCCAAAAGGGAGATTTCACCTTTCACAATTATCTGCAAACCAGATAAAGAGAGAGGCATTCTTACACTGTTTACGAGACCTCCTAGTTATGGGAGTGATCCATCCAGTTCCAAAGGAGGAACAAGGACAGGGTTTTTACTCAAATCTGTTTGTGGTTCCCAAAAAAGAGGGAACCTTCAGACCAATTTTGGATCTAAAGATCTTAAACAAATTCCTCACAGTTCCATCATTCAAGATGGAAACTATTCGTACCATCCTACCTATGATCCAGGAGGGTCAATATATGACTACAGTGGATTTAAAGGATGCTTATCTTCACATTCCGATACACAAAGATCATCATCGGTTTCTCAGATTTGCCTTTCTAGACAGGCATTACCAGTTTGTAGCTCTTCCCTTTGGATTAGCTACAGCCCCAAGAATCTTTACGAAGGTTCTATGGTCACTTCTGGCGGTCCTAAGGCCGCGGGCATAGCAGTGGCCCCTTATTTAGACGACATCCTGATACAGGCGTCAAACTTCCAAATTGCCAAGTCTCATACGGACGTAGTACTGGCATTTCTGAGGTTGCATGGGTGGAAAGTGAACGAGGAAAAGAGTTCTCTATCCCCACTCACAAGAGTTTCCTTCCTAGGGACTCTGATAGATTCTGTAGTAATGAAAATTTACAACAAAAATGATTATTAACCATAAAGGTACATATAAAATATACTTTTGAACAAGTGTGCAAAAAAGTCAATGGTATTGATATGAAAGTGAATGTTCAGATGTCTTAGCTTAGTAACGCTAAGTACATACTACTTAGTGAGACCTAGGTAGTCAGAATGCTCCCTCAGGCTCTGTCAGATGATGGCTCGCGGCTTCTTCAATACTTTTGCTGGTGTCCCAAAAGAAAAAAATCTGTGGAAATATAGAATGGAAAAGAAGGCGCCACCATAGTGTACGATCAATGGGTACAAACAAGCTTCAGATGCGCATGAAGAACTGGTACTTACAAGCTCCTTGACACTTGAGAAGTGTCACAAACGCCTTCTGGAACTTTATGAGTCGTCCAGCTAACTCCCACCACCGTCCTTGTTAACCCGTTCTATAGGGTATTCAGATGGATGCCGGATATCTTGCTCTCCCGATGACAATCTGCTTACTCAGGATACAATCTTTATGTAAAAATAGCCAAACCCGGTCGGCTCTTGTGAGCAGTTAGGACCGTATTGTGCCGTAGACAGCAAACTCCAAAATGTATGTACAAAACTGCTACAATCGAATAAAATAAAGTTCGTGGATCCAACGTCTTATAAAACTTGACTTTATTTTATAATATAACACAACGTTTCTCGGTCTTAGATGACCGTTTCATCAGGTGTATATTGAAATTAATGATACCACGAACTTATATTGCCGATTTGTCGGCGTCTGCTTATTCCCAATGCGCATGTGTGTAGGTGTGTCCAGACCTAGTATTTCCCATTGGATGAACCAAAATGGGTGTGTGATTTTTGTGGCGAATCGCTGATTACAGTATCTCGCCTAAAATAAAACACATGACTTTTGTCTCGCACTTGTCACTAATAAGAAATTGATCATAATCTAAATATATAATTTTTTAAGAGGTACAAGTCCGGATACATATTCACACATGGGACAAATTATGCACACTACATATGTAGCCTACGCATATGGGCTCGATACAAACTTTAAATTAAAAACAAATAAAATACATACTCAGATGCACATTTCTAAATTACTACTTAGAAGTTACAAATAAAATTGGCTACCTTATCTAAAAATTGACAACGGTATAACCAAAAACCAAAATCAGAAACAAAAAACAAAAAACAAATCAGACCCACAATAAATATGGATTATAGAATTAAATAACTATGTCAAGTAAGGAGTGTAACAATCAGTCGCAATAGAATACCAATATGATGCCTAGCTAATAGAATCTAGATAGGGAGTACATAACTTTCCTTTTAGTTGGATACTCAGATGGATTATTTGCACCTGGATGGTGCAAAAGTCTTATGGGCCTCACATACAATTTAACTATATGGGACCAAATTGTTATGGACATAATATCGAACATTATATATAAAAAATATAAAAAAATATATATAATACATAATATATAATATAAAATATATATACATTATATATTGCAAAAACTGTATAAATATTGAATACATATAAAATACAAATAAAAGTAATAATAAATATATATATATATATATATATATATATATATATATATATATATATATATATATATATATATATATATATATATATATATATATATATATATATAAAAGAATATATCTAGGAGTGAGGGGAACTCTAATTCTCTTGATGGGTGGGTCGCTTATAGCTGGTAGCTCTGTGTGACAGGGCCTATATTGTGTCACATGATGGACCCACAAAATTGACCCTATGTAAAACCTGTAAGTAAGTGATCTAGGTTGTTAACATGTGATTCTAGCAAATGATAGTACTTATGTAATGTGATTCCAACCTAATGGATAGTGGGTACTAATATTAATACTATACTATACTGGGTAGCCTTGAACTATGTGTTGTTGGTCATTATTGATAATAATCAATAATAATAATCAATTGATAATGACCAACAACACATAGTTCAAGGCTACCCAGTATAGTATAGTATTAATATTAGTACCCACTATCCATTAGGTTGGAATCACATTACATAAGTACTATCATTTGCTAGAATCACATGTTAACAACCTAGATCACTTACTTACAGGTTTTACATAGGGTCAATTTTGTGGGTCCATCATGTGACACAATATAGGCCCTGTCACACAGAGCTACCAGCTATAAGCGACCCACCCATCAAGAGAATTAGAGTTCCCCTCACTCCTAGATATATTCTTTTATATATATATATATATATATATATATATATATATATATATATATATATATATATATATATATATATATATATATTTATTATTACTTTTATTTGTATTTTATATGTATTCAATATTTATACAGTTTTTGCAATATATAATGTATATATATTTTATATTATATATTATGTATTATATATATTTTTTTATATTTTTTATATATAATGTTCGATATTATGTCCATAACAATTTGGTCCCATATAGTTAAATTGTATGTGAGGCCCATAAGACTTTTGCACCATCCAGGTGCAAATAATCCATCTGAGTATCCAACTAAAAGGAAAGTTATGTACTCCCTATCTAGATTCTATTAGCTAGGCATCATATTGGTATTCTATTGCGACTGATTGTTACACTCCTTACTTGACATAGTTATTTAATTCTATAATCCATATTTATTGTGGGTCTGATTTGTTTTTTGTTTCTGATTTTGGTTTTTGGTTATACCGTTGTCAATTTTTAGATAAGGTAGCCAATTTTATTTGTAACTTCTAAGTAGTAATTTAGAAATGTGCATCTGAGTATGTATTTTATTTGTTTTTAATTTAAAGTTTGTATCGAGCCCATATGCGTAGGCTACATATGTAGTGTGCATAATTTGTCCCATGTGTGAATATGTATCCGGACTTGTACCTCTTAAAAAATTATATATTTAGATTATGATCAATTTCTTATTAGTGACAAGTGCGAGACAAAAGTCATGTGTTTTATTTTAGGCGAGATACTGTAATCAGCGATTCGCCACAAAAATCACACACCCATTTTGGTTCATCCAATGGGAAATACTAGGTCCGGACACACCTACACACATGCGCATTGGGAATAAGCAGACGCCGACAAATCGGCAATATAAGTTTGTGGTATCATTAATGTCAATATACACCTGATGAAACGGTCATCTAAGACCGAGAAACGTTGTGTTATATTATAAAATAAATTCAAGTTTTATAAGACGTTGGATCCACGAACTTTATTTTATTCGATTGTAGCAGTTTTGTACATACATTTTGGAGTTTGCCGTCTACGCCACAATACGGTCCTAACTGCTCACAAGAGCCGACCGGGTTTGGCTATTTTTACATAAAGATTGTATCCCGAGTAAGCAGATTGTCATCGGGAGAGCAAGATATCCGGCATCCATCTGAATACCCTATAGAACGGGTTAACAAGGACGGTGGTGGGAGTTAGCTGGACGACTCATAAAGTTCCAGAAGGCGTTTGTGACACTTCTCAAGTGTCAAGGAGCTTGTAAGTACCAGTTCTTCATGCGCATCTGAAGCTTGTTTGTACCCATTGATCGTACACTATGGTGGCGCCTTCTTTTCCATTCTATAGTAATGAAAATTTACCTGACGGAGTCCAGGTTATCAAAGCTTCTAAATTCCTGCCGTGTTCTTCATTCCATTCCGCGCCCTTCGGTGGCTCAGTGTATGGAAGTAATCGGCTTAATGGTAGCGGCAATGGACATAGTGCCGTTTGCACGCTTACATCTCAGACCGCTGCAACTATGCATGCTCAGTCAGTGGAATGGGGATTACACAGATTTGTCCCCTCTACTAAATCTGGATCAAGAGACCATGGATTCTCTTCTCTGGTGGCTATCTCGGGTCCATCTGTCCAAAGGTATGACCTTTCGCAGGCCAGATTGGACAATTGTAACAGATGCCAGCCTTCTAGGTTGGGGTGCAGTCTGGAACTCCCTGAAGGCTCAGGGATCGTGGACTCAGGAGGAGTCACTCCTTCCAATAAATATTCTGGAACTGAGAGCGATATTCAATGCTCTTCAGGCTTGGCCTCAGTTAGCAACTCTGTGGTACATCAGATTTCAGTCGGAGCTTACATCAACCATCAAGGGGGAACAAGAAGTTCCCTAGCGATGTTAGAAGTCTCAAAGATAATTCACTGGGCAGAGATTCACTCTTGCCACCTATCAGCTATCCATATCCCAGGTGTAGAGAACTGGGAGGCAGATTTTCTAAGTCGTTAGACTTTTCATCCGGGGGAGTGGGAACTCCATCCGGAGGTGTTTGCACAATTGATTCATCGTTGGGGCAAACCAGAACTGGATCTCATGGCATCTCGCCAGAACGCCAAGCTTCCTTGTTACGGATCCAGGTCCAGGGATCCCAAGGCGACGCTGATAGATGCTCTAGCAGCGCCCTGGTATTTCAACCTGGCTTATGTGTTTCCACCGTTTCCTCTGCTCCCTCGACTTATTGCCAAGATCAAGCAGGAGAGAGCATCAGTGATTTTGATAGCGCCTGCGTGGCCACGCAGGACCTGGTATGCAGATCTAGTGGACATGTCATCCTTTTCACCATGGACTCTGCCTCTGAGACAGGACCTTCTACTTCAGGGTCCTTTCAACCATCCAAATCTAATTTCTCTGAGACTGACTGCCTGGAGATTGAACGCTTGATTTTATCAAAGCGTGGCTTCTCCGAGTCAGTCATTGATACCTTAATACAGGCACGAAAGCCTGTCACCAGGAAAATTTACCATAAGATATGGCGTAAATATCTTTATTGGTGTGAATCCAAGGGTTACTCATGGAGTAAGGTCAGGATTCCCAGGATATTATCCTTTCTCCAAGAAGGTTTGGAAAAAGGATTGTCAGCTAGTTCCTTAAAGGGACAGATTTCTGCTCTGTCTATTCTTTTACACAAGCGTCTGGCAGATGTTCCAGACGTTCAAGCATTTTGTCATGCTTTAGTTAGAATCAAGCCTGTGTTTAAACCTGTTGCTCCGCCATGGAGCTTAAATTTGGTTCTTAAGGTTCTTCAAGGAGTTCCGTTTGAACCTCTTCATTCCATAGATATCAAACTTTTATCTTGGAAAGTTCTTTTTTTGGTAGCTATTTCCTCGGCTCGTAGAGTTTCCGAGTTATCTGCCTTACAATGTGATTTTCCATACGCATAAGTTAGTCCCCCGTACCAAACCTGGGTTTTTACCTAAGGTGGTATCTAACAAGAATATCAATCAAGAGATTGTTGTTCCATCCTTGTGTCCTAATCCTTCAAAGAAGGAACGTCTATTACACAATCTGGACGTGGTTCGTGCTTTAAAGTTTTACTTACAAGCTACTAAAGATTTTCGTCAAACATCTGCTTTGTTTGTTGTCTACTCTGGACAGAGGAGAGGTCAAAAGGCTTCGGCAACCTCCCTTTCTTTCATGTAATTAGCAAGAGTCCATGAGCTAGTGACGTATGGGATATACATTCCTACCAGGAGGGGCAAAGTTTCCCAAACCTTAAAATGCCTATAAATACACCCCTCACCACACCCACAATTCAGTTTTACAAACTTTGCCTCCGATGGAGGTGGTGAAGTAAGTTTGTGCTAGATTCTACGTTGATATGCGCTCCGCAGCAAGTTGGAGCCCGGTTTTCCTCTCAGCGTGCAGTGAATGTCAGAGGGATGTGAGGAGAGTATTGCCTATTTGAATGCAGTGATCTCCTTCTACAGGGTCTATTTCATAGGTTCTCTGTTATCGGTCGTAGAGATTCATCTCTTACCTCCCTTTTCAGATCGACGATATACTCTTATATATACCATTACCTCTGCTGATTCTCGTTTCAGTACTGGTTTGGCTTTCTACAAATATGTAGATGAGTGTCCTGGGGTAAGTAAATCTTATTTTCTGTGACACTCTAAGCTATGGTTGGGCACTTCGTTTATAAAGTTCTAAATATATGTATTCAAACATTTATTTGCCTTGACTCAGAATGTTCAACTTTCCTTATTTTTCAGACAGTCAGTTTCATATTTGGGATAATGCATTTGAATCAATCATTTTTTCTTACCTTCAAAAATTTGACTCTTTTTTTCCCTGTGGGCTGTTAGGCTCGCGGGGGCTGAAAATGCTTCATTTTATTGCGTCATTCTTGGCGCGGACTTTTTTGGCGCAAAAATTCTTTTCCGTTTCCGGCGTCATACGTGTCGCCGGAAGTTGCGTCATTTTTTGACGTTATTTTGCGCAAAAAATGTCGGCGTTCCGGATGTGGCGTCATTTTTGGCGCCAAAAGCATTTAGGCGCCAAATAATGTGGGCGTCTTATTTGGCGCTAAAAAATATGGGCGTCGCTTTTGTCTCCACATTATTTAAGTCTTATTTTTTCATTGCTTCTGGTTGCTAGAAGCTTGTTCTTTGGCATTTTTTCCCATTCCTGAAACTGTCATTTAAGGAATTTGATCAATTTTGCTTTTTATGTTGTTTTTTCTCTTACATATTGCAAGATGTCTCACGTTGCATCTGAGTCAGAAGATACTACAGGAAAATCGCTGTCTAGTGCTGGAGCTACCAAGCTAAGTGTATCTGCTATAATTTTTGGTATCTGTTTCTCCAGCTGTTGTTTGTATTGCATGTCATGACAAACTTATTAATGCAGATAAAATTTCCTTTAGTACTGTTACATTACCTGTTGCTGTTCCGTCAACATCTAATTTTCAGAGTGTTCCTGATAAACATAAGAGATTTTATTTTTTAAATCCATTAAGAAGGCTATGTCTGTTATTTCTCCTTCTAGTTTACATAAGTCTTTTAAAACTTCTCTTTTTTCAGATGAATTTTTAAATGAACATCATCATTCTGATACTGATAATGGTTCTTCTGGTTCAGAGGTTTCTGTCTCAGAGGTTGATGCTGATAAATCTTTGTATTTGTTCAAGATGAAATTTATTCGTTCTTTATTTTAAGAAGTATTAATTGCATTAGAAATAGAGGATTCTGGTCCTCTTGATACTAAATCTAAACGTTTAAATAAGGTTTTTAAATCTCCTGTAGTTATTCCAGAAGTGTTTAATCTCCCTGATGCTATTTCTGAAGTAATTTCCAGGGAATGGAATAATTTGGGTAATTATTTTACTCCTTCTAACGTTTAAGCAATTATATCCTGTGCCATCTGACAGATTAGAGTTTTTTGGGACAAAATCCCTAAGGTTATGGGGCTGTCTCTACTCCTGCTAAATGTGCTACTATTCCTACGGCAGATAGTACTTCATTTAAGGATCCTTTAGATAGGAAAATTGAATCCTTTCTAAGAAAAGCTTACTTATGTTCAGGTAATCTTCTTAGACCTGCTATATTTTTAGCGGATGTTGCTGCAGCTTCAACTTTTTGGTTAGAAGCTTTAGCGCAACAAGTAACAGATCATAATTTTATAGCATTATTATTATTCTATAACATGCTAATAATTTTATTGGTGATACCATCTTTTGATATCATTAGAGTTGATGTCAGGTATATGTCTCTAGCTATTTTAGCTAGAAAAGCTTTATGGATTAAACTTGGAATGCTGATATGTCTTCTAAGTCAACTTTGCTTTCCCTTTTTTTCCAGGGTAATAAATTATTATCTCAACTGTTTCTGGAAGGAAGGGAACTTTTTTACCAAAGGATAAAAAATCTAAGGTAAATTTAGGTCTAATAATCATTTTCGTTCCTTTCCTCACAATAAGGAACAAAAGCCTGATCCTTCATCCTCAGGAGCGGTATCAGTTTGGAAACTATTTCCAGTTTGGAATATATCCAAGCCTTATAGAAAACCTATAGCCAGCTCCTAAGTACCCATGAAGGTGCGGACCTTATTCCAGCTCAGCTGGTATGGGGCAGATTACGTTTTCTTCAAAGAAATTTGGATCAATTCCGTTCTCAATTTCTGGTTTCAGAACGGTACAGAATTGGCTTCAGTTAAGGTCTCCTGCTAAGAGATTTTTTTTCTTTCCCGTGTCCCAGTTAACACAGCAAAGGCTCAGCATTTCTGAAATGTGTTTCAGATCTAGAGTTGGCTGGAGTAATTATGCCAGTTTCAGTTCTGGAACAGGGGCTGGGGTTTTATTTTATCTCTTCATTGTACCAAAGAAGGTCAATTCCTTCAGACCAGTTCCGGATCTATCAATATTGAATCGTTATGTAAGGATACCAACATTCAAGATGGTTACTGTAGGACTATCCTGCCTTTTGTTTAGCAAGGGCATTTTATGTCTACAATAGATTTACAGGATGTGTATCTGCATATTCCGATTCATCCAGATCACTTTTAGTGTCTGAGATTCTCTTTTTAGACAAGCATTACCAGTTTTGTGGCTCTACCGTTTGGCCTAGCCTCAGTTCTAAGAATTTTTTTCAAAGGTTCTCGGTGCCCTTCTTTCTGTAATCAGAGAACAGGGTTTTGGTATTTCCTTATTGGACGATATCTGGGTACTTGCTCAGTCTTCTCATTTTCGAAGAATCTCATACGAATAGACTTGTGTTGTTTTTTCAAGTTCATGGTTGGAGGATCAAATTACCAATCAGTTCATTGATTCCTCAGACAAGGGTAACCTTTTTAGGTTTCTAGATAGATTCAGTGTCTATGACTCTGTCCTTGCCAGACAAGAGAAGTTTAACATTGATATCAGCTTGTCAAAACCTTCAGTCACAATCATTCCCTTTGGTAGCCTTATGCATGGAAATTTTAGGTCCTAGGACTGCCGCATCAGATGCGATCTCCTTTGCTCGTTTTCACATGCGACCTCTTCAGCTCTACCAATGGTGCAGGGATTACTCAAAGATATCTCAATTAATATCTTTAAACCGATTATACGACACTCTCTGACATGGTGGACAGATCACCATTGTTTAGTTCAGGGGGCTTCTTTGTTCTTCCGACCTGGACTATAATCTCAACAGATGCAAGTCTTACAGGTTGGGGAGCTGTGTGGGGGTATCTGACGGCACAAGGGGTTTGGGAATCTCAGGAGGTGAGATTTCAGATCAATATTTTGGAACTCCGTGCAATTTTCAGAGCTCTTCAGTCTTGGCCTCTTCTGAAGAGAGAGTTGTTCATTTGTTTTCAGATAGACAATGTCACAACTGTGGCATACATCAATCATCAAGGAGGGACTCACAGTCCTCTGGCTATGAAAGAAGTATCTCGAATTTTGGTTTGGGCGGAATCCAGCTCCTGTCTAATCTCTGCGGTTCATATCCCAGGTATGGACAATTGGAAAGCGGATTATCTCAGTCGCCAAACGTTGCACCTGGGTGAATGGTCTTCACCCAGAGGTATTTCCTCAGATTGTTCAAATGTGGGAACTCCCAGAAATAGATCTGATGGCTTCTCATCTAAACAAGAAACTTCCCTGGTATCTGTCCGGATCCCGGGATCCTCGGGCGGAGGCAGTGGATGCATTATCTCTTCCTTACAAGTGTCATCCTGCCTATATCTTTCCGCCTCTAGTTCTTCTTCCAAGGGTATTCTCCAATATTCTAAAGGAATGCTAGTTTGTTCTGCTGGTAGCTCCAGCATGGCCTCACAGGTTTTGGTATGCGGATCTTGTCCGGATGGCCTCTTGCCAGCTGTGGACTCTTCCGTTAAGACCAGTCTTTCTGTCTCAAGGTTCTTTTTTCCATCAGGATCTCAAAACCTTAATTTTAAGGTGTGGAGTTTGAACGCTTGATTCTTGGTCAAAGAGGTTTCTCTGACTCTGTGATTGATACTATGTGACAGGCTCGTAAATCTGTATCTAGAGAGATATATTATAGAGTCTGGAAGACTTATATTTCTTCAGGATGGTTTAGATAAAGGTTTGTCCGCAAGTTTCTTGAAAGACAAATCTCTGCTCTTTCTGTTCTTTTTCACAGAAGGATTGCTAATCTTCCTGATATTCATTGTTTTGTACAACCTTTGGTTCGTATAAAACTTGTCATTAAGTCAATTTCTCCTCCTTGGAGTTTGAATTTGGTTCTGGGGGCTCTTCAAGCTCCTCCTTTTGAACCCATGCATTCTTTGGTCGTTATATTACTTTCTTGGAAAGTTTTGTTTCTTTTGGCCATCTCTTCTGCCAGAAGAGTCTCTGAATTATCTACTCTTTTTTTGTGAGTCTCCTTTTCTGATTTTGCATCAGGATAAGGCGGTGCTGCGAACTTCTTTTGAATTTTTTACCTAAGGTTGTGAATTCTAACAACATTAGTAGAGAAATTGTGGTTCCTTCATTATGTCCTAATCCTATGAATTCTAAGGAGAAATCATTGCATTCTTTGAATGCTGTTAGAGCTTTGTAATATTATGTTGAAGCTACTAAGTCTTTCCGAAAGACTTCTAGTCTATTTGTCATCTTTTCCGGTTCTAGAAAAGACCAGAAAGCTTCTGCCATTTCTTTGGCATCTTGGTTGAAATCTTTATTTCATCATGCCTATGTTGAGTCGGGTAACACTCCGCCTCAAAGGATTACAGCTCATTCTACTAGGTCAGTTTCTACTTCCTGGGCGTTTAAGAATGAAGCTTCGGTTGATCAGATTTGCAAAACAGCAACTTGGTCCTCTTTGCATACTTTTACTAAATTCTACCATTTTTATGTGTTTTCTTCTTCTGAAGCGGTTTTTGGTAGAAACGTACTTCAGGCAGTGGTTTCAGTTTGAATCTTCTGCTTATGTTTTTTCATTAAAATTTTATTCTGGGTGTGGATTATTTTCAGCAGGAATTGGCTGTCTTTATTTTATCCCTCCCTCTCTAGTGACTCTTGCGTGGAAAGATCCACATCTTGGGTAATCATTATCCCATACGTCACTAGCTCATGGACTCTTGCTAATTACATGAAAGAAAACATAATTTATGTAAGAACTTACCTGATAAATTCATTTCTTTCATATTAGCAAGAGTCCATGAGGCCCGCCCTTTTTTGTGGTGGTTTTGATTTTTTTGTATAAAGCACAATTATTCCAATTCCTTATTTTATATGCTTTCGCACTTTTTTCTTATTACCCCACTTCTTGGCTATTCGTTAAACTGAATTGTGGGTGTGGTGAGGGGTGTATTTATAGGCATTTTAAGGTTTGGGAAACTTTGCCCCTCCTGGTAGGAATGTATATCCCATACGTCACTAGCTCATGGACTCTTGCTAATATGAAAGAAATGAATTTATCAGGTAAGTTCTTACATAAATTATGTTTTCTTTTTGGCTAAGAAGCATAATCCGCTTAGCCTATGAGACTGCTGGACAGCAGCCTCCTGAAAGGATTACAGCTCATTCTACTAGAGCTGTGGCTTCCACTTGGGCCTTTAAAAATGTTGAACAGATTTGCAAGGCGGCGACTTGGTCTTCGCTTCATACTTTTTCAAAATTCTACAAATTTGATACTTTTGCTTCTTCGGAGGCTATTTTTGGGAGGTTTTACAGGCAGTGGTACCTTCCGTTTAAGTACCTGCCTTGTCCCTCCCTTCATCCGTGTACTTTAGCTTTGGTATCGGTATCCCACAAGTAATGGATGATCCGTGGACTGGATACACCTTACAAGAGAAAACACAATTTATGCTCACCTGATAAATTTATTTATCTTGTGGTGTATCCAGTCCACGGCCCGCCCTGTCATTTTAAGGCAGGTAATTTTTAAATTTAAACTACAGTCACCACCGCACCCTATGGTTTCTCCTTTCTCGGCTTGTTTTCGGTCAAATGACTGACTGAATATGGCAGTTAGGGGAGGAGCTATATAACAGCTCTGCTGTGGGTGTCCTCTTGCAACTTCCTGTTGGGAATGAGAATATCCCACAAGTAATGGATGATACGTGGACTGGATACACCACAAGAGAAATAAATTTATCAGGTAAGCATAAATTGTGTTTTTCTTTGGCCTGCACAGTGCACCTTGTGACCGGGCATGATCACGTTTCCGTTCTTCATTTCCATATTCCTGACTGCGTGGCAACGGAGAGTGTCTGTTAGTGGTCTGGGTCATAGGAGGTGGTGAGTGCCCCAGCCATTGGGGGTGTAAGGTGCAGTTTATTTTTTATCCATAATTTTATTCACCTAGTTATGCAGGATTCTGATTTTGTGGAGATGGATATCTCCGATTCTACTAATTGCGAAGAATATGAAATGGCCCGGGTAATCCATGCCCATCAGTTATGTTTCGAATGCTGCTTTAGAGTGCTCTTTTCTCCCGAATCAGGGAACTTAGAGTCCGCCGAGCCATCCGCCCTTGAGGATTCCATTTCCCGCGGGGCGCACGCCCTAGATCCTTATTTTGCCCTGCAAGAAGGTGTCCCAAATGCCGTTAGCCCTTCTCCGGAAGGCGACTTAATTCCTCCAGAAGTTACGGCATGGTTTCACACGGCCATATCTATGGCGTTGGTGCATTTATATCTTCTTGGAAGATACTGTTGGTGTTCTGCTAACCAGGGCTCTTCAGGCATGGGATCGTCTTGGTCAGATCAGCCCTCTAATGAAGCGGTTTCCTCTGAAGCTTCAGGGTTCCAACCCTTGGGGCCTGGGTCATCAGTTGCTCCAGCGGAGGTAAGTCTGGCCTTTTGTTATAGACTGGTGCGTCTTTGTGTCCTTCTGAGGCATGTTTTGGCAGTGCTGGAGGATTCCAGTCCTAATGGGTCGATGGATCCTCGGTCTTCCATTCCAGGCGGCAAGCTGGTTTAGACGCATGGGGATGAAGTCAATCTCCTTGTCTCCATTTTTCTTTTTTTTTGGGGGTTTCTTATTCCAGTTCTGAGCTTTGGAAGAATTGGGTCTCTGACTGGCTGTTCCTGTTAGTGTGTCCATTCTTCTTGGCCTTTCACCGGCGGGTGCTGCCTTCATTTACTTTGATCCGGTTAGGATGTATTTTCTCTTGTGCGGCACCAACCATCTGGAATGCACTTCCTAGAGCTGTCAGACTCTCCCCTAACCTTTCCTCCTTTTAAACGCTCCCTAAAGACCTTTCTGTTCATGGAAGCCTATCTCCAAATCAGTAACAAATGAATTCCACTTGCCGAACTGCTGCCCCATTTTACTCCCCACCTCCTGTTTCTCACCCTCCTACCATCTAGATTGTAAGTTCCCACAGGAACAGGGCCCTCAATCCCCCCTGTATTTGTTTGTTAAACTTTGTCTAGTGTCTTTTATATTGTATTGTACTGTATTTATCTTTGTACCCATGGACAGCGCTGCGGAATCTGTTGGCGCTTTATAAATAAATAATAATAATAATAATTTTATTTCATTTTGAGAAGCTCATGTCTTATCGTTTTTCTTTTTGGAAAACATTTCTTTCTGGAATTTGATACTAGCAAATTTTTGGTCGCTTTAGCACTTCCATGGAAGTTTGATAATAAGTGTTAGGAGATTGTTATGTCTATCATTTGTTTTGTCTATCCCTACTAGGGATTCAATTTCAATTTCTGTGGCCTTGGACAGTCCCGAGGAGCCCTATCTATCAGGCTGGTCCTGGTCGGGCAATAGTTTTTCTGTTCCATGTGGTGCCCATTATAACTGGCTGGTCCGGTTGGGGTGCCGAGTTGTTCACTCTGATGAGGAGTTTGTTTTTCTTGATTCTATATGTTATAGGAGACCTTTAGTTTCTAGATGTTAGGCTGGTCCTCTTTATTCCTTTGGGTGGGGCATCAGAGGGGATTGGGCTCAGTCCTCAATGTCCTGTTCCTGATTGTTGGTGGGGTTACCGTGGTCGTATCCTGCTAAGGCTTGCTCTGGGGGTTCCTGAGGTCCTTTTGGACTCGGTGCTAGAGTTCTCTTCCCGATGGGATTGGAAGTTCAGATGACTCTTTGGATATATGTGGTACCAGGTTGGGTGGCGATTCTCGTCTCCTCTATTGGTATTCTTTTTCTTGGATTGTTCTTTGTGGATCCTTGGCGATTATACCTCTTCCTTATAGGGTCGAGGTTGCTGCTCCGCTTTTTCCCCTTCATTGGGGCTGGTTTTCTGGTCATCTGTTTTCTGGAAGCTCGTGTTTTTGGCACTTTGTTCCCCCCTACGGTATCTCGGCTGCTTTCATATTTTTGTAGCTCTGGAGATTGTGTCGTCTTTTTCCAGCGGTTGCCCCTGCTAGGCGTTTAGGTTGCCTATGGCCACTCCACCCTGAATGCGCCTGATCTCGTCTGGACTCGAGAGATAAGCAGGGTTGGGCATGGTTAGTACTTGGAATGCTCATTCATTCGTAAATTCCTTGAGCTGTAGGGATTTCCGGGAGATTGATCCTGAGAGGATTTTTGGAGACTATTAATCTTCTCGATCTAGATTTCTAGATTTTGAGCGCTGTTCTCTTGTAAGTTTTCCTTAGTCTTTAGACTTATTGTCCCTCGAGTCTTTAGGGGTTAAGCTCCCTATCTCTGTTATACTTACGTGAACGCTCAGTGTCCAATGTCCCTTGGATACGGCTGTGATTGCATCACCTATGGTGCAAGGTCTTCTCCTGATGCGGTAACCCGTGGGTTCCTCAGGGGTTATTAGTTTGAAGCTGGCTCCGGGTGTCCAATTTTATGGCCCTGATCCTTGTCTTTGACGGGACGTTTTGGGGTTTTTCTGTGTCGTGATCTCTTAGATGGTTCTGGACTGCCCAGTTTTCTGGTTCCTGAACGTCCTCTTGTCTCTTCGGCTGGGTTTTCTTTCTTTTAACGAAGAATTGGAATTCTTCTGGGCCAGCTGTAGTGGCCGGATGGTGCTTGTCAATCGGTATTGTCCTTTTGACGTCCGTCTACAGCTATACGCTGCATGCCTGTGGGCGGGTGAGCGGTTATGTTTGCATTTCCCCTCCTTTTCGGGGAGGACTGGGCATACCACAGTATCCACCTGGTGCCCGGGAGGTCCATCTCTTCCTCTGTTCAGTGGGGTCCTCTCTGCCTTGTGTGCAGGATGTCATGTGATGGGTTGGATCTGGTGTAATGCCGTTTATGTAGTCTCAGTATGGGGTCTTTTTTGGGAGTGCCCCTTTAATTGGAAAAAGGAGCTGTGTCTGGGTTCTGGAACCCGAGCTTGTCTTTGGGGGGGGGGTCTGGATCTCCTCCTTCTCATTCCGGAGGGTCTTGGTGGGTCGAGGAACTTTTATTTCTCTTGTCCTTTCAGACATTGCCAGTCGCTTTGGTGCTGGGTCCGTTACCTCGGAGTGGGGGTCAGAGATCTGACGGCCCTGTTGAGCCTTCACCGCATATCCTTGATTCATCGGTTGGGCCTTCCTTAGGTGGGAGGTTTCGCTGTGTTTCCCTCAGCAGGTAGTTCTTGCTCTGCAGGTTTTTGGGTGCTATCCTAATTCCCTGTCTTCTTTGGATGGAGTTGCTCTGCACGTTTTTCCTCTGGGAGAGTCCTGGTGCAGATTCCTAGCTTTTGTCTAGCTAGTGTTGACGGCTTGCGTCCGCTTAGACCTCTTTTACAGAGGGTAGCCTGTGGCTTCATCTGGAGCATACTTAGATATTATGGTGCTGTTTTTAGCGGTTCCCGGGGGTGGTTTTATTCCTTGGTCGCTCTATCCTGAATGTGGGTTTGCACCCTGTGTATGGGAGGGGGTCTATCTTGTCCCTCTAGGTTTCCAGGTTTGGGGCATTACTTGACCCCTTGGACTTCCATGCAGATAGGGGTCTAGGATTTTTTCCTCCCTTCTCTCTGCTCGGTCGGTAGAGTTTGTTCTCTCTGCAGTTTTTGTCCTGTTGCAACCTTGGTTGCACTATTGGAGCTATGCTTGGGGTTCTTTGTTGCCCTAGTTGTTTGTCCGGTGGTCCTTTTTGGACTCTCGTATCTGGTTTTAACTGATGGGCAGTTACTTGGTCCTTTCCATTTCTTTCATGTAATTGGCAAGAGTCCATGAGCTAGTGACATATGGGATATACAATCCTACCAGGAGGCGCATAGTTTCCCAAACCTCAAAATGCCTATAAATACACCCCTCACCACACCCACAATTCAGTTTTACAAACTTTGCCTTGTATGGAGGTGGTAAAGTAAGTTTGTGCTAAGATTTCTACGTTGATATGCGCTTCTCAGCATTGTTAAAGCCCGATTCCTCTCAGAATACAGCGAATGTCACAGGGACGTGAAGGGAGTATCACTTATTGAATATGATGAATTCCCTAACGGGGGTCTATTTCATGGGTTCTCTGTTATCGGTCGTAGAGATTCATCTCCTACCTCCCTTTTTCAGATCGACAATATACTCTCAATTTACCATTACCTCTACTGATAACTGTTTCTGTACTGGTTTGGCTATCTGCTATATGTGGATGGGTGTCTTTTGGTAAGTATGTTTTTTATTACTTAAGACACCTCGGCTATGGTTTGGCACTTTATGCATTTATATAAAGTTTTCTTACCTGGGGTTTAGTCTTTTTTTCAATTGACTACTTCTTGCAAATTGTGGGTGTCATTAGGCCCGCGTGTGTGTCAAATGCTAAACTTTATTGCGTCATTCTTGGCACAAAAATATTTTTGGTGCGGATAAATACGTCTATGATGCAACTTCGTCATTTCCGGCGTCATACGTGACGCCGAGACCTTTCACACGGTTGCGTCATTAGTGACGTGAGTGTGTGTCATTTCAGGTTATTTTTGGCACCAAAAAGTTTACGTTACGTTGTTTGTCATACTTGGCGCCAAACTTTTTCATTATTTCAATACCCCATTGATGTTTGCCTCTTGATTTTTTTCTCTATCAGAGGCCTATGCTATTTGCTTTTTTCCCATTCCTGAAACTGTCATATAAGGAAATAGATAATTTTGCTTTTTATGTTGTTTTTTCTTTTACATTTTGCAAGATGTCTCAATCTGATCCTGCCTCAGAAGTTTCTGCTGGAACATTGCTGCCTGACATCGGTCCTACCAAAGCTAAGTGCATTTGTTGTAAAATTGTTGAAATTATTTCGCTGAATGTCGTTTGTAATAGTTGTCATGATAAACTTTTACATGCAGTTAGTGTATCGATCAGTAATAGCACATTGCCAGTTGTAGTTCCTTCAACTTCTAATGTGCATGATATACCTGTAAATTTTAAAGAATTTGTTTCTAATTCTATTTTGAAGGCTTTGTCTGCATTTTCATCTTCTAATAAACGTAAAGGTCTTTTAAAACTTCTCAAACTTCTCATTTAGTTGATGAAATTTCAAATGACCAACAACCTAATTTATCCTCTTCTGATGAGGATCTATCTGATACAGAAGATCCTTCCTCAGACATTGACACTGACAAATCTACTTATTTATTTAAAATAGAGTATATGCGTTCTTTATTAAAAGAAGTGTTAATTATTTTGGATATTGAGGTAACCAGTCCTATTGACGTTCAGTCTAATAAACGTTTAAATGCTGTTTTTAAACCTCCTGTGGTTTCTCCAGGGTTTTTTTTCCTATTCCTGAGGCTATTTCTGATATGATTTCTAGCGAATGGAATAAGCCAGGTACTTCTTTTATTCCTTCTTCAAGGTTTAAAAAATTGTATCCTTTACCAGCAAAATCTATAGAGTTTTGGGAAAAAATCCCCAAAGTTGATGGGGCTATTTCTACTCTTGCTAAACGTACCTCTATTCCTATGGAAGATAGTACTTCCTTTTAAGGATCCTTTAGATAGGAAGCTTGATTCTTATCTAAGGAAGGCCTATTTATATTCAGGTCATCTTCTCAGACCTGCAATTTCTTTGGCTGATGTTGCGGCTGCATCAACCTTCTGGTTGGAGAATTTAGCGCAACAGGAATTGGATTCTGACTTATCTAGCATTATTCGCCTATTCAAATATGCTAATCATTTTATTGTGATGCAATTTTTTATATTATCAAAATTGATGTTAGATCCATGTCTTTAGCTATTTTAGCTAGAAGAGCTTTGTGGCTTAAATCTTGGAATGCTGATATGACATCTAAATCTAGATTACTATCTCTTCTTTCCAAGGTAATAATTTATTTGGTTCTCAGTTGGATTCTATTATTTCAACTATCACTGGGGGAAGGGAGTTTTTTTCTGCCGCAGGATTAAAAATTTAAGGGTAAATTTAAGGCTTCTAACCATTTTCGTTCCTTTCGTCAGAATAAGGAACAAAAACTCAATCTTTCTCCAACATTGGTGTGTTTGGTCCACGGCATCATCCTTACTTGTGGGATATTCTCTTCCCCAACAGGAAATGGCAAAGAGTCCCAGCAAAGCTGGTCACATGATCCCTCATAGGCTCCGCCCACCCCAGTCATTCTCTTTGCCGTTGCACAGGCAACATCTCCACGGAGATGGTTAAGAGTTTTTTGGTGTTTAAATGTAGTTTTTATTCTTCTATCAAGTGTTTGTTATTTTAAAATAGTGCTGGTATGTACTATTTACTCTGAAACAGAAAAGGATGAAGATTTCTGTTTGTAAGAGGAAGATGATTTTAGCAGACAGTAACTAAAATCGGTTGCTGTTTCCACATAGGACTGTTGAGATGAAGTAACTTCAGTTGGGGGAAACAGTTAGCAGACTTTTCTGCTTAAGGTATGACTAGCCATATTTCTAACAAGACTGTGTAATGCTGGAAGGCTGTCATTTCCCCTCATGGGGACCGGTAAGCCATTTTCTTAGTCAAAAAACAAACAGAATAAAGGGCTTATTATGGGCTAAAAAACTGTTAGACATTTTTATGGGCTAAATCGATTGCTTTATTTAGGCTAACAATTGACATTTATAATCTTGGGGAACGTTTATAAAACGGCAGGCACTGTATTGGACACCTTTTTCAGTCAGGGGGCCTTTCTAGTCATAGACTGAGCCTCATTTTCGCGCCATTAATGCGCAGTTGTTTTTTGAGAACAGGGCATGCAGATGCATGTGTGTGGATCTAAGAATCTCTGAAAAAGCTTTTAGAAGGCGTCATTTGGTATCGTATTCCCCTCAGGGCTTGGTTGGGTCTTAGCAAAGACTGTATCTGGGACTGTATAGGGGTTACATTTAAAAACGGCTCCGGTTCCGTTATTTTAAGGGTTAAAGCTCTGAAATTTGGTGTGCAATACTTTTAAGGCTTTAAGACACTGTGGTGAAAATTTGGTAATTTTTGAACAATTCCTTCATACTTTTTCACATATTCAGTAATAAAGTGTTTTCTGTTTGAAATTTAAAGTGACAGTAACGGTTTTTTTTTAAAACATTTTTTGTGCATTGTTGACAAGTTTAAGCCTGTTTAACATGTCTATACCTTCAGATAAGCTATGTTCTATATGTATGAAAGCCAATGTGTCTCCCCATTTAAATTTATGTGATAATTGTGCCATAGCGTCCAAACAAAGTAAGGACAGTACTGCCACAAATAATGATATTGCCCAAGATGATTCCTCAAATGAGGGGAGTAAACATGATACTACATCATTTCCTACTGTCTACACCAGTTTTGCCCATGCAGGAGGCCCCTAGTACATCTAGTGCGCCAATACTTATTACCATGCAACAATTAACGGCTGTAATGGATAACTCCATAGCAAATCTTTTATCCAAAATGCCTACTTATCAGAGAAAGCGCGATTGCTCTGTTTTAAACACTGAAGAGCAAGAGGACGCTGATGATAATTGTTCTGTCATACCCTCACACCAATCTGAAGGGGCCATGAGGGAGGTTTTGTCTGAGGGAGAAATTTCAGATTCAGGAAAAATTTCTCATCAAGCTGAACCTGATGTTGTGACATTTAAATTTAAATTAGAACATCTCCGCGCACTGCTTAAGGAGGTGTTATCTACTCTGGATGATTGTGACAATTTGGTCATTCCAGAGAAATTATGCAAGATGGACAGGTTCCTAGAGGTTCCGGTGCCCCCCGACGCTTTTCCTATACCCAAGCGGGTGGCGGACATAGTAAATAAAGAGTGGGAAAAGCCCGGCATACCTTTTGTTCCTCCCCCTATATTTAAGAAATTATTTCCTATGGTCGACCCCAGAAAGGACTTATGGCAGACAGTCCCCAATGTCGAGGGGGCAGTTTCTACTCTAAACAAACACACTACTATTCCTATCGAAGATAGTTGTGCTTTCAAAGATCCTATGGATAAAAAATTGGAAGGTTTGCTTAAAAAGATTTTTGTACAGCAAGGCTACCTTCTACAACCAATTTCATGCATTGTTCCTGTCACTACGGCAGCGTGGTTCTGGTTCGAGGAACTAGAAAAGTCGCTCAGTAGAGAAACTCCATATGAGGAGGTTATGGACAGAGTTCACGCACTTAAATTGGCTAACTCTTTTATTTTAGATGCCGCTTTGCAATTAGCAAAATTAGCGGCGAAAAATTCAGGGTTTGCTATTGTGGCGCACAGAGCGCTTTGGCTAAAGTCTTGGTCAGCGGATGTGTCATCCAAGACAAAATTACTTAACATTCCTTTCAAAGGTAAAACTTTATTTGGACCTGATTTGAAAGAGATTATTTCAGACATCACTGGGGGAAAGGGCCACGCCCTTCCACAGGATAGGTCTTTTAAGGCTAAAAATAAGCCTAATTTTCGTCCCTTTCGCAGAAATGGATCAGCCTCTAATTCTGCATCCTCTAAGCAAGAGGGTAATGCCTCACAACCCAAACCAGCCTGGAAACCAATGCAAGGCTGGAACAAAGGTAAGCAGGCCAAGAAGCCTGCCACTGCTAACAAGACGGCATGAGGGAGTAGCCCCCGATCCGGGACCGGATCTGGTGGGGGGCAGACTCTCTCTCTTTGCTCAGGCTTGGGCAAGAGATGTTCAGGATCCTTGGGCGCTAGAAATAGTTTCTCAAGGTTATCTCCTGGAGTTCAAGGAACTACCCCCAAGGGTGAAGGTTCCACAAGTCTCACTTATCCTCAAACCAAATAAAGAGACAGGCATTCTTACATTGTGTAGAAGACCTGTTAAAGATGGGAGTGATACACCCAGTTCCAATAAAGGAACAAGGAATGGGATTTTATTCCAATCTGTTCGTAGTTCCCAAAAAAGAGGGAACGTTCAGACCAATTTTGGATTTGAAGATCCTAAACAAATTTCTCAGGGTACCATCGTTCAAAATGGAAACTATTCGAACGATTCTACCCACCATCCAGGAAAGTCAATTTATGACTACCGTGGATCTAAAGGATGCGTACCTACATATCCCTATCCACAAGGAACATCATCAGTTCCTAAGGTTCGCTTTTCTGGACAAACATTACCAGTTTGTGGCTCTTCCATTCGGATTAGCCACTGCTCCAAGGATTTTCACAAAGGTGCTAGGGTCCCTTCTAGCGGTTCTAAGACCAAGGGGCATTGCAGTAGTACCTTACTTGGACGACATTCTAATACAAGCGTCGTCCCTGTCAAAGGCAAAGGCTCATACGGACATCGTTCTAGCCTTTCTCACATCTCACGGATGGAAGGTGAACAAAGAAAAGAGTTCTCTGTCCCCGTCAACAAGAGTTCCCTTCTTGGGAACAATAATAGATTCCTTAGAAATGAGGATTTTTCTGACAGAGGTCAGAAAATCAAAACTTCTAAGCTCTTGTCAAGTGCTTCATTCTGTTCCTCGTCCTTCCATAGCGCAGTGCATGGAAGTAATAGGATTGATGGTTGCAACAATGGACATAGTTCCTTTTGCACGAATTCATCTAAGACCATTACAACTGTGCATGCTCAAACAGTGGAATGGGGATTATACAGACTTGTCTCCAATGATTCAAGTAGATCAAAAGACCAGAGATTCACTCCGTTGGTGGCTGACCCTGGACCATCTGTCCCAGGGAATGAGCTTCCGCAGGCCAGAGTGGGTCATTGTCACGACCGACGCCAGTCTAGTGGGCTGGGGTGCGGTCTGGGAATCCCTGAAAGCTCAGGGTCTATGGTCTCGGGAAGAGTCTCTTCTCCCGATAAACATTCTGGAACTGAGAGCGATATTCAATGCTCTCAGAGCTTGGCCTCAACTAGAAAAGGCAAAATTCATAAGGTTCCAATCAGACAACATGACGACTGTTGCTTATATCAATCATCAAGGGGGAACAAAGAGTTCCCTGGCGATGAAAGAAGTGACCAAAATAATTCAATGGGCGGAGGATCACTCCTGCCACTTGTCTGCGATCCACATCCCAGGAGTGGAAAATTGGGAAGCGGATTTTCTGAGTCGTCAGACATTTCATCCGGGGGAGTGGGAACTCCATCCGGAAATCTTTGCCCAAATAACTCAATTATGGGGCATTCCAGACATGGATCTGATGGCGTCTCGTCAGAACTTCAAGGTTCCTTGCTACGGGTCCAGATCCAGGGATCCCAAGGCGACTCTAGTAGATGCACTAGTAGCACCTTGGACTTTCAACCTAGCTTACGTATTCCCACCGTTTCCTCTCATTCCCAGGCTGGTAGCCAGGATCAATCAGGAGAGGGCCTTGGTGATCTTGATAGCTCCTGCGTGGCCACGCAGGACTTGGTATGCAGACCTGGTGAATATGTCATCGGCTCCACCATGGAAGCTACCTTTGAGACAGGACCTTCTTGTTCAAGGTCCATTCGAACACCCAAATCTGGTCTCCCTCCAACTGACGGCTTGGAGATTGAACGCTTGATTCTATCAAAGCGTGGGTTTTCAGATTCGGTGATAGATACTCTGGTTCAGGCCAGAAAACCTGTAACTAGAAAAATTTACCATAAAATATGGAAAAAATATATCTGTTGGTGTGAATCCAAAGGATTCCCATGGAATAAGATAAAAATTCCTAAGATTCTCTCCTTTCTTCAAGAAGGTTTGGAGAAAGGATTATCTGCAAGTTCCCTAAAGGGACAGATCTCTGCTTTATCTGTCTTACTACACAAAAGACTGGCAGCTGTGCCAGATGTTCAAGCATTTGTTCAGGCTCTGGTTAGGATCAAGCCTGTTTACAGACCTTTGACTCCTCCCTGGAGTCTAAATCTAGTTCTTTCAGTTCTTCAAGGGGTTCCGTTTGAACCCTTACATTCCATAGATATTAAGTTACTATCTTGGAAAGTTTTGTTTTTGGTTGCAATTTCTTCTGCTAGAAGAGTTTCAGAGTTATCTGCTCTGCAGTGTTCTCCTCCTTATCTGGTGTTCCATGCAGATAAGGTGGTTTTGCGTACTAAGCCTGGTTTTCTTCCTAAAGTTGTTTCTAACAAAAATATTAACCAGGAGATAGTTGTACCTTCTTTGTGTCCGAATCCAGTTTCAAAGAAGGAACGTTTGTTACACAATTTGGACGTTGTCCGTGCTCTAAAGTTCTATTTAGAGGCTACTAAAGATTTCAGACAAACCTCTTCCTTGTTTGTTGTTTATTCTGGTAAAAGGAGAGGTCAAAAAGCGACTTCTACCTCTCTTTCCTTTTGGCTTAAAAGCATCATCCGATTGGCTTATGAGACTGCCGGACGGCAGCCTCCTGAAAGAATCACAGCTCACTCCACTAGGGCTGTGGCTTCCACATGGGCCTTCAAGAACGAGGCTTCTGTTGACCAGATATGTAAGGCAGCGACTTGGTCTTCACTGCACACTTTTGCCAAATTTTACAAATTTGATACTTTTGCTTCTTCGGAGGCTATTTTTGGGAGAAAGGTTTTGCAAGCTGTGGTTCCTTCCGTTTAGGTGACCTGATTTGCTCCCTCCCTTCATCCGTGTCCTAAAGCTTTGGTATTGGTTCCCACAAGTAAGGATGACGCCGTGGACCGGACACACCAATGTTGGAGAAAACAGAATTTATGCTTACCTGATAAATTACTTTCTCCAACGGTGTGTCCGGTCCACGGCCCGCCCTGGTTTTTTAATCAGGTCTGATGAATTATTTTCTCTAACTACAGTCACCACGGTATCATATGGTTTCTCCTATATATATTTCCTCCTGTCCGTCGGTCGAATGACTGGGGTGGGCGGAGCCTAGGAGGGATCATGTGACCAGCTTTGCTGGGACTCTTTGCCATTTCCTGTTGGGGAAGAGAATATCCCACAAGTAAGGATGACGCCGTGGACCGGACACACCGTTGGAGAAAGTAATTTATCAGGTAAGCATAAATTCTGTTTTCCCCCAAGGAGTCTGCTTCCAATTGGAAGCCTTCCTCAAATTGGAATAAATCCAAGTCATTTAGGAAACCCAAGTCAGCCCTTAAGTCCGCATGAAGGTGCGGCCCTCATTCCAGCTCAGCTGGTAGGGGGCAGATTAAGGTGTTTCAAAGATATTTGGATAAAATCTGTCCAAAATCAATGGATTCAGAGCATTGTCTTTCAAAGGTATCAAATAGGATTCAGAGTAAGACCTCCTGTGAGAAGATTTTTTTTGTCGCGTATCCCAGTAATTCCAGTAAAAACTCAGGCTTTCCTGAAGTGTGTTTCAGACCTGGAGTCTTCAGGGGTAATCATGCTAGTTCCTCCTCAGGAACAAGGTTTGGGGTTTTATTCAAATCTATTAATTGTACCAAAAAAGGAAAAATGATTCAGACCAGTTCTGAATCTGAAACATTTTGAATCGTTATGTAAGAGTACCAATTTTCAAGATGGTGACTATAAGGACTATTCTGCCTTTTGTTCAGCAAGGACATTATATGTCCACAATAGACTTGCAGGATGCATACCTTCATATTCCAATTCATCCAGAACATTATCAGTTTCTGAGATTCTCTTTTCTAAACAAGCATTACCAATTTGTTGCTCTTCCATTTGGCCTAGCAACAGCTCCAAGAATCTTTTCAAAGGTTCTGGATGCCCTACTCTCTGTAATCAGAGAACAGGGTATTGCGGTGTTTCCTTATTTGGACTATATCTTGGTACTAGCTCAGTCTTTGCGTACTGCAGAATCTCACACGAATCAACTAGTGTTGTTTCTTTGGAAACATGGTTGGAGGATCAATTTACCAAAAGTTTCTTGATTCCTCAGACAAGGGTCACCTTTTTAGGCTTCCAGATAGTTTCAGTGTCCATGACTCTGTCTCTAACAGACAAAAGACGTTTAAAATTGGTTGCAGCATGCCGGCACCTTCAGTCTCAGTCATTCCCTGCAGCGGCTATGTGCATGGAAGTTTTAGGTCTCATGACTGCAGCATCGGACGCCATCCCCTTTGCTCGTTTTCACATGAGACCTCTACAGTTTTGCATGCTGAATCATTGTACGACACTCACTGACATGGTGGATAGATCACCATCATTTAGTTCAAGGGGCTTTTTTTGTTCGGCTAACCTGGACTGTGATCACAACAGATGCAAGTCTTTCAGGTTGGGGAGCTGTTTGGGGATCTCTGACAGCACAAGGGGTTTGGAAATCTCAAGAGACGAGATTACCAATAATTATTTTAGAACTCCTTGCAATTCTCAGACAGACAATATCACTACAGTTGCATATGTCAATCATCAGGGTGGGACTCACAGTCCCCAAGCTATGAAAAAAGTATCTCGGATACTTGTTTGGGCAGGATCCAGCTCTTGTCTAATCTCTGCGGTGCTTATCCCAGGTGTAGACCATTGGGAGGCGGATTATCTCAGCCACCAGACTTTACATCCAGAGGAGTGGTCTCTCCATCCAGATGTGTTTTCTTAGATTGTTCAGTTGTGGGGTCTTCCAGAGATAGATCTCATGGCCTCTCATCTAAACAAGAAACTTCCCAGATACCTGTCCAGGTCCAGGGATGTTCAGGCGGAAGCAGGGGATGCGCTGACACTTCCTTGGTGTTATCATCCTGCTTTACATTTTCCCGCCTCTAGTTCTCCTTCCAAGAGTGATCTCCAAAATCATCATGGAACAATCATTTGTGTTGCTGGTGGCTCCAGCATGGCCACACAGGTTTTGGTATGCGGACCTGGTTTGGATGTCCAGTTGCCCGCTTTGGCCACTTCCATTCGGCCAAACCTACTATCTCAAGATCATTAAATTTGAAGGTATGGAAATTGAACGCTTAGTACTAAGTCATAGAGGTTTCTCTGACTCAGTGATTGATACTATGTTACAAGCTCATAAATCTGTTTCTAGAAGGATTTATTATAGAGTTTGGAAGACTTACATTTCATGGTGTTCTTCTCATAAATTCTCCTGGCATTCTTTTAGAATTCCTAGAATTTTACAGTTTCTTCAGGACGGTTTGGATAAGGGTTTGTCTGCAAGTTCCTTGAAAGGACAAATTTCTGCTCTTTCTGTTTTATTTCACAGAAAGATTGCTATACTTCCTGATATACACTGTTTTGTACAGGCTTTAGTTCTTATTAAGCCTGTTATTTAATCAATTTCTCCTCCTTGGAGTCTTAATTTGGTTCTGACGGCTTTACAGGTTCTTCTTTTTGAACCTATGCATTTTTTGGACATTAAAATACTTTCTTGGAAAGTGTTGTTCCTTTTGGCCATCTCTTCTGCTAGAAGAGTTTCTGAGTTATCTGCTCTTTCTTGTGAGTCTCCTTTTCTGTTTTTTTCATCAGGATAAGGCAGTTTTGCGGACTTCTTTTTAATTTTTTCCTAAGGTTGTGAATTCTAACAACATTAGTAGAGAAATTGTTGTCCCTTCCTTGTGTCCTAATCCTAAGAATTCTTTGGAAAGTTCCTTACATTCTTTGGATGTGGTAAGAGCTTTGACATATCATGTGGAAGCTACTAAAGATTTCAGGAAGACTTCCAGTCTATTTGTTTTATTTTCTGGTCCTAGGAAAGGTCAGAAGGCTTCTGCTATTTCCTTGGCTTCTTGGTTGAAACTTTTGATTCATCAAGTTTATTTTGAGTCGGGTCAGACAATTGCAGCTCATTCTACTAGATCAGTCTCCACTTTGTGGGCTTTTAAGAATGGAGCTTCAGTTGATCAGATTTGCAAAGCGGCAACTTGGTCCTCTTTGCATTCATTTACTAAATTCTATCGTTTTGATGTATTTGCTTCTTCGGAAAGCAGTTTTTGGTAGAAAAGTTCTTCAGGCAGCTGTTTCAGTTTGATTCTTCTGCTTTTGATTTAAGTTTTTTTCTTTCAAATGAAATAAACTTATATTTTTGGGTTGTGGATTAATTTTTTCAGCAGATTATGGCTTTTTTTATTTTATTCCCTCCCTCTCTAGTGACTCTTGAGTGGAGATCCACATCTTGGGTATTGATATCCCATATCTCACTAGCTCATGGACTCTTGCCAATTACATGAAAGAAAACATAATTTATGTAAGAACTTACCTGATAAATTCATTTCTTTCATATTGGCAAGAGTCCATGATGCCCACCCTTTTTATGGTGGTTATGATTTTTTTTGTATAAAGCACAATTATTTCCAAATTTCCTTTGTTGATGCTTTCTACTCCTTTCTTTATCACCCCACTGCTTGGCTATTCGTTAAACTGAATTGTGGGTGTGGTGAGGGGTGTATTTATAGGCATTTTGAGGTTTGGGAAACTTTGCCCCTCCTGGTAGGATTGTATATCCCATATGTCACTAGCTCATGGACTCTTGCCATTATGAAAGAATTTAATTTATCAGGTAAGTTCTTACATAAATTATGTTTTTTGTATGGTGCTTCTGCTGAAGCTTTTTTTTTTTTTTTTTTTGTCGGGTTTGGGTGATTTCAGGCTATAGTTCCCTTGTTCCCTCGGCAGAATGATTGGGGGATGAGGGAAGTGGGGGAGATATTTAAGCCTTTGGCTGGGGTGTCTTTGCCAGGTTCTATATTTCCCAAAAGTAATGAATGCAGCTGTGGACTCTCCCTGTCGGAAGAATAGAAAATTATCAGGTAAGCATAATTTAAGTTTTTTTTTTTACTGTCCCTTTAAAGAAAACCTCAATTTTCTTTTATCCCTTGCCCAACCTTTTATGTCTTTTTTCCCACATCTTATTTTCTTACCATTTTCCCTTGTGCCATCTATGCCAGCAATTCTCTCCCATAGCTTTACATCTTCTAGGAATGATTAATTATTAATGACAGTGCTCACCCACTGCTTACTAACTGCAGATCTGTCACCTCCTCCACATATAAAGTCTGAAGGACTAGCTTGGTCTTCCACACATGCCATGATAAGATATGACAAACTTCAGACACCAGCAGTGTGGGCAGCCTGGCACATCTACAAAGCAGGGTTTTTTTTCTCCTAAAATACTTTTGGCTTGATCTCCTGCTCTTTTTTCCAAGTGAATTGCTCAATGTTATTTTAATTCTCAGGCAGTGTGGGATGGACAGATTTGAGAGGTTAATGATACAAGTCATCTGCCTGCAAATACAGCATCTGACTGTTATCAGAATTCCGTTTGCCAGATACTTTTTCCCCAAATCCAGCAGATTTAGTGTAGTAGCTCTTTTTTTTGTTTCACATTAGACCAAGTTAATATTTACAGATTGTGCTCTCTGTGTAAAGTGGTTTATGCCTATGGAAAGAGGTGCTCTTGTCCCTGCCACAGGAATAAAACAGAGCAGTGTATTATTCACTTGCTCCCTACATGAATCACACAGTGAGGTTGGGAGTCAAACTGCAAAGTGGCTGTTTTGAGAATATTAATGACTGAATTGTACTCTTAATGTTAATTGTAGATTTCAAACATAATATTATAGGTTAGGATATTTCTTTCCAAAGGCAGGGAGAGTCCACAACTTCATTCCTTACTATTGGGAACACCTGTTGACCAGGAGGAGGCAAAGACACCCCAGCCAAAGGCTTAAATATCCCTCCCACTTCCCTCATACCCCCAGTCATTCTTTGCCTTTCGTCACTAGAGGAGGATGGCAGAGAAGTGTCAAACGATTCGGATAGTCCTTAAATAGTTATTTCTTTCATGTAATTAGCAAGAGTCCATGAGCTAGTGACGTATGGGATATACATTCCTACCAGGAGGGGCAAATTTTCCCAAACCTCAAAATGCCTATAAATACACCCCTCACCACACCCACAAATCAGTTTTTTAAGTAAGTTTGTGCTAGATTCTACGTTGATATGCGCTTCGCAGCAGGCTGGAGCCCGGTTTTCCTCTCAGTGTGCAGTGAATGTCAGAGGGATGTGAAGAGAGTATTGCCTATTTGAATTCAATGATCTCCTTCTACGGGGTCTATTTCATAGGTTCTCTGTTATCGGTCGTAGAGATTCATCTCTTACCTCCCTTTTCAGATCGACTATATACTCTTATTTATATACCATTACCTCTACTGATTCTCGTTTCAGTACTGGTTTGGCTTTCTACTACATGTAGATGAGTGTCCTGGGGTAAGTAAGTCTTATTTTCTGTGACACTCTAAGCTATGGTTGGGCACTTTTATATAAAGTTCTAAATATATGTGTTTAAACATTTTATTTGCCTTGATTCAGGATGTTCAACGTTCCTTATTTCAGACAGTCAGTTTCATATTTGGGATAATGCATATGAATAAATCATTTTTTCTTACCTTAAAATTTGACTTTTTTCCTGTGGGCTGTTAGGCTCGCGGGGGCTGAAAATGCTTCATTTTATTGCGTCTTTCTTGGCGCGGACTTTCTTGGCGCAAAAATTTTGTCATTTCCGGCATCATACGTGTCGCCGGAAGTTGCGACATTTTTTTGACGTTTTTGCGCCAATAAATGTTGGCGTTACCGGATGTGGCGCCATTTTTGTCGCCAAAAACATTTAGGCGCCAAATAATGTGGGCGGCTTTTTTGACGCTAAAAAATTCGAGCGTCATTGTTGTCTCCACAATATTTAAGTCTCATTATTTATTGCTTCTGGTTGCTAGAAGCTTGTTCATTGGCATTTTTTTCCCATTCCTGAAACTGTCATTTAAGGAATTTGATCATTTTTGCTTTATATGTTGTTTTTTCTATTACATATTGCAAGATGTCTCAGATTGACCCTGAATCAGAAGCCACTTCTGGAAAAACGCTTAACTGAGTTTCAGTTCTACCAAATCTAAGTTCATTTATTTTAAATGTTATAAATGTTTATCTTTAGCTATGGTTTGTAATAAGTTATTATGATATACTTTTACATGCAGAATCCATTAGTATTTATGCTTTATATATTTCCATTCTTACATCTTATGTACAAGAAATATTTAGAAGATTTATAAGAAATATTTTTCCGATTCTATTTTAAAGGCTTTGTCTGACTTCGTGCCTTCTAAAATTTTTAGGTCTTTTTCACTTCTCTTTTAATTATTGAAGTTTCAAATGACCAACAACATACTGATTTATCCTTCTCTGATGATGTTTTTTCTCTTTCAGAAATTTTCTTCATCAGATATTGACACTAACAAATCTACTTTTTTATTATTTTTCTATTATTAAAGTACAGTTGTTCTTTGTTGAAAAGGTGTTGGTTATTTTGGATATTAAGGTAACTAGTTCTTTAAGACTAGCTGACACTATTTCTTCCTATTTATTTCTTCTGTGTTTTCAGAGGTTTTCTTTCCAATTCCCCATTCTAGGGAATGGAATAGGCTGAGAATTTTCTTTTATTCCTTCTTCAAAGGTTTTAAACTATATTCTTTGCCAGCAGTTAAATTCAATTTGGAGGGTTCTCCAATTTATTGGGGCTATCTCTACTTCTACTAATGATGCTATTGTTTCTATAGCAAAATAGTATTTATTTTCCTTTAGATAGTTGTATCTTATTTATGGAAAATTATTTAGTTTCAGGTACTTTTCTTGGTCCTGTGATTTATTTGGATATTGCAATTGCTTCATTTTTTCTGTTTACTTTAAGATCAAGTATCAGATTATGATTTATTTTAGCATTGTTAAGGGACAACATTTACTAGACTAGGTGCTGTTGCATTTGTCTTGTTTTGCATTTATTGATTATGCAAGTCCACTGTATTGACTGGTCCTTTAAACTGGACTATCATGCTAATAATTTCATTTGTGTCTTCATTTTATTGAATATTTTCGCAAATGAGGGTTAATCTATGTCTTTAGCTATTTTAGCTAGAAGAATTTTGTGATTTAAAAAAAAAAATCCATATTTCTTTTGTTCTAAGATAATCAATTATTTGTTTTATAATTGGATTCAATTCTTAACTGTTACTCTGGGCTTCAAGATTGAGTTCTAAGACTAAAACTTTAAGCTTATACTAGTTAGGAATTCGTTCCTTAGTAAGAACAACCAGAGTTCTTTCCCAAGTAACATGTTTATAATTGGGGTTCGAAATCAGCTCCCTAATATTGCGATGTACGTGCCGTATTCCAGCTTGGCTGGTAAAGGGCAGGTTAAGACTTCTTTGAAATTTATTTGGTTCTATTTTGTCCAAATTTCTTTGATTTTATTCCAGTAAGGCTAACACTTTCTTTAAGTGTGTTTCTGTCCTATATATTTTGGGTACTGTTGAAGCATGGCTGGGCACCCATGGGGTTCAAGCGCTGCTCAGACCTGGAATCTTCTGGGGTATTTATTCCAGTTCCTTTTTTTAGGAACCGGGTTTGGAGTTTTATTCAAACTATTTTACCTTTTTATGGTCATTGATAGCATTATTTGTTTTCATTAGATACAATAAATGCATATTTTTCATTTTTCTGTTTTCATTCAGATTATTTTCTGAGGATGCGGAATCTCATATGATTCACTTGGCCTTCAGGACATAGTTAGAGGATATTTTTTTCGAAAGCTCTTGATTCCTCACACAAGGGTCACCTTTTTTAGGTTTCCAGATAGTTTGTGTCACCGTCTTTGTCTCTATCAGACAAGGGATAATTCTATTGGGTTCCGTCTGTCGGTACCTTTAGTCTCTATTATTTCCTTCAGTTGCTATATATGCATAGAAGTTTTAGGTCTTATGGCCACAGCATTGGATTCAATTCCCTTTGCTCATTTTCAGTCTTTTATGAGCGTAGTTTCTTCTAGAACATGGTTGGAGGATCAATTTACCAAAAAGTTCGTTGATTCCTCAGACAAAGGTAACCTTTTTAGGTTTCCTGATAGATTCAGTGTCCTTGACTCTGTCTCTGATGGACAAGAGACGTCTGAAATTGGTTTCAGCTTGTCGAAACCTTCAGTCTCAATCTTTCCCTTCGGTAGCCTTATGCATGGAAATTCTAGGTCTTATGTCTGCTGCATTGGACGCGGTCCCCTTTGCTCGTTTTCACATGCGACCTCTTCAGCTCTGTATGCTGAACCAGTGGTGCAGGGATTATACAAAGATATCTCAATTAATATCTTTAAAACCGATTGTACGACACTCTCTGACGTGGTGGACAGACCACCGTCAGGGGGCTTCTTTTGTTCTTCCAACCTGGACTGTGATTTCAACAGATGCAAATCTGTTTGGGGGTCTCTGACAGCACAAGGGGTTTGGGAATCTCAGGAGGTGAGATTACCAATCAATATTTTGGAACTCCGTGCAATTTTCAGAGCTCTTCAGTCATGGCCTCTTCTAAAGAGAGAGTCGTTCATTTGTTTTCAGACGGACAATGTCACAACTGTGGCATATGTCAATCATCAAGGAGGGACTTACAGTCCTCTGGCTATGAAAGAAGTATCTCGAATTCTGGTATGGGCGGAATCCAGCTCCTGTCTAATTTCTGCGGTTCATATCCCAGGTATAGACAATTGGGAAGCGGATTATCTCAGTCGCCAAACGTTACATCCGGGCGAATGGTCTCTTCACCCAGAGGTATTTCTTCAGATTGTTCAAATGTGGGGACTTCCAGAAATAGATCTGATGGCTTCTCATCTAAACAAGAAGCTTCCCAGGTATCTGTCCAGATCCAGGGATCCTCAGGCGGAGGCAGTGGATGCATTGTCACTTCCTTGGAAGTATCATCCTGCCTATATCTTTCCGCCTCTAGTTCTTCTTCCAAGAGTAATTTCCAAGATTCTAAAGGAGTGCTTGTTTGTTCTGCTGGTGGCTCCAGCATGGCCTCACAGGTTTTGGTATGCGGATCTTGTCCGGATGGCCACTTGCCAACCGTGGACTCTTCCGTTAAGACCAGATCTTCTATCACAAGGTCCTTTTTTCCATCAGGATCTCAAATCCTTAAATTTGAAGGTATGGAGATTGAACGCTTGATTCTCAGTCATAGAGGTTTCTCTGACTCTGTGATTAATACTATGTTACAGGCTCGTAAATCTGTATCTAGGAAGATATATTATCGAGTCTGGAAGATTTACATTTCTTGGTTTTTTTCTCATCATTTTTCTTGGCATGCTTTTAGAATTCCTAGAATTTTACAGTTTCTTCAGGATGGTTTGGATAAAGGTTTGTCTGCAAGTTCCTTGAAAGGACAAATCTCTGCTCTTTCTGTTCTTTTTCACAGAAAGATTGCTAGTCTTCCTGATATTCATTGTTTTGTACAAGCTTTGGTTCGTATAAAACCTGTCATTAAGTCAATTTCTCCTCCTTGGAGTTTGAATTTGGTTCTGGGGGCTCTTCAAGCTCCTCCGTTTGAACCTATGCATTCGCTGGACATTAAATTACTTTCTTGGAAAGTTTTGTTTCTTTTGGCCATCTCTTCTGCTAGAAGAGTTTCTGAATTATCTGCTCTTTCTTGTGAGTCTCCTTTTCTGATTTTTCATCAGGATAAGGCGGTGTTGCGAACTTCTTTTAAATTTTTACCTAAGGTTGTGAATTCTAACAACATTAGTAGAGAAATTGTGGTTCCTTCATTGTGTCCTAATCCTAAGAATTCTAAGGAAAGATCGTTGCATTCTTTGGATGTAGTTAGAGCTTTGAAATATTATGTTGAAGCTACTAAAAATTTCCGAAAGACTTCTAGTCTATTTGTTATCTTTTCCGGTTCTAGGAAATGTCAGAAGGCCTCTGCCATTTCTTTGGCGTCTTGGTTAAAGTCTTTGATTCATCATGCTTATGTCGAGTCGGGTAAAACTCCGCCTCAAAGGATTACAGCTCATTCTACTAGGTCAGTTTCTATTTCCTGGGCGTTTAGGAATGAAGCTTCGATTGATCAGATTTGCAAAGCAGCAACTTGGTCTTCTTTGCATACTTTTACTAAATTCTACCATTTTGATGTATTTTCTTCTTCTGAAGCAGTTTTTGGTAGAAAAGTACTTCAGGCAGCTGTTTCAGTTTGATTCTTCTGCTTATAATTTCAGTTTTTTTTTCATTATAAGATTTAAACTTTATTTTGGGTGTGGATTATTTTCAGCGGAATTGGCTGTCTTTATTTTATCCCTCCCTCTCTAGTGACTCTTGCGTGGAAGATCCACATCTTGGGTATTCATTATCCCATAAGTCACTAGCTCATGGACTCTTGCTAATTACATGAAAGAAAACATAATTTATGTAAGAACTTACCTGATAAATTCATTTCTTTCATATTAGCAAGAGTCCATGAGGCCCACCCTTTTTTGTGGTGGTTATGATTTTTTTGTATAAAGCACAATTATTCCAATTCCTTATTTTTTATGCTTTCGCACTTTTGTCTTTTCACCCCACTTCTTGGCTATGCGTTAAACTGATTTGTGGGTGTGGTGAGGGGTGTATTTATAGGCATTTTGAGGTTTGGGAAACTTTGCCCCTCCTGGTAGGAATGTATATCCCATACGTCACTAGCTCATGGACTCTCTTGCTAATATGAAAGAAATGAATTTATCAGGTAAGTTCTTACATAAATTATGTTTTTCCCTTCAAGAGAGGTCTGGAGTTTAAAGTAATCATATAAACCTCTCAGTGAGAGCAATGATGAACATTAGAGTCTGGAGTGCAGGGAAAGTTTTTCTGCGAAGCGATCCAGACTGTCTATCTAACAGCTCCTGGTCAATCGGTGTTAACGAGTTACAATGCGTGCCTTTCCAAACTCAAGTCCCTGTCAGAACACTGCGGCAAGGCTGCCACACTTGAGAGGCTGTATCTGTTCCACAGTATAGATCCTGGAGGGTAAGTCTGCTTTATTTATGATTTATCAGGGACTCCTATTATTAGGGTCACAGTGTGACTTCTAACCTCAATAGGATCATGGGTTAATATCTCATTTAATTTAGAGATTATTTTAAAACAGTGTAGGGAATATATGTACTGCTTTGTTCTCTAAGGAACACTTGTGAAGGTTTGGGCTCAAATAGACTGCATACTTTTGGCAATGGAACAGACAGGTATTACTTTCGTTTTGTGAGTTTCACAGCTCTTAATAGCTGTACTCTTTTCTCATAGCAGGGGAGGTCCCTTCTTGCGCACCACGTGATCAGGTGCGGCTACATTTGTTTTCCTTACGATCCTGCTGCAGGAACTCTGGGAATCCTATGGAGAGCGTTTTCTATAGCTTGTCTGGGTCTAGGAGGTGGTGAGTGCCCCAGCCATTGGGGTTATAAAGGTGCCTTTTTTATTAATAAACTGTTTGCTGTTTGAAACTGTTTTCTTACTGTGGGATTGCATCTCCAGCAATGGAGGACTCTGATAATGCACCTTCTATATTAAATAATAATACCTGTTTATATTGTGAGGAGGCTGTGGTTTGTTCACCTGCTCAATTTTGTTCTAATTGCCTGGGTACCGTCCTAAAGTCTAAGAAGGAAGGTAAATCTACTAACCCCCCTAGCATAATTAGTCCCTCTGAGCCATCAACCTCTCAGGTGGTCTGGGTGATGCCTACCCTATCCCCTCAAACCGCTTCACATGCAGTTCCTCACAGCACGTCTAATACTCCGGCTGGAGGGGGATTTTTCCCTGTGTATTTTACCACGCAGTTGCAATATGCTGTGTCTGTGGCCCTGAGTGCCTTACCTATCTCTGGGAAACGAAAGAGAAAGGTTAAACATAGTTCTATTAAATTAGATACAGCTAATTTCCAATTGGATTTAGCCAGTATGTCTCAACTGTCCGAGGATGAGCTAACCTCTGTAGCATCAGAGGGTGAACTCTCTCTAGGTCGGAGACTTCATTTACTAAACCCCTCCTTCTGAGGAGCTCTCCTTCAGATTTAAGATTGAACATCTGCATTTTTTTACTAAAGGAGGTTATGTCTACTTTAGAGGTTCCAGAAGCAAAACTGCCTGAGGAACCTAAGATTCCTAAGTTAGACAGGGTTTAAGAGGACAAAAAGGTGCCACAGACTTTTCCTGTTCCAGTTCGCATGGCAAATATTATCAGTAGTGAATGGGAAAGAGTTGGAACTCTTTTTTCCCATTCGCCAACTTTTAAGAAGTTATTCCCGGTCCCAGACTCTCAGCTGGAACTGTGGGATTCCAACCCTAAAGTGGATGGTGCCATTTGGACACTAGCTAAGCATACCACTATCCCTCTGGAAGATGGCACTTCCTTTAGGGAACCTATGGACAAGAAGTTGGAAATTTACTTGAGAAGAATGTTCCAACAAACAGGGTTTTTATTCCAACCGGCAGCTACTGGTGTGACTCTCTGTCAGAACATATTGAGGTGGAATCTCCTCTCAAGGATATATTCAGGAGAGGATTAAGGCCTTAAGAATAGCGAACTCCTTTATCTGTGATGCGAATATGCAGGTTGTATGTCTAAATGCAAAGGCTTCAGGCTTTGCAGTTCTAGCTCGCAGGGCTCTCTGGTTGAAATCTTGGTCCGTGGATATAATTTCTAAATCCACACTCATTTCCTTACCATTTAAGGGGAAGGTTTTATTTGGACCAGGTCTGGACTCTATCATTTCTACTTTTACCGGAGGGAAACTTAAGAATAGACTTAAGAGACTGCAGTCCTCCTAATTTTTGTTACTTTCGTTCGGATAAGTCCAAGAGAACTAAATCATCTTCCAAGCCCGAGCAACCCAGAGTACCTGGAAGCCTGCTCAGTCCTGGAATAAGTCCAAGCAGACTAAGAAGCCAGCAGAGAACAAATCTGCATGTTGGGATGGCCCCTTATCCGGGATCGAATCGAGTATGGGGCAGACTCTCGTTTTTCTCCTGGTTTCAGGATGTTTAGGATCTTTGGGTACTGGAGGTTGTATCTCAAGGATATAGAATAGGATTCAAATCTTAACCGCACAGGTGCAGATTTCTCCTTTCCAGACTACAAGACCAGAACGAGGAAAGCCTTTTTAGATTGTGTACAGGTTCTAACCTCCTTAGGAGTAATTATCCCGGTACCTGTATCAGATAGAGGTCTGGGGTTATATTCAAACCTCTTCGTGGTTCCCAAAAAGAAGGGAGCTTTTCATCCAAACCAGATACGAGAGTCCAAAAAGGACCACCGGACTTGAAGTGCCTAAACAAATTTCTAAGTGTCCCCTCCTTCAAGATGGAGATGATCAGATTGATCATTCCCCTGGTTCAGGAAGGACAATTTATGACTACCATTGATCTGAAGGATGCATATGTGCATGTTCCGATCCACAAGCATCATTTCCAGTTCCTGAGGTTTGCCTTTCTGGATCAGCACTTCCAGTTCGTAGCACTTCCATTTGGCTGCTCTACTAGCTGTGGCCAGAACTCAAGGTATTGCAGTAGCACCTTACCTGGACGATATCTTGGTACAGGCACCATCTTTTCGTCTGGCAAGGGATCACTCGGAATATCTTCTGAGTCTTTTTCGATCACATGGATGGAAGATAAACTTGGAAAAGAGTTTTCTTATGCCAAATACCATGGGGAATTTTCTGGATACAGTTATAGACTCGGTATCCATTAATATCTTTCTAACAGATCAGAGACGTTGCAAGCTGGCAACAGCATGTGTTGCCCTCCAGGCCCAGTGTATGGAGGTGGTTAGACTCATGGTGTCTTGTATGGACATTATTCCTTTTGCCAGATTCCATCTCAGACCTTTAGAACTATGCATGCTGAGACAATGGAATGGTGACTATTCAGACCTGTCCCAACAGATCGTATTGGACAGCTTGATGAGAGACTCGCTGTCTTGGTGGCTCTGTCAAGATCACCTGTCTCAAGGCACGTGCTTCTTGAGACCGCCCTGGTAGATTGTGACTACGGATGCAAGTCTATCTGGCTGGGGAGCCGTTTGGGATGCCAGGAAGGCACAAGGGTTGCGATCAACATCTTGCGATCAACATCTTGGAACTCCAGACAATCTTCATTGCGCTGAAGGCTTGGCCACTTCTGGGTTTGTCCCAGTTTATCAGATTCCAATCAGACAATATAACTACGGTCGCCTACATCAACCATCAGGGAGGAAGGAGAAGTTCCTTAGCAATGAGAAAGGTGTCTCAAATATTAGAATGGGCAGAAGCTCACAACTGTATGCTGTCAGTGATCCACATTCCGGGCGTGGACAACTGGGAAGCAGACTTTCTCAGCAGACAATCCTTTTTACCTGGGGGAATGATCCCTCCAACCCGAGGTGTTTGCAGAGATTTACAGCAGCTGGGGGATGCCGGAGATCAATCTCATGGCCTCTCGTCTCAATGCCAAACTACCCAGGTACGGGTCGAGATCGAGCGAACCTTAAGCAGAGTTAATAGACGCTCTAGCGGTTCCATGGAGATTCAGACTCGTATCTCTTTCCTCCATTGCCTCTTCTGCCTCGTGTGGTGGCCCGCATCAAGCAGAAGCAAGCATCGGTTATTCTAATTACTCCATCCTGGCCACTAAGGACCTGGTTCACGGTACTGGTGAGAATGGAGGTTACCTTGTTGCAGGGACCTTCTGGTACAGGGTCCCTTCCTACATCAAAATCTAGAGGCTCACTGCGTGGAGATTCAATGCTTAGTCTTAGCCAAGAGAGGTTTCTCTGATAGTGTCATAGATACTTTGATTCAAGCTCGTAAGCCGGTTACTCAGGGAATCTACCATAAGGTGTGAGGAAAGTGGTTTTGCACTGCACTGGTGTGAGTAAAGTGGTTTTTCTTGGCATAAGGTTGCCAGAATTTTATCTTTTCTCCAAGATGGATTGGAGAAGGGTCTATCTGCCAGACCGATATTGACCCTGTCTGTGTTGCTGCACAAGAGATTAGCTGAGCTTCCGGATGTGCAGTCCTTTGTTAAGGCTCTGACTAGAATCAGACCTGTGTTTAGACCTGTGGCTCCGCATTGGAGTCTCAATCTTGTTCTTCGTGTATAGCAGGAGGCTCCGTTTGAGCCCATGCATAATGTTGACTTTAAACAGTTATCTTGGAAGGTTTCTTTTCTATTAGTTATTGCCTTTGCTCGCAGAGTCTTTGTGATTTGGGCTTTACAGTGTGACCCCCTTACCTTGTTTTTCATGCTGATAAGGCGGTTTTATGTACTAGATTAGGTTTCCTTCCTAAGGTGGTGTCAGATCGCAACATTAGTCAAGAGATTGTTGTGTCCCAATCCTTCTTCAGGGAAGGAATGTTTGCTTCACAATCTGGAAGTGGTTCGTGCTTTGAGGTTTTACCTTCAGGCTACTAAGGAGTTCAGACAATCTTCATCTTTGCTTGTCATTTATGCGGGTAGACGTAAGGGTCAGAAGGCCACTACATCTTCCTTGTCTTTCTGGTTGAGGAGTGTCATCAGCTTGGCTTATGAGAAAGTGGGACAGCAGCCTCCTGAGAGGATTACGGCTCATTCCACTAAAGCAGTTGCTTCTTCCTGGGCTTTTAAGAACGAAGCCTCTATGGGTCAGATTTGTAAGGCGGCTACCTGGTCCTCCTTACATACTAAATTTTATAAATTTGATGTGTTTGCTTCAGCCGAAGCAGATTTCGGGAGAAAGATTTTGCAGGCTGTGGTGCCCTCAGTTTGGGGTCCACCCCTTTTCTTGTTCCCTCCAGTTATTCCTTCAGTGTCCTCTGGAGCTTTGGGTATTTGTTTCCCAACAGTAAGGAATAAAGTCGTTGACTCTCCCTGCCTTTGGAAAGAAAACAAAATGTATGCTTACCAGATGAATTCCTTTCTTTCCTGGCAGGGAGAGCCCACAACCTGCCCATAAGAATTTTTGGGGCGGTTCCCTTTTTGTTTGTCTTCTGATATTTTTTATATGTTTCTCCTACTTTTCCTCATTTCCTCGGCCGAATGACTGGGGGGGATGGGTGAAGTAGGAGCAATATTTAGGCCTTTGGCTGTGGTGTCTTTGCCTCCTCCGGGTGGCCTGGTGTTGTATTTCCCGACAGTAAGGAAGTCGTGGACTCTCCCTGCCAGGAAAGAAAGGAATTTATCTGGTAAGCATACATTATGTTTTTTATAATTATTTTCCCAGTATAGGACCCATTCCAGTCCAGTAGAGTTTGCCAAGCAAAAATTCCATGTTCAGCTCATATGATTTTTTTAAATTTGCTTTGTTGTTAGTCTTTATTAAACGGATGTAAAGGAGTATGAAAAGCTCTGTAACGCAACCCTATTGATTTCTATGGGGGAACAGAAGTTAAGTTTAAACCTAACACCCTAACATTAAACAAAGTCTAAACATCCCTTATCTGCTGCCCCAGACATCGCCAACACCAAAATAAAGTTATTGACTCACTCTGAACCTGATTTCATACACTATAAGTTTATTCTTCGTTCATACACTTCTGCACTTAACTTAGCCAAGCAAACCTGCTTCTCTTCTCTCATATCTACTCTTTCCTCAAACTCTAAATTACTCTTCTCCACCTTTAACTTTCTCCTCTACCCACCTGCTCCACCCCTTTCCGTCTGTCTTTAGTGCTCAAGCCTTTGGCAGACTACTTTTTAAACAAAACGCGTATAATCCGAAGCAACATCCCAACACCAACCTGCAATTTCTTTCATGTAATTAGCAAGAGTCCATGAGCTAGTGACGTATGGGATATACATTCCTACCAGGAGGGGCAAAGTTTCCCAAACCTCAAAATGCCTATAAATACACCCCTCACCACACCCACAATTCAGTTTTACAAACTTTGCCTCCTATGGAGGTGGTGAAGTAAGTTTGTGCTAGATTCTACGTTGATATGCGCTCCGCAGCAAGTTGGAGCCCGGTTTTCCTCTCAGCGTGCAGTGAATGTCAGAGGGATGTGAGGAGAGTATTGCCTATTTGAATGCAGTGATCTCCTTCTACGGGGTCTATTTCATAGGTTCTCTGTTATCGGTCGTAGAGATTCATCTCTTACCTCCCTTTTCAGATCAACGATATACTCTTATTTATATACCATTACCTCTGCTGATTCTCGTTTCAGTACTGGTTTGGCTTTCTACGAACATGTAGATGAGTGTCCTGGGGTAAGTAAATCTTATTTTCTGTGACACTCTAAGCTATGGTTGGGCACTTTGTTTATAAAGTTCTAAATATATGTATTCAAACATTTATTTGCCTTGACTCAGAATGTTCAACATTCCTTATTTTTCAGACAGTCAGTTTCATATTTGGGATAATGCATTTGAATCAAACATTTTTTCTTACCTTAAAAATTTGACTCTTTTTTTCCCTGTGGGCTGTTAGGCTCGCGGGGGCTGAAAATGCTTCATTTTATTGCGTCATTCTTGGCGCGGACTTTTTTGGCGCAAAAAATCTTTTCCGTTTCCGGCGTCATACGTGTCGCCGGAAGTTGCGTTCTTTTGCGCCAAAAATGTCGGCGTTCCGGATGTGGCATCATTTTTGGCGCCAAAAGCATTTAGGCGCCAAATAATGTGGGCGTCTTATTTGGCGCTAAAAAATATGGGCGTCGCTTTTGTCTCCACATTATTTAAGTCTCATTTTTCATTGCTTCTGGTTGCTAGAAGCTTGTTCTTTGGCATTTTTTCCCATTCCTGAAACTGTCATTTAAGGAATTTGATCAATTTTGCTTTATATGTTGTTTTTTCTCTTACATATTGCAAGATGTCTCACGTTGCATCTGAGTCAGAAGATACTTCAGGAAAATCGCTGTCTAGTGCTGGAACTACCAAAGCTAAGTGTATCTGCTGTAAACTTTTGGTAGCTATTCCTCCGGCTGTTGTTTGTATTAATTGTCATGACAAACTTGTTAATGCAGATAATATTTCCTTTAGTAATGTACCATTGCCTGTTGCAGTTCCTTCAACATCTAAGGTGCAGAATGTTCCTGATAACATAAGAGATTTTGTTTCTGAATCCATCAAGAAGGCTATGTCTGTTATTTCTCCTTCTAGAAAACATAAAAAATCTTTTAAAACTTCTCTCCCTACAGATGAATTTTTAAATGAACATCATCATTCTGATGACTCTTCTGGTTCAGAGGATTCTGTCTCAGAGATTGATGCTGATAAATCTTCATATTTATTTAAAATGGAATTTATTCGTTCTTTACTTAAAGAAGTACTAATTGCTTTAGAAATTGAGGATTCTGGTCCTCTTGATACTAATTCTAAACGTTTAGCTAAGGTATTTAAATCTCCTGTGGTTATTCCAGAAGTTTTTCCTGTTCCTAATGCTATTTCTGAAGTAATTTCCAAAGAATGGGATAAATTGGGTAATTCATTTACTCCTTCTAAACGTTTTAAGCAATTATATCCTGTGCCGTCTGACAGATTAGAATTTTGGGACAAAATCCCTAGAGTTGATGGGGCTATTTCTACCCTTGCTAAACGTACTACTATTCCTACGTCAGATGGTACTTCATTTAAGGATCCTTTAGATAGGAAAATTGAATCCTTTCTAAGAAAAGCTTATCTGTGTTCAGGTAATCTTCTTAGACCTGCTATATCATTGCCTGATGTTGCTGCAGCTTCAACTTTTTGGTTGGAAACTTTAGCACAACAAGTAACGGATCATGATTCTCATAATATTATTCTTCTTCTTCAGCATGCTAATAATTTTATCTGTGATGCCATTTTTGATATTATCAGAGTTGATGTCAGGTTTATGTCTCTAGCTATTTTAGCTAGAAGAGCTTTATGGCTTAAGACTTGGAATGCTGATATGGCTTCTAAATCAACTCTACTTTCCATTTCTTTCCAGGGTAATAAATTATTTGGTTCTCAGTTGGATTCTATTATCTCAACTGTTACTGGTGGGAAAGGAACTTTTTTACCACAGGATAAAAAATCTAAGGGTAAAAACAGGGCTAATAATCGTTTTCGTTCCTTTCATTTCAACAAAGAACAAAAGCCTGATCCTTCATCCTCAGGAGCAGTTTCAGTTTGGAAACCATCTCCAGTCTGGAATAAATCCAAGCCTTCTAGAAAGGAAAAGCCTGCTTCTAAGTCCACATGAAGGTGCGGCCCTCATTCCAGCTCAGCTGGTAGGGGGCAGGTTACGTTTTTTCAAAGAAATTTGGATCAATTCTGTTCACAATCTTTGGATTCAAAACATTGTTTCAGAAGGGTACAGAATTGGTTTCAAGATGAGACGTCCTGCAAAGAGATTTTTTCTTTCCCGTGTCCCAGTAAATCCAGTGAAAGCTCAAGCATTTCTGAATTGTGTTTCAGATCTAGAGTTGGCTGGAGTAATTATGCCAGTTCCAGTTTCGGAACAGGGGATGGGGTTTTATTCAAATCTCTTCATTGTACCAAAGAAGGAGAATTCCTTCAGACCAGTTCTGGATCTAAAAATATTGAATCGTTATGTAAGGATACCAACGTTCAAAATGGTAACTGTAAGGACTATCTTGCCTTTTGTTCAGCAAGGGCATTATATGTCCACAATAGATTTACAGGATGCATATCTGCATATTCCGATTCATCCAGATCATTATCAGTTCCTGAGATTCTCTTTTCTGGACAAGCATTACCAGTTTGTGGCTCTGCCGTTTGGCCTAGCTACAGCTCCAAGAATTTTTACAAAGGTTCTCGGTGCCCTTCTGTCTGTAATCAGAGAACAGGGTATTGTGGTATTTCCTTATTTGGACGATATCTTGGTACTTGCTCAGTCTTTACATTTAGCAGAATCTCATACGAATCGACTTGTGTTGTTTCTTTAAGATCATGGTTGGAGGATCAATTTACCAAAAAGTTCATTGATTCCTCAGACAAGGGTAACCTTTCTGGTTTTCCAGATAGATTCAGTGTCCATGACTCTGTCTTTAACAGACAAGAGACGTCTAAAATTGATTTCAGCTTGTCGAAACCTTCAGTCACAATCATTCCCTTCGGTAGCCTTATGCATGGAAATTCTAGGTCTTATGACTGCTGCATCGGACGCGATCCCCTTTGCTCGTTTTCACATGCGACCTCTTCAGCTCTGTATGCTGAATCAATGGTGCAAGGATTACACAAAGATATCTCAATTAATATCTTTAAAACCGATTGTACGACACTCTCTCTAACGTGGTGGACAGATCACCATCATTTAATTCAGGGGGCTTCTTTTGTGCTTCCGACCTGGACTGTAATTTCAACAGATGCAAGTCTCACAGGTTGGGGAGCAGTGTGGGGATCTCTGACGGCACAAGGAGTTTGGGAATCTCAGGAGGTGAGATTACCGATCAATATTTTGGAACTCCGTGCAATTTTCAGAGCTCTTCAGTTTTGGCCTCTTCTGAAGAGAGAATCGTTCATTTGTTTTCAGACAGACAATGTCACAACTGTGGCATACATCAATCATCAAGGAGGGACTCACAGTCCTCTGGCTATGAAAGAAGTATCTCGAATTCTGGTTTGGGCGGAATCCAGCTCCTGTCTAATCTCTGCGGTTCATATCCCAGGTATAGACAATTGGGAAGCATATTATCTCAGTCGCCAAACGTTGCATCCGGGCGAATGGTCTCTTCACCCAGAGGTATTTCTTCAGATTGTTCAAATGTGGGAACTTTCAGAAATAGATCTGATGGCGTCTCATCTAAACAAGAAACTTCCCAGGTATCTGTCCAGATCCCGGGATCCTCAGGCGGAGGCAGTGGATGCATTATCACTTCCTTGGAAGTATCATCCTGCCTATATCTTTCCGCCTCTAGTTCTTCTTCCAAGAGTAATCTCCAAGATTCTGAAGGAATGCTCTTTTGTTCTGCTGGTAGCTCCGGCATGGCCTCAAAGGTTTTGGTATGCGGATCTTGTCCGGATGGCCTCTTGCCAACCGTGGACTCTTCCGTTAAGACCAGACCTTCTGTCGCAAGGTCCTTTTTTCCATCAGGATCTGAAATCCTTAAATTTAAAGGTATGGAGATTGAACGCTTGATTCTTGGTCAAAGAGGTTTCTCTGACTCTGTGATTAATACTATGTTACAGGCGCGTAAATCTGTATCTAGAGAGATATATTATAGAGTCTGGAAGACCTATATTTCTTGGTGTCTTTCTCATCATTTTTCTTGGCATTCTTTTAGAATACCGAGAATTTTACAGTTTCTTCAGGATGGTTTAGATAAGGGTTTGTCCGCAAGTTCCTTGAAAGGTCAAATCTCTGCTCTTTCTGTTCTTTTTCACAGAAAGATTGCTATTCTTCCTGATATTCATTGTTTTGTACAAGCTTTGGTTCGTATAAAACCTGTCATTAAGTCAATTTCTCCTCCTTGGAGTTTGAATTTGGTTCTGGGGGCTCTTCAAGCTCCTCCGTTTGAACCTATGCATTCATTGGACATTAAATTACTTTCTTGGAAAGTTTTGTTCCTTTTGGCAATCTCTTCTGCCAGAAGAGTTTCTTTCTTGTGAGTCTCCTTTTCTAATTTTTCATCAGGATAAGGCGGTGTTACGAACTTCTTTTGAATTTTTACCTAAAGTTGTGAATTCCAACAACATTAGTAGAGAAATTGTGGTTCCTTCATTATGTCCTAATCCTAAGAATTCTAAGGAGAAATCGTTGCATTCTTTGGATGTTGTTAGAGCTTTGAAATATTATGTTGAAGCTACTAAGTCTTTCCGAAAGACTTCTAGTTTATTTGTTATCTTTTCCGGTTCTAGAAAAGGCCAGAAAGCTTCTGCCATTTCTTTGGCATCTTGGTTGAAATCTTTAATTCATCTTGCCTATGTTGAGTCGGGTAAAACTCCGCCTCAGAGGATTACAGCTCATTCTACTAGGTCAGTTTCTACTTTCTGGGCGTTTAGGAATGAAGCTTCTGTTGATCAGATTTGCAAAGCAGCAACTTGGTCCTCTTTGCATACCTTTACTAAATTCTACCATTTTGATGTATTTTCTTCTTCTGAAGCAGTTTTTGGTAGAAAAGTACTTCAGGCAGCGGTTTCAGTTTGAATCTTCTGCTTATGTTTTTCATTAAACTTTATTTTGGGTGTGGATTTTTTTCAGCAGGAATTGGCTGTCTTTATTTTATCCCTCCCTCTCTAGTGACTCTTGTGTGGAAAGATCCACATCTTGGGTAGTCATTATCCCATACGTCACTAGCTCATGGACTCTTGCTAATTACATGAAAGAAAACATAATTTATGTAAGAACTTACCTGATAAATTCATTTCTTTCATATTAGCAAGAGTCCATGAGGCCCGCCCTTTTTTGTGGTGGTTATGATTTTTGTATAAAGCACAATTATTCCAATTCCTTATTTTATATGCTTTCGCACTTTTTTATCACCCCACTTCTTGGCTATTCGTTAAACTGAATTGTGGGTGTGGTGAGGGGTGTATTTATAGGCATTTTGAGGTTTGGGAAACTTTGCCCCTCCTGGTAGGAATGTATATCCCATACGTCACTAGCTCATGGACTCTTGCTAATATGAAAGAAATGAATTTATCAGGTAAGTTCTTACATAAATTATGTTATTCCAACAACAGGCCCAGTTACTCCCTCTGCCACCCTCTGCATCTTCCATCCAGCCACTGAGAATAAAGTCTCTTCCTTACTATCTTCCTCACGCCTCACTGCCTGCCCGCTTGACCCTATCACTTCACATCTAATACCCTCCCTATCTTCCACCCTCACTCCTGCTCTTACTCACATCTTCAACCTATCTCTCTCTACCGGCTCATTCCCATCTTCTTTCAAACACGCAAAAGTCACTCCCATACTCAAAAATCCCTCCCTCGACCCTAATTCTCCTAAAAACTACTGCCCCATATCACTGCTTCCACTAACATCAAAACTCCTTGAAAAACCTAACCCACTTCCTGTCCACCAACTCTTTGCTTGACCCCCTGCAATCTAGATTCCACCCCAAACAGTAACCTTGGCATGGGCAGTCTCAGTTGAGTAACGATCTTCTCTCTGCTAAAAATATTGGCCACTACTCTATACTCATCTTACTTGACCTCTCAGCTGCCTTCCACACAGTTGACCACCCCCTCCTCCTCCTGTGACACTGCTCTTTCCTAGATTCACTCCTATCTTTCTCACAGGTCTTTTTCTGTGTCATTTGCTGGCGACTCCTCTCCAATGCCTCTGTCTGTTACCTCAAGGATCTGTTCTGGGTTCTCTACTCTTCTCCATTTATACTTCTTCGCTGGGTAAACTTATCAACAGTTATGGCTTCAAATATAACCTCTATGCTGATGACACCCAGTTCTACCTCTCCACCCCTGCTCTCTTTCCCTCTGTCCTTTCTCATGTCAGTGACTGCTTATCTGGCATTTCTTCCTGGGTGGCCTCTCACCACCTAAAGATTAACATGTCCAAGACTGAGCTCCTTCTTATCCCCCCCCTCAAGCTCTACTCCGACTTCTGACTTCTCTGTCCCTGTTGACGGCATCACCATTTCCCCATCGCCCCAAGTCCGCTGCCTCAGAGTTACACTTGACTCAAATCTATCCTTCGTCCCCCCTATCCAATCACTTTCTACATCCTGCCACAACCATCTACGCTATATTTCCAAGATTCGCCCTTTTCTGAGCACTAACACCACAAAGCAAATAATCCACTCCCTTGTTATTTCCCGACTTGACTACTGCAATAACCTACTTGCTGTCCTTCCTCTTTCCCGCCTCTCCCCCCTTCAATCCATCCTAAATGCCTCTGCCAGGTTGATCCACCTTTCCCGTCGCTCTGTATCTGCTGCACCTCTCTGCGAGTCCCTTCATTGGCTCCCCATTCACAGCAGAGTTAAATTCAAAATTCTCACCCTTACATACAAAGCTCTAACCAACGCCTCTCCCCTCTACCTAGCCTCTATAGTAGTAACAAGTATACTCCAGCCCACCCACTAAGATCCAACAATGACCTGCTCCTTGCATTTGTGACTATCACCTCCTCTAATGCTAGACTGCAGGACTTCTGTCATGCAGCACCTACCCTCTGGAATACTCTCCCTCGTGTTGTCAGGCTTTGCCCTAATCTTTCTTCCTTTAAATGCTCCCTGAAGACTTTTTTTGTTCAGAGAAGCTTACCACCCAACTCAATAATAAATTAATTTCACTTACCTAACATTTCCCTCATCTAACTCTGCATTAACAGATTAGGGTTTAGGCTTTAGGTAAAAGAGCTGAATGCCCTTTTCAGGGCAATGGGTAGCTTAGGTTTTTGTTAGTTAGGTTTTTTATTTTGGGGGGTTGTTTAGGTGGTGGGTTTTATGGTTGGGGTTCTTTGCATTTTTTTTCCAGGTAAAAGAGCTGATTTCTTTAGGGCAATGCACTACAAAATTCCCTTTTAAGGGCTATTGGTAGTTTATTGTAGGCTAGGTTTTTTTTTATTTTTTATTATTTTTTTTTGGGGGGGGGGGCTTTTTATTTTTATAGGGCTATTAGATTAGGTGTAATTGTTTTTATTTTTTGATAATTTCGCTTATTTTTCGTAATTTAGTTTTTATTTTTCGTAATTTTAGACTTACATTTTTTTAGTAGTGTTAGTTTTTTTTAATGTGTAATTTAGTTTTTTTAACCCCTTAATGACCGAGGACGTGCAGGGTACGTCCTCAGAAAAAAGGCAGTTAACGCCTGAGGATGTACCCTGCACGTCCTCGGTGTGGAAAGCAGCTGGAAGCTATCCTGCTCGCTTCCAGCTGCTTTCCGGTTATTGCAGTGATGCCTCGATATGGAGGCATCCTGCAATAACCTTAGATGGCCATCCAATGCAGAGAGAGCCACTCTGTGGCCCTCTCTGCACCGGACATCGATGGTGGGTGGGAGCCGGTGTGGGAGGTGGGTGGCGGCCATCGATGGCCCTGGTCATGTGGAGGGGGGCGGGATCGTGGGCGTGGAAGTCCGGGCGCGGGCGCTCGCACGTGCACGAGGGGCAGGGACCGCTGCAAAAATGTGTCCCAAAATAAAAGTGGGACCAATAATTAAAAAAAAAAAAAAACCCTTAGGCGTTATTTAGGTGGTGGGGGTTGGTCCGTGGGGGGAGGGGGGGGGGAGCTACACTACAGAAAAAATAAAAAAAAAATAAAAAAATAAACATTTAATTGTTCAAACTGGGTACTGGCAGACAGCTGCCAGTACCCAAGATGGCCCCCAATAAGGCAGAGGGGGGAGGCTTAGAGAGCTGTTTTGGGGGGGATCAGGGAGGTTGGGGGCTAAGGGGGGATCCTAAACACAGCATATGTAAATATGCTTTTTTTTTTTTTTTCTTTAAAAAAAAAAAATCTTTTATTTTAGTACTGGCAGACTTTCTGCCAGTACTTAAGATGGCGGGGACAATAGTGGGGTGGGGGAGGGAAGGGAGCTGTTTGGGAGGGATCAGGGGGTGGGATGTGTCAGGTGGGAGGCTGAACTCTACACTAAAGCTAAAATTAACCCTGCAAGCTCCCTACACACTACCTAATTAACCCCTTCACTGCTAGCCATAATACACGTGTGATGCGCAGCAGCATTTAGCGACTTTCTAATTACCAAAAAGCAACGCCAAAGTCTTATATGTCTGCTATTTCTGAACAAAGGGCATCCCAGAGAAGCATTTATAACCATTTGTGCCATAATTGCACAAGCTGTTTGTAAATAATTTCAGTGAGAAACCTAAAATTGTGAAAAAAAACACGTTTTTTTTAATTTGATCGCATTTGGCGGTGAAATGGTGGCATGAAATATACCAAAATGGGCCTAGATCAATACTTTGGGATGTCTTCTAAAAAAAAGTATATACATGTCAATGGATATTCAGGGATTCCTGAAAGATATTAGTGTTCCAATGTAACTAGTGCTAATTTTGAAAAAAAGTGGTTTGAAAATAGCAAAGTGCTACTTGTATTTATGGCCCTATAACTTGCAAAGAACATGTAAACATTGGGTATTTCTAAACTCAGGACAAAATTTAGAAACTATTTAGCATGGGTGTTTTTTGGTGGTTGTAGATGTGTAACAGATTTTGGGTGTCAAAGTTAGAAAAAATGTGTTTTTTTCCATTTTTTCCTCATATTTTATAATGTTTTTTATAGTAAATTATAAGATATGTTGAAAATTATGGTATCTTTTGAAAGTCAATTTAATGGCGAGAAAAACGGTATATAATATATGTGGTTACAGTAAATGAGTAAGAGGAAAATTACAGCTAAACACAAACACCGCAACAATGTAAAAATAGCCTTGGTCCCAAACGGACAGAAAATGGAAAAGTGCTGCGGTCATAAAGGGGTTAATTGGTAGTTATTTTAATTTTAGTATAATATTTATGTTAGGTTAATTGTTTAAATTTTAGGTTATTTTAATTTCACAGCTAAGTTTTTATTTATTTTTAGATAGGGATATTGTAATTTTAATTTAAAGTTAGGAAGTGATAGGTTTAGGGGTTAATAGTTTAATTTATTAGTAGCGATGTGGGGGGGCTTGCAGTTTAGGGGTTAATATGTTTATTTAGTATTGTCGATGTGGGGGTTTGGCGGTTTAGGGGTTAATAGGTTTAGTTAGTGGTGGCGGAATAGGTGTTAATAAATTTATTATAGTGGCGGGGATGTGTGCGGGCGGCAAATTAGGGGTTAATAAGTTTAATATAGTGTTTGCCGGAGGTTCTCGGTTTAGGGGTTAATAGGTAGTTTATGGGTGTTAATGTACTTTGTAACACTTTAGTTATGAGTTTTGTGGAACATTTACTGCTCTCAGATGGCGGTATGGATCGTGTCGGTATAGGCTGTAACGCAAACAACTTGTAATACCGGCGCTATGGAAATCCCTCGCAAAAACGTCATTTTTTTGAGTGCGGGATTGACGTCGTGTTACAGGCTAAAATGCTTGCAGTACAGCTATACCGACACGACTCGTAATGGCTGCGTTATTGTTTTTACGATGAAATAGCAATTTTTCAGCATTAAAACCGTAACACAAAACTCGTAATCTAGCCATAAGTTAGCTCTGGACCTGCAATACACTACTGGTCTTGAGATGAACACGTCAACTGAGCCAATCAGGGGCATCATATGTGCTTAGCCACCAAGCAGCAGCTGTGTTCAACTCAAGATAGTTAGTATGTTGCTGATCCAGAGCGATTGATAATCACGGATAATTATTACGGTTAGTTCACTAACCTATAATGGCGTCTGTTTAAATGAAGTTAAATGACTGTACAATTAACAATATATCGTTTTCAATAATTGTTTAGTTTACTTAAATCCCCCAAAAGAAATGCAGAACAAATACACAAGATTTCTATTATGACACAATTTCTAAATGAATTGACAACACAAACCTTTAATTACAGCAAACGTATCAACATAAGCCACTTTTGAACATATAAACTGGAATAGATATTCAATTGCGTATTCACATATGTTTCACTACCAGATTTCATAAAATAAACATGCAAATGATAAAAAAAATGTAATAAGACACTCAGTATTTATTGTTCCTACAATCTTAAAGGGATATGAATCCCAAAATCTTTCTTTCATGATTCAGATAGAGTATGCAATTTTAAGCAACTTTCTAAATTGAATTTAATTTATCAATTTTTCTTTGTTCTCTTGGTATCTTTTGTTGAAAAGAAAGGATGTAGGCTCAAGAACTTGCCCATGTGTGGAGCACTATATGGTAGCAGTTTTCTTCCTAATGGGAGAGAGTCCACAGCCGCATTCATTACTTGTGGGAAATAAGAACCTGGCCACCAGGAGGAGGCAAATACTCCTCCCACTTCCCCCAGTCATTCTTTGCCTTTCTTCCCAGGAGGTTGGCAGAGAAGTGTCAGAAGTTTTATTTTTTTAAAGAAAGTACTTTTATTAATTTTTACATAAAGTGTGTCTCTCATGGAGGGTAGTACTCTTCGCAATGGGACAGGAGTTTTAAGTAGTCCTGTTAGTCTCTCAGTGAGGGCCTGGGCGAATGTTAGAGTCCGGAGATGCAGTGGGTTAGCGTTTAGCGGTGGAGTGTTTGATTGGTATGCAAGACAGAACTGTCAAGCCGCTGTTCTAGCTGTTGCTAGAAGCACGACGTCTCCTTCCTGCTCGTTGCCTAGGGCTATGTCGGCTCTGGATGCGTGCAGCGCTGACGTCATCGCCGCACGCTCCTGATGCCGACCGGTCCTGTGGCGCCAATTCTCTCCTTATTTAAACAACAATCTGTCACTGCCCAAGTATAGGTGCTACTTTGTGTCTTCCTGGGTGTGATAGATCGTTTGCTGGACAGATTTATTGTTTCTAATCCCTGCCTGTCTCACTTCACTACCTGGTTAACCCCTGCATTGCTGACTGATATATTGTTGCTGAACCCTGCTTGTCTCGCTACGCTACCTGGTTAACCCCTGAATTGCCGGACTGATTTATTGTGGCAGAATCCTGCCTGCCTGACCATTCTTGTAATTTGCCTTGTGCTGTCCTGCCTGTGGTGAGTGCCGCTCTCCTAATTTGTCTAATATTCTCTGCTCTGGGATATTCCCTATCTTTCCGGCTCGACACCAGGATAACAAGACTACTGGACGAGTTCGATCTGATAGAGCAGTATCCCACGAGCATTACATTATACTTGGGCCATGCAGCCAGATGAGGTGGCACAAGCTGTTTATCTTCAGGGACAGATGTTGGGAACCCATACCACGCAGCTGCAGAATATGGATTCCAAGCTAGAGGCTATTACCGCTCAACTTGCCTTACTAGTGGCCGCAAGGGATGCCACTCCTGTTGCTATACCACCAGCCCCTACTCCCAGTGCCGTGACTTCTCCCTCCACTCCTGGAAGTATACCCCGGATACCCTTGCCTGACAAGTATGACGGTACTACTGACTGCAGGGGCTTTCTGAACCAATGCAGGCTGCACTTCCGCAATGATCCTCACACCTTCCAGTCTCATCAGTCAAGGGTCGCCTTTATGATTTCTTTGTTAAAGGACAAAGCTCTAGCCTGGGTCTCTCCCTTTTGGAACAGAATGCTACACTCCTGCAGGACGCTGATGAGTTCATTACTGCCTTGTCTTCTGTGTTTGGGACTTCTGGCCGTACCTCTGCTGCAGAATATTCTCTCCTGGATCTCCGCCAAGGCAGTAACACTGTGGCACGATTTGCCATTGAGTTCTGTACCTTGGCACTAGAAACCACTTGGAATGGCAGTGCTCTCAAGGCAGCCTTCAGGAGGGGTCTCCATGAACGCATCAAAGATTAACTCACTTATCGTGATATTCCCTCTTCTTTGGATGATTTCATAGCGCTTTTGTATCAATCTGGACACTCTCTTTCAGGAGAGACAAGCTGAGAGAGACAGAACTAGGAGGGCTCTTCCCGACCTCCTGTTCGCCCAGTTTCGACAGCCACCGCTACCCCTTCAGCTACTCCAGTTACCTCAGTAGAGGAACCCATGGATCTCTCCTCCTTCAAACCTTCAGAGTCTGAAAGACAGAGAAGAAGGAGACTGAGTCTATGTTTTTATTGTGGATCTAACACCCACTAGCTGAAAGACTGTGACATTTGGCCAGGAAAAGCCAATGCTTAGGGGATAACACTGGGGTACCTCCTCCTCACCCCTCTCGACTCCTGTTACCCTTACCTTCCTTCAAAATACTGTCCACACTCAAGCCTTCATTGATTCAGGGGCAGCTGGAAACTTCCTGGATCACCGTTTTATGATAAAAGCCGGTTTACCTCTTCTGCAGAAAAGACATTGTCTCAAAATACGCACCCTGGATGGCACCCCCCTTGGTTCAGGCATGATCCATTTTGAGTCAGCACCCCTGACCCTGACTGTGGGAGTCCTCCACTCTGAACAGCTGTAGTTTGAGGTCATTCATTCCCCAGCACAGCCTGTCATCCTTGGTCTTCCTTGGCTTCGGATACACAATCCACAGTTCGACTGGGCTGAGGGACAACTGGCCTCCTGGGGTACCTCCTGTTTCCATTCCTGTCTTGCTAAAGTCATTCCTCTGCTCCGTATCCCCATAGCCAGTATACAGACTCCTTCAAACCTTCCTTCAGCATACACAGACTTTGCGGATGTGTTCGAGAAAAAAGCAGCCGACGTGGTGCCACCCCACTGTCCTTATGACTGCAAGATCGACCTCTTTCCCGGAGCCCCACTTCCTAAAGGGAGGACTTATCCACTCTCCATGGTTGAAACCAAATCCATGGAGGAGTACATCCAAGAGAACCTAGCCAAAGGGTTAATTCGCCCCCTTCCTCCTCTTCTGCTGGGGCTGGCTTCTTTTTTGTCAGTAAGAAGGATGGCGGGATTAGACCCTGCATTGACTACAGGGCCTTCAATAAAATAATCATCAAGAATCGCTATCCCATACCTTTGATCACTGAACTGTATGACTCACTCCAGATTGCCCGCTTTTTCACCAAATTGGACTTACGTGGGGCATACAATCTGGTTCGCATATTTCCTGGCCACGAATGGAAGACAGCCTTTAACACAAGATCTGGGCATTACGAATACCTTGTAATGCCCTTTGGGCTGTGTAACACCCCTGCAGTCTTCCAAGCATTTGTCAACGATGTCTTCCATGATCTCCTTAACTGCACGGTCATTGTTTATCTGGATGATATCCTTGTTTTCTCTTCCACTTTAGAGGAGCATCATAGGCACGTGAGACAAGTGCTTCTTCGCCTCAGAGAGAATTCTTTGGTAGCCAAATTAGAAAAGTGTGAGTTTGATCGGGAGCAAATCCAATTCCTTGGTTATGTCATCTCGAAGGAGGGTTTTGCCATGGATCCTGCTAAACTCACCACAGTTCTACAATGGCCTCAACCTAACTCTTTGAAGGAATTGCAGAGATTCTTGGGATTCTCCAATTATTACTGCAAATTCATAAGGAACTTTTCCAAAACTATGACTCCTCTCACTGAATTGACAAAGTGGAACAAAGACTGTACACATTGGCCTCCTGAGGCCATAAACGCCTTTTCTTGTCTGAAAAATACTTTTTGATCAGCTCCTGTCCTTCGCCATCCTGAACCTTACCTACAGTTCACTTTAGAGGTTGATGCCTCTGAGATAGGAGCTGGAGCTGTTCTCACCCAGAGGGACCCTTTGACTTCCAAGTCACACCCTGTAGCATTTTTCTCTTAATGCTTTACTCCTGCTGAGAGGAACTACGATGTGGGTAACCGTGAACTCTTAGTCATTAAGATGGCCTTGACGGAATGGCGTCACTGGTTAAAGGGTACCGCCAATCCTATTCAGATTCTCACCGATCACAAGAATCTGACTTACCTCGAGACTGCTCATCTACTCAATCCCCGACAGGCCAGGTGGGCCTTGTTCTTTTCCCATTTTAACTTTGTGGTCTCTTATATTCCTGGGACCAAAAACGAGAAGGCGGACGTCTTTTCCCGTCAGTTCCCTCACTCACATGATTCTCAGAAGCTCCCATCGAACACATCATACCCACCTCCTGTGTGGTTGCTCAACTCCATATCACCCTTCTGCACATGCTCAGTCTAGTAAACCTCCTTGTACCCCATGGTCTCCGATATCCTCATTGTACCTATGAATCTACGTATCCCTGTGCTAGCCTGGGCTCATGATAGCAAGCTTTCAGGACATCCTGGTTCGACTAAAAATTTAAAACGTCATTCCCAACATGTATGGTGGCCTACTATGAAGTCTGATGCTCAGGATTATGTGAAAGCCTGCGTGATTTGTGCGGCCAACAAGATTCCCTGATCCTTGCCTCCTGGCTTGCTCCAACCATTGTCCATTCCCAAACAACCCTGGACACACATCACTATGGACTTCATTGTGGACCTTCCCTCTTCCAACCACCATACAGTTATGTGGGTGGTGGTAGACCGCTTTTCCAGACTGGCTCACTTCGTACCACTTACCAAACTACCTTCTGCTCAAGAATTAGCCTCTCTCTTTCTCTTGCATGTGGTACGACTTCATGGCATTCCTGTGAATATTGTTTCCAACAGTGGTCCACAGTTTATCTCTGCCTTTTTCGAGAGCCTTTTGTAATTCGATTGGAACCAAGGTGTCCTTGTCTTCTGGCTTCCATCCACAGACCAACGGTCTAACTGAGAGAGCAAACCAGGATCTTGAAGCCTACCTTAGAGCCTTTGTCAACGCTAGTCATACTAACTGGTCTGAGTTTCTACCCCTAGCCGAACTGGCAAGAAACACTCATTGGCATTCTTCTCTTCAATGTTCTCCATTTCAAGCTGCAGCTGGGTATCAACCTCTGTGTGTTCCCTCTTTCAACTCAATCCACTGGGGTTCCTGCCGCAGACCGACACGTCACCAGACTCACTACTCATTGGCAACGTATTCGCTCTCAGCTACGTTCTGCTGTCTCAAGATATAAGAAGTTTGCTTATCGTCATAGGGCTTCTGTATGTTCCATTCCAGTGGGTGAACGTGTTTGGATATCTACCCAACACATGCGTCTACGTCAACCCTGTCACAAATTGGGGCCCAGATATATCTGTCCCTACAAGGTCCTGAAAAGACTGTCACCTGTTGTCTATAAATTAGCCTTGCCAAAAACGCTACGTATACATCCAGTCTTCCATATCTACTTGCTTAAACCTTACATCAAGAATAGATATACCCGGCTCCGAGCTCCACCTCCTCCGCTTCTGATACGTGGGGACCCCGAATATGAGGTAGCTAAGATCCTGGACTCCAGATACAGGCGCAGACAATTGCAATACCTGGTACATTGGAAGGGTTACTCCCTGGCGGATCGTTCTTGGGTTCCTGCCCGTGATGTGCATGCTCCATCTCTGGTCTCCAAGTTCCATGCTGCACATCCTTTGAAGCCGACTCCGGTTCCCGGAGGGAACCCTTGTGGAGGGGGCTATGTCACGCCGCACCGCTCTAGCCGTTGCTATGGGCGCGGCGTCTCCTTCCTGCTTTTTTGCCTAGGGCTGTGTCTGCTCTGGATGCATGCGGCGCTGACGCCATCGCCGCACGCTCTTGATGCCGACCGGACCTGTGGCGCCAATCCTCTCCTTATTTAAACTGGCAACAAACAATCTATCACTGCCCAAGTATAGGTGCTACTTTGTGTACTCCTGGGTGTGATAGATCGTTTGCTGGACAGATTTATTGTTGCTGATCCCTGCCTGTCTCACTTCACTACCTGGTTAACCCCTGCATTGATGGACAGATTTATTGTTGCTGATCCCTGCCTGTCTCACTTCACTACCTGGTTAACCCCTGCATTACTGACTGATATATTGTTGTTGAACCCTGCTTGTCTCACTACGCTACCTGGTTAACCCCAGAATTACCGGACTGATTTATTGTTTCCAAATCCTGCCTGCCTTGCCTGTGGTGAGTACTGCTCTCCTAATTTGTCTAATATTCTCTGCTCTGGGATATTCCCTATCTTTCCGGCTCGACGCCGGGATAACTAGACTACTGGCCGAGTTTGGTCTGATAGAGGAGTATCCCACGAGCATTACAATAACGGGATCATGCCTGCATTCTTTGTGATCCGGCAGCGGTGCTGTGGGGTGACTAGCCTGTCACTTGCCACGCAGGGACCTGGTTCGCCTTCTTCGCTGCATGAAGTCTCTTCTAGCTGGAACCTGGTTTTATTGGGGTCACCTTGTTTTGGTTCTGGTTTTTCCAGAATTTTATCCACCCTCTTAGGGTCGGGCGACGACGTGGGCCCTAGTTTCTGAATGTTGCAGAGTTTAGCTCTGTGTCATGGGTTTTATCGCCTTGAGATCGGTTCTGCATTTTTTCGCAGTCCTTTTCTTAGGGTTTTGCTAGAGTTCCCGTTTTTTTCGGGTTTCTTCCTATGGTGAGGAGTGTCTGACCGGAATTTTGGTATAGGCCTTCTTCTTCAGGTCTATTTGTGGATCTGGGATAGGGCTGGGGTTCTGAGTGGTGTTGGTATAGCTCTGTCTATGCTTGTCCTGGTATTCGGGTTGCGTCTGGAAGGGGTTCTTTTTTTCTCTCTTTAGAGAGCCTGGTCCTCTTCTTATGGTTGCTCGGGGCCTTTGTTTTCTGTGAGGGAATGGGTTCTGGACTTCCTTTGGGGTTCGTTGTTCTGGTGCTCTGACCTTGCATAGTGCCTTGGTAAGGCCTGGTCCTCTTCTTATGGTTGCTCGGGGCCTTTGTTTTCTGTGAGGGAATGGGTTCTGGACTTCCTTTGGGGTTCGTTGTTCTGGTGCTCTGACCTTGCATAGTGCCTTGGTAAGGGTCACTTTGTCCCCATATCTTCCACAACGGTATCTGTTGTGGGGCCCCGAGATTGCTACCTTGGGTAGTCTCTGCTCCTTTGGGGGCTGGCTCATTTGGGGTTCGTTTTAACTCCTGTGTCGAGTTTTGTATCTGGGGGGGGTAAGGTTTCCCTTGTCCTCCGTCTTCCCTTGGGGGACTTTTGTCTCTCTGGGGGTGTGTTCCTATTTGTCCCTGGTTCAGGGATGGAGATGCCCTTGGGAATGGGCTTCTGGGTTCGATGTTCCTCTGGTTCTGCCCATGTTTCTGGTCATACTCTTTTGAGGTGGCTGGTGGTGTTTCCTCCCTCTCGTTCAAGGGGGGGGGAGGGGAATCTGTCCCTGGACTTTTCACTGTCATTGACAGGTTGGTCTTCCGTGTGTGGGCGGTCCTCGTTGCAGCGGTTCTGCGGTAGTTGAGGACGTCCCTGGTTATCTCAGGATCCTAAGCTGTGGTTCTGGTCATCTTTTGACTATTCAGCTGCCTCTGTTTCTTTCGAATACAGTGGGTCCCTGTTGAGGTACTCTCTGAGCTCTCGGGGGGGGGGGGATTCTCTGAATTTTCCCTATATGGAGGGGTGTTTTGTCTAGGAAATTGGTTTTTGCTGGTTCCTTTTCTCCCGAGCTGCGGGGTTCTCGTAGGGAGGCGCCTAGGTCTCTTTTTCGGTTTGAGGCAAACTCCTTGGTTCCCTTTATCTGTGGCTGCACTATGGCATGCTACTCATTCGTCTGTGCAGTTTTCTGTTTCTCAAGATACTTTTTGTTCTCTTTCGGTCTCTGACTTGGTCGCATTTGGCTGATGATGCCCTTTTTTCTGGCATCTAGTGAGACTTTCTGGAGTCTCCCGAGCTAGTTTGATCTGTCTTTTGGAAGACAGGGTTCTGGTTGGTTATCCCTCTACCTTGCTTCTTCCTTTGGGGAGTTGTTGGTCAGGGTTCCCTTTATGGGGGCATGTGTATGTGATCTGCCTTTGGGCGATAGTGCGCTTCGAGTCCTGTTGGTTCAGTGGTGTTGCATGTGGTTTTTACCCAGGCTTGGGACTGTCGTTTGTGTCATTGGGGCCCTTTTTTTTTCTTCATGTTTTTGCTCGCCTGCTTTTGGATGAAGCTGGACTTTATTTATGGGATGTGGTTCAGTCCTGGTGCCTTCAGATTGGGCCGCTCTTACCCTACCGTTTTTGGCATTCAGTGTCCTCTTTGGCTTGGGTATAATTTTCCCACAAGTAATGAATGCGGCTGTGGCCTCTTTCCCATTAGGAAGAAAAACATAAATTATGCTTACCCGCTTACTTTTCTGTGGGAAAGAGTCCACAGCCCCCCGCCCGTTTTTTGATGCGTTTTTCGTGTATAGTCTTCTGGCACCCTTTCACCTTGATATTTCTTCCACTGGTCCTTGTTCCTTGGGCAGAATGACTGGGGGACAGGGGAAGTGGGAGAGGAGTATTTGAGCCTTTGGCTGGTGTGTCTTTGCCTCCTTCTTGTGGCCAGGTTCTTATTTCCCACAAGTAATGAATGCAGCTGTGGACTCTTTCCCACGGAAGAGAATGAAATTATCAGGTAAGCATTATTTGTTTTTTTCAAGAATGTTAACCTTTTGCAAGAACACTAGATGGCAGCATTATTTCCTGCCATTACTGCACCAGACATCTACCTAGGTGTCACTTCAACAAAGAATTTCATGGGAACAAAGCAAATTTGATAATAGAAGTAAATTGGAAACTTTTTAAAAAAGTTATGCTCTGTCTAAATCGCAAAATAAAATGTTTGGGTTTCATATCACTTTAAAGGGACATGAAACCCAAAAATTTTCTTTCATGATTTAGGTAGAACATACAATTTTAATCAACTTTCCAGTTTACTTCTATTATCAAATTTGCTTCATTCTCTTGGTATCATTTGTTGAGGGAGCAGCAATGCACTACTGGTTTGTAACAAAACACAAGGGTGATCCAATGAAAATCGGTTTATATATGCAGCCAACAATCAGCAGCTAGAACCTAGGTTTGTTGCTGCTCCTGAGCTTTCCTAGATAAACCTTTCAGCAAAGGCTAACAAGAGAAGGAAGAAAATTAAATAATAGAATTCAATTGGAAAGTTGTTTAAAATTGTATGTTCTGTCTAAATCATGTAATAAAGTTTTTTGGTTTCATGTCCCTTTAAGGTTTATATGACTACAGGGCACATTCTAAGGAGTGAAATGAAACATGGAAGACAGAACAAAATGTAGTCCTCTGCAAAGGGTTCTGCGTGCATGATGAAGACATTAGTAAGGGACCTCAACCCTGTAACAATAGATAGATATTCTAGAACTTATATTTAATAACTGGCTCCAAAGCTCTGCCATATGTCTACACTAACTGTTATCCACTTCCTTTACACAATAACGTTTTCTATATGATATTTGAAGGGACACAAAACCCCATTTTTTTCTTTTTCCCTCACCATCTTTCTTTTTCTGTGTCATAGGACTTATTTGACCGTATTGATCGTTTCCGATTGACACAACCTCTGGAGGGGAGCCGTTTTAATTATGGGTTCAACTCAACCTACCTCGTGAAAGTGATCTCTTATTGGAGGAACACTTTCAGCTGGAATAAACAGCTGGACATTCTTAACAAGTACCCACATTTTAAAACTAAAATTGAAGGTATGCTGAAACCAATTTATTGCAAGAAAATGCTGTATTTTTTTTATAATTTATAATTTCTTTTTTTTGTATTTTTTTATTTTTTTTTCGTGACCATTTATCTAAACGAACTTTAAATTTCATGGATTCCTAAAATTAAAGGAATATGAAACCCAAATTTTTTCTTTCATGATTCTGATAGAGCATGCAATTTTAAGCAAATGTCTAATTTACTCCTATTATCAACTTTTCTTCCTTCTCTTGGTATCTTTATTTAAAAAACAGGAATGTAAGTTTAGGAGCTGGGCCATTTTTGGTAAATCACCTGGGTAGCACTTGCTGATTGGTTGGTAAGATGTAGCCACCAATCAGCAAGCACTACCCAGGGTCTGAACCAAAAATGGGCTAGCTGCTAAGCTTACATTTATGCTTTTTCAAATAAAGATACCAAGAGAAGGAAGAAAAATTGATAATAGGAGTAAAAAAGAAAGTTGCTTAAAATTGCATGCTCTATCTGAACCATGAAAGAAAAAAAAAAATGGGTTTTATATCCCTTTAAGAATCCAGCCTTCTTGTTTCCCCTTTTAGTGCTTATGAAATCCTTTTGAGAGAGTCTAGATAATTATGAGCTGATCGTTTCTTGTGTATTTGTTTCAAGTTAGGGAAATATTATATTGTTTAGCGTCTATTCTTTGAAATGTACGATAAAAAATATTGGAAAGCTGTTTGTATTTCAGATCCAGTAGATCACAGCACATTCACATCTTGAGAGATGCAGTAGTACAACTTTAGATCTAGGCATATTTCAAGGATAGCTTTTTTTTCCAAAGGTTTTAGTATTACAAGTTGCAGTTCAAGGATAAAAAAAATGAAAGTAGTAATATATTGTGGATTTTTTTTTTAATATTTTAAACTTTAAAGTGAAGGTCAATTTTGACAAATTAGTGCCCGGTTTTTAATAATCCTATTAAAAACAAGGGCACTTTAATTCATCAAAATTGACATTTTCAAGCGTTTTCTTCAAAAACTTACCTTTTAGTCCTGAAAGCTGCTCCATCGATTTCCCCCGGCCGTCGGAAGCCTCTGCTTACGTCAGAAATGACGAATTTGGCTTCCTCCAATCACGGAATTCCCCTCTGGGGGAACGCAGTGATTGGATGAAGCCAAATTCGTCAAAATTGACCTTCACTTTAAATAAAACTAAATCATATGAAAAGTGAAACAATATTCAGAATTTAAAACCTCATTGTTATATTTGTTTAATCCTTTTGATCTTTTACATGTCTCATTATACCAGGGCCACTGGCTCCTAGAATTTTACTCCTGGCTCCTAACTTTTTTTGGTTATTCTACATATATCTATATACAAATACTACTGTTTGGCTCCTAATATACTTACTTATGCATCTGGCCTTCTCACTTGGAGCTTGAATATATAAAGCTCTCTGCTCAGATATAAAATGATTCTCCATCACTGCAAGAACACTTGTGAGATTCTTAAAAATCAGATTTTGCTATACCTCTTCAAGGGGTGTTCCATGTATTCCTGTAAGTGAAGGAGAGACAAGCCCAGTGCAATATAGCTCTGCATGACATGTTATGCTGCATTTACACTTTGTGCTTTAAATTTTATATTACTTTAGACTTTGCACTTTTTATTTTAATGCATATATATTCTGTTTACAGCAGTGTATTTAGGATTGGGATTTTATAAATTCTGATTATACCTTGACAGTTTCTGTGTAACTTTATCAAATTAGGGGCATACTTTCTTTCATGTAATTAGCAAGAGTCCATGAGCTAGTGACGTATGGGATATACATTCCTAGACAAATGTGAAGAAAAAATGGATATATCAGAGCACACAATCGCCACAAATATAAGTGATGTGTAAGTGAGTTGGCTGTGAGCGAGCCAAGAAAAATAAAATATAACTTTTAATATTACATATAAAATAAAATAAAGTTGGTGAAGAACATTCACACATGTACAGTGCAGGGTTAAAAACACTTAAAAATTGTGAACTGAATGCTGAGATGCCCAGGTAATAACCATTAATGTGGGTTTGAGAGAGAGAATCTGGCAGGGAGGCACCACAAAATGCTCACGGATTGCACAAAAAACTAAGCTATAAAAGAGGATTGACCTCACACAACAGTATATCTATCTAGTGCAATGCTGGAGCAGTGCCTAAGCCTGTCAGAGTCCCAAACAATAGTGTATCAGGTAGTGTAGTAGTTAACAATACTCGAATATCAAATGTAAGATATAGGACTAATAATAAGAAGAGCCCAAAACAAATACCGGACTATTATACACTTTGATTACATATAAGTTGCATTCCTTTTAAGGTACCAATTACCACGTAACCCACATAAGGCAAATAGTTTAAGCATTCATAGAGAGTGCCTGATGCGCATTTCGCCACGCTCGTGGCTTTGTCAAAGGCTAACCCGACTCGCGCCGAACTCACTGTTAAAGTAGTGCTGTTAGCCAATAGGGGGTGAGTAATCGTACACACCCCTATGATAATAGCCAATCGTTAGTAACCCATCCGATTGGGTAGTCTAATGTCACATGACTTCTTGGGTAATGACGTACACTTGGAGGCGTATAATGTTAACGCTTATGTAAACACTTATTATAAGACAGGACTTGTGTATCGGTAGCTTGCTAACATTGCTCTAGGCTCACATCAGCTATATTGTATATCAGCTGCTTAACACGGGACATAACCTCCTCAAAAGTAAACATCTTGTGTATAACGAAGCATCTAAATAAGTTTGTGATAGTTGTCACTATCGCCAATGTAATATGTGGTTAGTGAATACTATATAGTGACCATAATCATTATGTTACATATTAATTGTAATGTTGGTCAAGCCACAAGATAAAGAGTATCAGATAATGATAAATAGATATCTGTTTCGCTTAAGAGATGAGATCATCAGAGCTCCGGTACTATCCATTATCATATATATTCTGTCCGATTGTGTTTCGTTAAAAGAAAAGTCACGAAAGAGCTGACATGTTGTAAACCTTATTTAAATTGTTGAGCAGACCGATAGTACACTTAAAGCATGATGATGATATTTTAATATTTATGTGTTATAACTTTTGATAACAGTAGGATATTATTATAATATCATTAGGTTTTAGATTTTCAATACATTATAATAGCAATTAGTATTTAGCTATGTTGATAACAGAAGATAATGTTATCAAAGTATCATGACTTTTTCATAATTATACACGGATTAATGTAGGGATATCAATAAATGACCGTGTATTAATCCCATAAATGTATAGTCTTACTGACATCTTATGTTGGATTGACAAAGAAATTAATTAATATCGAGAGGAGAAGTTAATTAGCAAGAAGGAGAGGTATAAAAATAGGCTTTGTTCTTTTGCCATCTTTGATAGATGTAACATATATAACATATATCGCCATATATCTCTATTATGTCTATAGAGCTGTGGTACCACATTTGTTTGTACGGAATAAAATAATTATATGTGTAAATTATTGATTCCATAACACATTTACAGTAAATTGATAACCTAACATATGTTTAGTAAACATATATCAATGCCCCCCACCTAACATCTAACTAAATAAGTGTAATATACGGAATGATAAAACTGAGCTACACTACAAATCTTCTATATATACTCAGTAAATCATTATGTTTTCTTTGATTATGGAATCAATAATTTACACATATAATTATTTTATTCCGTACAAACAAATGTGGTACCACAGCTCTATAGACATAATAGAGATATATGGCGATATATGTTATATATGTTACATCTATCAAAGATGGCAAAAGAACAAAGCCTATTTTTATACCTCTCCTTCTTGCTAATTAACTTCTCCTCTCGATATTAATTAATTTCTTTGTCAATCCAACATAAGATGTCAGTAAGACTATACATTTATGGGATTAATACACGGTCATTTATTGATATCCCTACATTAATCCGTGTATAATTATGAAAAAGTCATGATACTTTGATAACATTATCTTCTGTTATCAACATAGCTAAATACTAATTGCTATTATAATGTATTGAAAATCTAAAACCTAATGATATTATAATAATATCCTACTGTTATCAAAAGTTATAACACATAAATATTAAAATATCATCATCATGCTTTAAGTGTACTATCGGTCTGCTCAACAATTTAAATAAGGTTTACAACATGTCAGCTCTTTCGTGACTTTTCTTTTAACGAAACACAATCGGACAGAATATATATGATAATGGATAGTACCGGAGCTCTGATGATCTCATCTCTTAAGCGAAACAGATATCTATTTATCATTATCTGATACTCTTTATCTTGTGGCTTGACCAACATTACAATTAATATGTAACATAATGATTATGGTCACTATATAGTATTCACTAACCACATATTACATTGGCGATAGTGACAACTATCACAAACTTATTTAGATGCTTCGTTATACACAAGATGTTTACTTTTGAGGAGGTTATGTCCCGTGTTAAGCAGCTGATATACAATATAGCTGATGTAAGCCTAGAGCAATGTTAGCAAGCTACCGATACACAAGTCCTGTCTTATAATAAGTGTTTACATAAGCGTTAACATTATACGCCTCCAAGTGTACGTCATTACCCAAGAAGTCATGTGACATTAGACTACCCAATCGGATGGGTTACTAACGATTGGCTATTATCATAGGGGTGTGTACGATTACTCACCCCCTATTGGCTAACAGCACTACTTTAACAGTGAGTTCGGCGCGAGTCGGGTTAGCCTTTGACAAAGCCACGAGCGTGGCGAAATGCGCATCAGGCACTCTCTATGAATGCTTAAACTATTTGCCTTATGTGGGTTACGTGGTAATTGGTACCTTAAAAGGAATGCAACTTATATGTAATCAAAGTGTATAATAGTCCGGTATTTGTTTTGGGCTCTTCTTATTATTAGTCCTATATCTTACATTTGATATTCGAGTATTGTTAACTACTACACTACCTGATACACTATTGTTTGGGACTCTGACAGGCTTAGGCACTGCTCCAGCATTGCACTAGATAGATATACTGTTGTGTGAGGTCAATCCTCTTTTATAGCTTAGTTTTTTGTGCAATCCGTGAGCATTTTGTGGTGCCTCCCTGCCAGATTCTCTCTCTCAAACCCACATTAATGGTTATTACCTGGGCATCTCAGCATTCAGTTCACAATTTTTAAGTGTTTTTAACCCTGCACTGTACATGTGTGAATGTTCTTCACCAACTTTATTTTATTTTATATGTAATATTAAAAGTTATATTTTATTTTTCTTGGCTCGCTCACAGCCAACTCACTTACACATCACTTATATTTGTGGCGATTGTGTGCTCTGATATATCCATTTTTTCTTCACATTTGTCTATGTTTATGCTAGGATATAGAGCACCCCCCTGCCCATTTAATTAGCTTTGAGATTGATTCTCGTTACACAGGGTTGATACACTTCGCTTCCCTGTATGATACGTTATATAATTAAGTTGGGGACTCAAATTCAACTTTAATGTATATTTCTCTCCATATGCCTATATAGATATACATTCCTACCAGGAGGGGCAAAGTTTCCCAAACCTCAAAATGCCTATAAATACACCCCTCACCACACCCACAATTCAGTTTTACAAACTTTGCCTCCGATGGAGGTGGTGAAGTAAGTTTGTGCTAGATTCTACGTTGATATGCGCTCCGCAGCAAGTTGAAGCCCGGTTTTCCTCTCATCTCATCTCTTAAGCGAAACAGATATCTATTTATCATTATCTGATACTCTTTATCTTGTGGCTTGACCAACATTACAATTAATATGTAACATAATGATTATGGTCACTATATAGTATTCACTAACCACATATTACATTGGCGATAGTGACAACTATCACAAACTTATTTAGATGCTTCGTTATACACAAGATGTTTACTTTTGAGGAGGTTATGTCCCGTGTTAAGCAGCTGATATACAATATAGCTGATGTGAGCCTAGAGCAATGTTAGCAAGCTACCGATACACAAGTCCTGTCTTATAATAAGTGTTTACATAAGCGTTAACATTATACGCCTCCAAGTGTACGTCATTACCCAAGAAGTCATGTGACATTAGACTACCCAATCGGATGGGTTACTAACGATTGGCTATTATCATAGGGGTGTGTACGATTACTCACCCCCTATTGGCTAACAGCACTACTTTAACAGTGAGTTCGGCGCGAGTCGGGTTAGCCTTTGACAAAGCCACGAGCGTGGCGAAATGCGCATCAGGCACTCTCTATGAATGCTTAAACTATTTGCCTTATGTGGGTTACGTGGTAATTGGTACCTTAAAAGGAATGCAACTTATATGTAATCAAAGTGTATAATAGTCCGGTATTTGTTTTGGGCTCTTCTTATTATTAGTCCTATATCTTACATTTGATATTCGAGTATTGTTAACTACTACACTACCTGATACACTATTGTTTGGGACTCTGACAGGCTTAGGCACTGCTCCAGCATTGCACTAGATAGATATACTGTTGTGTGAGGTCAATCCTCTTTTATAGCTTAGTTTTTTGTGCAATCCGTGAGCATTTTGTGGTGCCTCCCTGCCAGATTCTCTCTCTCAAACCCACATTAATGGTTATTACCTGGGCATCTCAGCATTCAGTTCACAATTTTTAAGTGTTTTTAACCCTGCACTGTACATGTGTGAATGTTCTTCACCAACTTTATTTTATTTTATATGTAATATTAAAAGTTATATTTTATTTTTCTTGGCTCGCTCACAGCCAACTCACTTACACATCACTTATATTTGTGGCGATTGTGTGCTCTGATATATCCATTTTTTCTTCACATTTGTCTATGTTTATGCTAGGATATAGAGCACCCCCCTGCCCATTTAATTAGCTTTGAGATTGATTCTCGTTACACAGGGTTGATACACTTCGCTTCCCTGTATGATACGTTATATAATAAAGTTGGGGACTCAAATTCAACTTTAATGTATATTTCTCTCCATATGCCTATATAGATATACATTCCTACCAGGAGGGGCAAAGTTTCCCAAACCTCAAAATGCCTATAAATACACCCCTCACCACACCCACAATTCAGTTTTACAAACTTTGCCTCCGATGGAGGTGGTGAAGTAAGTTTGTGCTAGATTCTACGTTGATATGCGCTCCGCAGCAAGTTGAAGCCCGGTTTTCCTCTCAGCGTGCAGTGAATGTCAGAGGGATGTGAGGAGAGTATTGCCTATTTGAATGCAGTGATCTCCTTCTACGGGGTCTATTTCATAGGTTCTCTGTTATCGGTTGTAGAGATTCATCTCTTACCTCCCTTTTCAGATCGACGATATACTCTTATATATACCATTACCTCTACTGATTCTCGTTTCAGTACTGGTTTGGCTATCTACTATATGTAGATGAGTGTCCTGGGGTAAGTAAGTCTTATTTTCTGTGACACTCCTAGCTATGGTTGGGCACTTTGTTTATAAAGTTCTAAATATATGTATTCAAACATTTATTTGCCTTGACTCAGAATGTTCAACTTTCCTTATTTTCAGACAGTCAGTTTCATATTTGGGATAATGCATTTTAATTTAACATTTTTTCTTACCTTAAAATTTGACTTTTTCCCTGTGGGCTGTTAGGCTCGCGGGGGCTGAAAATGCTTCATTTTATTGCGTCATTTTTGGCGCAGACTTTTTTGGCGCAAAAATTCTATTTCCGTTTCCGGCGTCATACGTGTCGCCGGAAGTTGCGTCATTTTTTGACGTTATTTTGCGCCAAAAATGTCGGCGTTCCGGATGTGGCGTCATTTTTGGCGCCAAAAAGCATTTAGGCGCCAAATAATGTGGGCGTCTTATTTGGCGCGAAAAAATATGGGCGTCACTTTTGTCTCCACATTATTTAAGTCTCATTTTTTATTGCTTCTGGTTGCTAGAAGCTTGTTCTTTGGCATTTTTTCCCATTCCTGAAACTGTCATTTAAGGAATTTGATCAATTTTGCTTTATATATATGTTGTTTTTTCTCTTACATATTGCAAGATGTCTCACGTTGCATCTGAGTCAGAAGATACTACAGGAAAATCGCTGTCAAGTGCTGAATCTACCAAAGCTAAGTGTATCTGCTGTAAACTTTTATTAGCTATTCCTCCAGCTGTTGTTTGTATTGATTGTCATGACAAACTTGTTAAAGCAGATAATATTTCCTTTAGCAGTTCCTTCAACATCTAAGGTGCAGAATGTTCCTGATAATATAAGAGATTTTGTTTCTGAATCCATAAAGAAGGCTATGTCTGTTATTTCTCCTTCTAGTAAACGTAAAAAATCTTTTAAAACTTCTCTCCCTACAGATGAATTTTTAACTGAACATCATCATTCTGATTCTAATGATTCCTCTGGTTCAGAGGATTCTGTCTCAGAGGTTGATGCTGATAAATCTTCATATTTATTTAAAATGGAATTTATTCGTTCTTTACTTAAAGAAGTCCTAATTGCTTTAGAAATAGAGGATTCTGGTCCTCTTGATACTAAATCTAAACGTTTAAATAAGGTTTTTAAAACTCCTGTAGTTTTTCCAGAAGTTTTTCCTGTCCCTGATGCTATTTCTGCAGTAATTTCCAAAGAATGGGATAATTTGGGTAATTCATTTACTCCTTCTAAACGTTTTAAGCAATTATATCCTGTGCCGTCTGACAGATTAGAATTTTGGGACAAGATCCCTAAAGTTGATGGGGCTATTTCTACCCTTGCTAAACGTACTACTATTCCTACGTCAGATGGTACTTCGTTTAAGGATCCTCTAGATAGGAAAATTGAGTCCTTTCTAAGAAAAGCTTATCTGTGTTCAGGTAATCTTCTTAGACCTGCTATATCTTTGGCTGATGTTGCTGCAGCTTCAACTTTTTGGTTGGAAACTTTAGCGCAACAAGTAACACATCGTGATTCTCATGATATTATTATTCTTCTTCAACATGCTAATAATTTTATCTGTGATGCCATTTTTGATATTATCAGAGTTGATGTCAGGTTTATGTCTCTAGCTATTTTAGCTAGAAGAGCTTTATGGCTTAAAACTTGAAATGCTGATATGGCTTCTAAATCAACTTTACTTTCCATTTCTTTCCAGGGTAACAAATTATTTGGTTCTCAGTTGGATTCCATTATTTCAACTGTTACTGGTGGGAAAGGAACTTTTTTACCACAGGATAAAAAATCTAAAGGTAAAAACAGGGCTAATAATCGTTTTCGTTCCTTTCGTTTCAACAAAGAACAAAAGCCTGATCCTTCATCCTCAGGAGCAGTTTCAGTTTGGAGACCATCTCCAGTCTGGAATAAATCCAAGCCAGCTAGAAAGGCAAAGCCTGCTTCTAAGTCCACATGAAGGTGCGGCCCTCATTCCAGCTCAGCTGGTAGGGGGGCAGGTTACGTTTTTTCAAGGAAATTTGGGTCAATTCTGTTCACAATCTTTGGATTCAGAGCATTGTTTCAGAAGGGTACAGAATTTGTTTCAAGTTGAGACCTCCTGCAAAGAGATTTTTTCTTTCCCGTGTCCCAGTAAATCCAGTAAAGCTCAAGCATTTCTGAAATGTGTTTCAGATCTAGAGTTGACTGGAGTAATTATGCCAGTTCCAGTTCCGGAACAGGGGATGGGGTTTTATTCAAATCTCTTCATTGTACCAAAGAAGGAGAATTCTTTCAGACCAGTTCTGGATCTAAAAATATTGAATCGTTATGTAAGGATACCAACGTTCAAGATGGTAACTGTAAGGACTATCTTACCTTTTGTTCAGCAAGGGAATTATATGTCCACAATAGATTTACAGGATGCATATCTGCATATTCCGATTCATCCAGATCATTATCAGTTCCTGAGATTCTCGTTTCTGGACAAGCATTACCAGTTTGTGGCTCTGCCGTTTGGCCTAGCTACAGCTCCAAGAATTTTTACAAAGGTTCTCGGTGCCCTGCTGTCTGTAATCAGAGAACAGGGTATTGTGGTATTTCCTTATTTGGACGATATCTTGGTACTTGCTCAGTCTTTACATTTAGCAGAATCTCATACGAATCGACTTATGTTGTTTCTTCAAGATCATGGTTGGAGGATCAATTTACCAAAAAGTTCTTTGATTCCTCAGACAAGGGTAACCTTTCTGGGTTTCCAGATGGATTCAGTGTCCATGACTCTGTCTTTAACAGACAAGAGACGTCTAAAGTTGATTACAGCTTGTCGAAACCTTCAGTCACAATCATTCCCTTCGGTAGCCTTATGCATGGAAATTCTAGGTCTTATGACTGCTGCATCGGACGCGATCCCCTTTGCTCGTTTTCACATGCGACCTCTTCAGCTCTGTATGCTGAAGCAATGGTGCAAGGATTACACGAAGATATCTCAATTAATATCTTTAAAACCGATTGTTCGACACTCTCTAACATGGTGGACAGATCACCATCGTTTAATTCAGGGGGCTTCTTTTGTGCTTCCGACCTGGACTGTAATTTCAACAGATGCAAGTCTCACAGGTTGGGGAGCTGTGTGGGGATCTCTGACGGCACAAGGAGTTTGGGAATCTCAGGAGGTGAGATTACCGATCAATATTTTGGAACTCCGTGCAATTTTCAGAGCTCTTCAGTTTTGGCCTCTTCTGAAGAGAGAATCGTTCATTTGTTTTCAGACAGACAATGTCACAACTGTGGCATACATCAATCATCAAGGAGGGACTCACAGTCCTCTGGCTATGAAAGAAGTATCTCGAATCTTGGTTTGGGCGGAATCCAGCTCCTGTCTAATCTCTGCGGTTCATATCCCAGGTATAGACAATTGGGAAGCGGATTATCTCAGTCGCCAAACGTTGCATCCGGGCGAATGGTCTCTTCACCCAGATGTATTTCTTCAGATTGTTCAAATGTGGGAACTTCCAGAAATAGATCTGATGGCGTCCCATCTAAACAAGAAACTTCCCAGGTATCTGTCCAGATCCCGGGATCCTCAGGCGGAGGCAGTGGATGCATTATCACTTCCTTGGAAGTATCATCCTGCCTATATCTTTCCGCCTCTAGTTCTTCTTCCAAGAGTAATCTCCAAGATTCTGAAGGAATGCTCGTTTGTTCTGCTGGTAGCTCCGGCATGGCCTCACAGGTTTTGGTATGCGGATCTTGTCCGGATGGCCTCTTGCCAACCGTGGACTCTTCCGTTAAGACCAGACCTTCTGTCACAAGGTCCTTTTTTCCATCAGGATCTGAAATCCTTAAATTTAAAGGTATGGAGATTGAACGCTTGATTCTTGGTCAAAGAGGTTTCTCTGACTCTGTGATTAATACTATGTTACAGGCTCGTAAATCTGTATCTCGAGAGATATATTATAGAATCTGGAAGACTTATATTTCTTGGTGTCTTTCTCATCATTTTTCCTGGCATTCTTTTAGAATACCGAGAATTTTACAGTTCCTTCAGGATGGTTTAGATAAGGGTTTGTCCGCAAGTTCTTTGAAAGGACAAATCTCTGCTCTTTCTGTTCTTTTTCACAGAAAGATTGCTATTCTTCCTGATATTCATTGTTTTGTACAAGCTTTGGTTCGTATAAAACCTGTCATTAAGTCAATTTCTCCTCCTTGGAGTTTGAATTTGGTTCTGGGAGCTCTTCAAGCTCATCCGTTTGAACCTATGCATTCATTGGACATTAAATTACTTTCTTGGAAAGTTTTGTTCCTTTTGGCCATCTCTTCTGCCAGAAGAGTTTCTGAATTATCTGCTCTTTCTTGTGAGTCTCCTTTTCTGATTTTTCATCAGGATAAGGCTGTGTTGCGAACTTCTTTTGAATTTTTACCTAAAGTTGTGAATTCCAACAACATTAGTAGAGAAATTGTGGTTCCTTCATTATGTCCTAATCCTAAGAATTCTAAGGAGAAATCGTTGCATTCTTTGGATGTTGTTAGAGCTTTGAAATATTATGTTGAAGCTACGAAATCTTTTCGTAAGACTTCTAGTCTATTTGTTATCTTTTCCGGTTCTAGAAAAGGCCAGAAAGCTTCTGCCATTTCTTTGGCATCTTGGTTGAAATCTTTAATTCATCTTGCCTATGTTGAGTCGGGTAAAACTCCGCCTCAGAGAATTACAGCTCATTCTACTAGGTCAGTTTCTACTTCCTGGGCGTTTAGGAATGAAGCTTCGGTTGACCAGATCTGCAAAGCAGCAACTTGGTCCTCTTTGCATACTTTTACTAAATTCTACCATTTTGATGTATTTTCTTCTTCTGAAGCAGTTTTTGGTAGAAAAGTACTTCAGGCAGCGGTTTCAGTTTGAATCTTCTGCTTATGTTTTTCGTTAAACTTTATTTTGGGTGTGGATTATTTTCAGCAGGAATTGGCTGTCTTTATTTTATCCCTCCCTCTCTAGTGACTCTTGAGTGGAAAGATCCACATCTTGGGTATTCATTATCCCATACGTCACTAGCTCATGGACTCTTGCTAATTACATGAAAGAAAACATAATTTATGTAAGAACTTACCTGATAAATTCATTTCTTTCATATTAGCAAGAGTCCATGAGGCCCGCCCTTTTTTTGTGGTGGTTATGATTTTGTATAAAGCACAATTATTCCAATTCCTTATTTTATATGCTTTCGCACTTTTTTTTATCACCCCACTTCTTGGCTATTCGTTAAACTGAATTGTGGGTGTGGTGAGGGGTGTATTTATAGGCATTTTGAGGTTTGGGAAACTTTGCCCCTCCTGGTAGGAATGTATATCCCATACGTCACTAGCTCATGGACTCTTGCTAATATGAAAGAAATGAATTTATCAGGTAAGTTCTTACATAAATTATGTTTTTATATATTTATGTGCATCTTTTACAAATTTAATTTGTTTCCCAGAGAGCTTCATTACTTTCTACGGGCCCAATGATCAAAGATTCTCTAGTTTGGAAAGAAATTAGTGATCACAGGGACTAAACTTTTTGAAATCTATAAGAAAAAGGGTGGAAAAGTAGGCTGTTAACAGGAGAACACCTGGTACTGATATAAAGGCTCAGTTTGCAGCAAATACAAATTTAAACTACAATTAAACTTGCTTTTGCTAAATAACTGTATTGTGAAAACTTCACCCACATACAGCTGGTGAGATAATTTAGCGAGACTAGCTTGTGTAAAATCCTTACAGCATTTCATGAGAATTATGAGAGTACTTAAGACATACACTGGAAACTTCCATGTCTCTCCCACTTTCTGAAGCTGTCAGTTTTAATTTTACAATAAAGCAAATACAAATTGCTTAATTTGTTTAAGTAACACAGAAACTTTTAAAACATAAATCAGAATTTGTAAAATCACTGCTGAATCTAAATCTAAATGCATTAAAATACAAAAGAGAAAGTTCAAAGATTAAATGCAATAATACTGACGGACCCAGTCTGAAGTGTAACGTAATATAAAATACAAAGCCCTAAGTGCAAGTGTAACAGAACTGTCATGTCATATAGTGCTATATTGCACTGGGCTTGCCTCTCCTTCACATACAAAAAGGAAACTATAGAAAACTATAGTGAGATTTGCCTGTCTAGAATCTAGTGAGAGATCTTGCAGTGCTGGAGGACCATTTTGGATCATCTCATTTGACCAGAGAACTTTATGGGAGGTATCTCTCATCTCTCTCTGGGACTTCCAGGTTCAGCCCTTTTCTTTCCTTTAGTTAGGCAGTTCAGAAAATTGATTTAAAAGTGAAATTGGAAAATTCTAAGTGGTTGTGCCAAGGGAGCTTCTGAATGTTCTCTTCCTCCATCTTCTTGCTTACCTGTCCTGCTTACTTTAGTTATGCAGTAGTTTTTGTGAGAACAAGCAGAAGACAATTCCCCTGGACCTTCTGTTTTTAGACTTGGACTAAACAAGCTTCTTAGTCTTTTGTTACAGCTTTGCTTTATGTTTCTTTCACAGTCGGCTATTAAAAAGAAAATGTGACAGATTGTTCTTTGTTAAACTTTGATTAAAGTTGCCGGCTCTACGTGGCGCACACGAGTCTAGAAGTACCTGTAGTTTTTTAGGTTGCACTCATATTGTGCTAAATGTGCTGGGGAGTAAAAATGCTCTGCCATGTGACCCCTGCAATTAATCCTTTAGTGTGCTTACTACGCCCACATAACCCCTATGACTCAGCCCTCACCCCTACCTTAAAGGGATATGAAACACAATGTATTTATTTTTTATGATTCAGATAGAGAATGAGATTTTAAAAAACTTTCTAATTACATTTTTTTTTTAACTATTATGATTTTTTTCTTGGTTCTCTTTGTATCTCTTGTTGAAAAGCAGGGACGTTGGCTTAGGAGCAAACCCATTTCTGGAGAACTATATGGCAGCAATTTTGCAAGAATGTTATCCATTTGCAAGATCACTAGATGGCAGCAGTATTTCCTGCCATGTCGTGCTCCAGATGTCTACCTAGGTATCTCTTCAACAAAGAATACCATGGAAATAAAGCAAATTTGATAATAGAAATAAATTGGAAACTTTTTTTAAAAGGTTATGCTCTGTCTGAATCACAAAATAAATTATTTGAGTTTCATAGCCCTTTAAAAGGACAGTAACGTCAAAACTAAGGGTTTACAATTCAAATGGAGCATGCAATTATAAACAGCTTTCCCGTTTGTAGTATTGAATTTTCTTTGTTCTTTTGGTATCCTTTGTTTAAGATTAAACCTTTAGAAGGCTGGTAGGAGCTTAGGAGTGTGCATTTAGCAATATGTCATCATTTGCAACAATGTATAACATTGCTATAAACATTGCTGCTAAATGGCTAAAGATATGTGCACACCCCTGAGCTCATTTAGGAATATTCTTTAAAAGGCCATAAAACATCCACAGGTGAAGACATATTTTAATAGCATAAATAAATGTAAAAAAATATGTGCAAAGTTTGTAGAATAGAATGTACTATTAACCCCTTCAATTTTGCATTAGCAGACATATAATCAGCTTGAAGCCTTTTCTTATAGATAGGGGTGCAGGAGGCTATTTGCAGCTTAATCTATGATGCAGAAGGAACAGTAAAAAAAGTTATTTTAAAATGAATATTGTTTCTGGCCACTTTGGAAATGGCTGCCAAACTCTGCCCACTGATGACATCACAATCTGGGCTGCACCTAGGCACTCTGTTGAATTCAACTAGTGAGTCTTTTGTGATTGAACGTCATATGCAGCCCAGGTCACGATGTCATCAGTGGGCAGAGCTTGACAGCCATTTGAAAGTTGTTTAAAATTGCATGTTCTATTTGAATCATGCATGTTTCATTTTGACTTTACTGTCCCTTTAAGCAATTTATATTGTACTTAGTCTTGTAACATGTATCCGTTTAATGTAGCACATCTTAGTAAACATTGCTGCAGATGCAGCAGCTCTCCAGTGCTTTCCCTGAGAAATCTTATTGTAGTTACATGATTCAGTCTGATCTTTTACTTACATTATTAAAATTAATTCTGCCCTAGTTTTCTTTACATATTTCACAAGGGAAATTACTTGAATTTTATTTAAAGAGAAGACCTCTTTGTAGACTTCTATAATTATTTCAAGGCTGTCTCGCTTCTAATGGGACTATGACACTATAAGATGAACTCCATAAATAGTGTTTGGTAATCTTATTATTGATTATAATTGCAACATTCAGAGACTGTACGTTGTTTTTTTCTAATATTGAGCAAAGTGGTTTCTATTCTATAAATTAAACTGGAGTCTATAAACCACACTCAAACCAAATGTCAGTTTTAAATACCCTATTGGATTATGTTGCATGTTTGTTTAGAAAGGCTACAGTTTGTCTGGTACATAAGGTGTAATAAAAATGTTTCCATATACAGTCAGACTGCAACCACACACTTTAGAGCCAGCGGAATTCAGTCACAATTTTAACCATCCTGTTGTTTTTGGACACAAACCCCAAGTTTTATAGTAAAAATAGACCAAATGGATGTTGGCGCCGCACACTAGGAAGGTTTTAGCCAGAAAACAGTACCCCCCCCCCCCATCTTGCATTTACAAGGTTAATAGTCTGGCCATTTTAACCCTTCCAAATCTTCAATATTTTCCACCACAGTGTATTAGGGAACTGTATGCAGTAGGACTCTCATTCTCTCCCTCTTCAGTTTTCTTTCTTTTCTTTTTTTTTTTTGTCTGGAAAAATACATGTTTTTATAATGAAGCATATACAGCATGCTTCCAATTCTTCTATAATTGTTAAAATACCTTCCAAAAATACTGTAAAGTAACATTTTTGCTGCTGTGACAGTGGCAGCTGTTTCTAGTTTAAGATAATTTGGTTTAATGTAAAAAATGTACCTCTAGCAGACTAGAATGTCCTAAAACAATACACACAACATATTAAAGGGACAGTAGAGTGGGAAAAAAACCCTTCAGGAACAACCTTACATCTATTATCATATTTGATTTGTTCTCTTGGTGTCCTTTTCTGAAGAGTAGAAAAGGTGGACTCAGGAGCAGCAGAGCACTATTGAGCGCTAGATGAATGAATACATTGTGTATACTGCATGCTGTGTCTGACTCATGAAAGTTTAATTTAAACTTTATTGACCCTTAAAATGGACATGAAACACTAAATAAATGATAGAATGATGCATTCAGATAAAAGATTAGTCTGAGAATAACAAGTAGAATCATTTTTTAAAAGTTTCATTAGATGCTTAAATATTGACAAAATAAGTGTAAACTTTTAGTGTCTATAAAACAATGGCAGCAGCCATGTTGTAACTTAAGTTACCTTCTCTGCTGTGGCCAATTAGAGTTAGTTATAGGTAGGTCACTAGAGTGTGCAACCAATGGCTGTGTGGAATAGAACGGTGTTCTGCACTTCTTTTTCTAACAGGAACTGAAAAGCTCACAATTTCAGATACATATACCGTGAGGTGTCTAAAGGTATCTGCATCACCCGGGGTATCACAAACCCCTTGAAGTGTCAGGCCGCATCACAGAGTCCAAAAGGAAACCTTTACGTTTCAGAGCATGCAGTATTAAGCAACTTTCTATTTTACTCCTGTTATCAAATGCTCTTCCTTCTCTTGGTATCTTTATTTGACAAAGCAAGAATGTAAGCTTAGGAGCCGGCCCATTTTTGATTCAGCACCTGTTGTTGCTCTTGCTAACTACATTTAGACACCAATCAGCAAGCGCTACCCAGGTGCTGAACCAAAAATGGGCCGGCTCCTAAACTTAAATTCTTGCTTTTTAAAATAACGATAGCAAGAGAACGAAGAAAATTGTTAGGAGTAAATTAGAAAGTTGCTTAATATTGCATGAATCGGGAAAGGTTTTTTTTTGTTTTATTTTTACTAGCCTATCCCTTTAAGGGAGGTGGATGGGGGGTAAGTCCCAGCTTGGGTTTCCACCTGTCCCTTAAATACAGAACACTTATAAGTTACACATGCGGCAGGGTGTGCAGGGAGGAACATGAATAGTGCTGTCCAGAAACACAATGCATGTTCCTCCCTGCACACCCTGCAGCATGTGTAACTCATAAGTGTCCAGGAAAGCATGGCTGTGGTGGCAACCCTAGGACTCCCAGCAAATCCCATAGACTACAGTTTAGTGACAAATATTGGCTGTACGGAAAACAGCCAGCTGCTATTCATAATACACAAAGGAGATATCATAAGCGCAATGTAAGTTGCTAAAGTATTTCTTAAAGGACCATTAAACTTGACTTTTTTTTTTTTTGTTTAATAATTTTTATTGAGGTTGTAGAGAATACAATGTAAATAAAATGCCATGCAATAAGAATAACTGAGTGATTAACATAAAGAAAAAACATTGAATAATACAAATAGATTACAGTAAATCTGTGTGGGCATCTACCATAAACCTCCATTTTATGTTATTTTCTGTAGTGTGTTCCTCTATGAAAAGGAGGAGTTACTTTTGAACACCAAAGAGCTTATGGGCAATGGTAGAGGAAATTGGCTTTTGAAGAGGCCACTTTTGGGCCAAGTATTTGGGATAGCAAGATAGGGGTGGTCAGCTGAATAAAGCTGCTTAAAAGAGATGAAAGGAAGGGGGGGGGAGAAGGTGAGAAAAGGGAAAAAAGAGAGAGAAGGAATTGGAGGGGGGAGATGGGCTCTTGTCGGAGGCATGTGTTATCTAGGGCTAAGGGGGTGTCAGGGAGGTAGTGGTTTTGGGAGATACCAATTAGTAGGAGAGTTATGTGAGGTTGTCTCGTGGGGTGGATAGATAGAGGAGTTTTGGTGCACTTGATAGTCATAGTGGCGCTATTAGTTATATCTAGGGGTTAGGGCTGAAGTAGCTGTGAAGAGGGAAGAGGTGCTTCTTATATGTACCAAAGTGAGTGATGCCTTAGTTTTCACAGTGCTCCAACATGTGCTATATCTATTGCACTCCTTTTTCTGAGGAGAGTATGTGAAAATCATATCTGAGAAGCGTGTATCTTTTACATCAAGGGCAGCATGAACAGCAATAGTTTATATCTATAATGTATAGTACTGGTGTAAACATACTATTTATGATAGGAAGAAAATCCTTTGTGGTGTGACCCTCAATTGGGGAGCATAAGGAATAATGAATATGAGTATGGGAAGCAACGTAACATTATAATAATACTGAGTGAAGATAAAGCTATAAATATACCTAGGTGCCACAATACAACTCTCTTTAAATAAACATTGGAATAGATTCAGCTCTGTGTGTCATAATAGTTCAACAGTCCAAACCGGTGGGGAATATAGTCAAACAGTCTTCCAGAGTAAGTCTCCTCTTCATAGTATGTGTTAAACTGGCCATGAAGGAGTATATGAGGAAGGAGCTGTCATATCTACCCGATCCCAAGTCTGAGGGCCATGAACACAGCGGGTATAGAAAGTAGCTGACTGGTGGCATCGCTGTCGCAACCCGGGAAAGCTTTCTGGAGCTGTTGGTTGGGATCGTATAGACACTGCAGCCTGTTCAAGTATGTGCCGTACTTCCTGCCTTCCTTCTTCCACCACACTTTAGAGGAGGGTTTGCAATAGACGGTGAGTCTAATGACTATAGTGGGGTCTGGTATATACTAGGGCTTGCGCAGCTGTCGTCGTCTGGACTGTGTCGAATACCGGATATCACTGTGAGGCCTCTCCCCCGGAGGCCCGGGCGTCAGCTGCCGCACCGTGGTAAATTGCGTCGGCATAAGCAGTGGTGTCTTGTTTAGCAAAGATCCCTGGTCAGTCCCTAGCTTAATAGAAGCAGTGGCGCAATCTGACTGAATAGGGTCCTGAGGGTCTGACGCACCGATCTGGATGTGCATCCCAGTCTCCAATGGCTCTGATGCGATAATAGCACTGGTGTTCTCCGGGTGTAAGGAGAGCAATAGATTTTCAAAACATCTGTCCATCTGCCGCTCAAAGGCTGCCAGCCGATCAGCAATTACTGTGTGTGTAGGGTTTCTATCCATCGTGCTGGGGTTACAGAGTCCCAAATATTATCGGTTGTTTTCAGAGGGGGTATTCCAGCATGGCCCACGCCACAAAATGGCGTCTGCAGTATATTCACTGTGCAGTCCTCTGTGAATAAAGGACGTTAAATATGGCACTGCACCTATCTCCTGTATCTTCTTAGCTGACTTAGGTGTTCTGCCTCATGAACTGCTCACGTGTAGTATGTAGTTACCTGCCCTGAGCGGTCAGAGAAGTAGAAGTCTATGAAATATAGCCGGAGCTCATGTAGAGTGTGACCGCTCAGATGCAGGGCTTACTCCGCCCCCCCCTGACATTTTAACAATGCATAAAATGTTTGATTATTGCAATGTACATTCATTATTTATTTTGCAACCTTTTGTTGTAAAATACATCTAAAAAATGTTTTTCACTTTCTCCCAGGGAGGCTTGGGTTAATACTTTAAAGGGACATTCCAGTCAAAATTTAAATGCACATAGATTTATTACATATTTGAATAGAAACATATTGGCAATATAAATGTATTGGCAAAAATGCTTCTAGTAAAAGTTATCACTGTTTTAGTGTTAACATTTTTCTCTGCATGTGCATGTGAAGCATAGCTAGATATTGTCACTACACCCACATTTTAAATAATACAGCTGCTCAGAACATCAGTGGGGCTTGTATCATGTCAGCAATTAACAAATTGAGTCATTACCAGATGGTACAAGCACCTTAGGCTCTCTGAGCAAGTGCTTTGCTTAAAATGCTGGTGCACCGTGCATACTTAAATACACTTTTGAAACAGCTATAGCTTTTATTAGAAGCATTTTTGCTAATGCATGTATATTACAAAATTGATTCTGTTCAATACCTTAATGCACCCATGTGGTTTCCAATTTTGGCTGGAATATCCCTATAAGGCAATTTATATGAGCTTTTGTTTACTTTTTCTCCCTCCCTCCCTAAGCTTCTATGGTGTCACATGCTTTTAAAAGGTGGATTATCCATTTTACATCAACAATCATTATAGCAAATCATTCTTTTCAATAGTAACCAAGTTGAATCAGTTCTAAACCATGTTAAAGGGACATAATACTCATATGCTAAATCACTTGAAACTGATGCACTATAAATGTAAAAAGCTGACATGAGCATCTCTATGTAAAAAAGGAAGATATTTTACCTCACAATTTCCTCAGCTCACCAGAGTAAGTATTCTATAAAAAGTTATCTTTCAGTTACTGCCCAGCTGCAGGTAAAAAAAAATAATGAAGTGAACTGCAGCTAATCAGCATCAACAGTGCTGAGGTCATGAACTCTTTTACTGTGATCTCATGAGATTTCACTTAACTCTCATGTTATTTCTCTTGTAAGATGTATCGAGTCCATGGATTCATCCTTACTTGTGGGATATTCTCCCCCCCCCCCACAGGAAGTGGCAAAGAGAGCACCCACAGCAGAGCTGCCCATATAGCTCCCCCCCCCACCCCCCAGTCATTCTCTTTGCCTACTCTAAGTAGCTAGGAAGTGCAGAGCGAGTGTGGTAACACAAATGTTAGTTTTTTATTTCTCAAGCAAAAGTTTTGTTATTTTAAATGGTGCCGGTGTGTAATATTTACTCTTTGGCAGAAAAAGAGATGGAGATTTCTGCAAGGAGAATTATGATCTTAGCACTTTGTAACTAAGATCCATTGCTGTTCTCACAAGGGCTGAAGAGTGCAGGAAAACTTCAGTTGGGGGAACGGTTTGCATGCTAAGCTGCATATGAGGTATGTTCAGTCTATGTTTTTCTAGACAGACTGTGTTTATTCTAGAAAAGGCTGGCAATATTCCCATGGGGAAAGGGTAAGCTGTTTTCAGACACTTGGAATAGGAATTTCAGCTTACTTGAAGGGCTCATTTGTTACTGGTGACACTGTTAGGAAAAAAAAGTTTTTTTTTTATTCAGTAAATTATACAATTATAACGTTTTTTGAAGGGACTGAAGGGGCCATTGTGGCTTGGGTTAGGTTTTTTTAACCCACATAGTTAATTAAGAGACACTCAGGTGTTTTTCTAATAGGCCTCAAAAAAATCGTGTGAGGTGGGAAGGGCCTATTTTCATGCCTCAGTTGCGCAGTTTCTTTTCTTTAAGAGTCATCCAACTGCTTTTCTAGAGGTTCCTACTATGTTTGAGGGCTTTAAAGGAGGTTTTTTCTCCACAAATTGTTCTGAAGGGCAGGTAGGCGCCACAGCAGAGCTGTGGCAAGGTGCTGAAAGTCTTTTTTTTTTACCGGTTTTTGAAATTTTTTCAATCCGGTTTTGCCATTAAGGGGTTAATTGAGGGCCAAACAAAATAATTTTCGTTCCTTTCGGAACTTTAAGAGTGGTCCCGTTTCAGCTTCCTCTGCTACAAAGCAAGAGGGGAATTTTGCCCAATCCAAGTCAGTCTGGAGACCTAACCAAGTTTGGAACAAGGGTAAACAGGCCAAGAAGCCTGCAGCTGCCTCTAAGACAGCATGAAGGGGTAGCCCCCGATCCGGGACCGGATCTACTAGGGGGCAGACTCTCTTTCTTCGCTCAGGCTTGGGTGAGAGATGTTCAGGATCCCTGGGCTTTAGAAATTGTGTCCCAGGGATATATTCTGGAATTCAAGGGCTCCCTTCCAAGCTTTCACATTTCTCGATTGTCTGTAAACCAGACAAAGAGAGAGGCGTTCTTACGCTGTGTAGAAGACCTACATACCATGGGGGTGATTCGCCCAGTCTCGAAGGAGGAACAGGGGCTAGGGTTTTATTCAAATCTGTTTGTGGTTCCCAAGAAAGAGGGAACCTTCAGACCAATCTTGGATCTCAAAATTCTAAACAAATTCCTCAAAGTTCCATAATTCAAGATGGAGACTATTCTGACTATTCTACCTCTGATCCAGGAAGGTCAATATATGACTACCATGGACTTAAAGGATGCGTATCTACACATCCCTATTCACAGAGATCATCATCAATTCCTCAGATTCGCCTTTCTAAACAGGCATTACCAGTTTGTGGCCCTTCCTTTTGGGTTGGCCACGGCTCACAGAATTTTCACAAAAGTGCTAGGGTCCCTTCTGGCGGTTCTACGACTACGGGGCATAGCAGTGGCGCCTTATGTAGACGACATCTTAATTCAGGCATCGACTTTCCAGCTAGCCAAGTCTCACAGAGACATGGTGTTGACTTTTCTGACATCTCACGGGTGGAAGGTGAACATAAAAAAGAGTTCTCTCTTCCCTAGGGACTCTGATAGACTCGGTAGAAATGAGAATATTTCTGACGGAGGTCAGAAAGTTAAAACTCTTATGCACTTGCCGAGCTCTTCATTCCATTCCTTTGCCATCAGTGGCTCAGTGTATGGAGGTAATCGGACTCATGGTAGCGACAATGGATATTAGTTCCTTTTGCCCGTCTACACCTCAGACCACTGCAACTATGCATGCTCAAACAGTGGAATGGGGATTATGCAGACTTATCTCCTCAACGGCATCTGGACCAGGAGACCAGAGATTCTCTTCTCTGGTGGTTGTCTCAGGACCACCTGTCTCAGGGAATGTGCTTCCGCAGGCCAGAGTGGCTCATTGTAACGACAGGTGCCAGCCTGCTAGGCTGGGGTGCAGTCTGGAACTCCCTGAAAGCACAGGGCTTATGGTCTCGGGAGAAAGCTCTTCTCCCGATAAACATTTTAGAACTGAGAGCGATTTTCAGTGCGCTTCAGACGTGGCCTCAGCTTGCTGCGGCCAAATTTATCAGGTTTCAGTCGGACAACATCACGACTGTAGCTTATATCAATCATCAGGGAGGAACAAGGAGTTCTCTAGCGATGATGGAGGTAACCAAAATAATCTGGTGGGCAGAGGATCACTCTTGCCATCTCTCAGCAATCCACATCCCAGGAGTAGAGAACTGGGAGGCAGATTTTCTAAGTCGTCAGACTCTTCATCCGGGGGAGTGGGAACTCCATCCGGAGGTATTCGCCCAGCTGATTCAGCTATGGGGCACACCAGAATTGGATCTGATGGCGTCTCGTCAGAATGCCAAACTTCCTCGTTACAGGTCCAGGGATCCCAAGGCAGTACTGATAGATGCTCTAGCAGTGCCTTGGTCCTTCAATCTGGATTATGTATGTCCACTGTTTCCTCTCCTCCCACGTCTGGTTGCCAGAATCAAGCAGGAGAGAGCTTTGGTAATTCTGATAGCTCCTGCGTGGCCACGCAGGACTTGGTATGCAGAACTAGTGGACATGTCCTCGGTTCCACCGTGAACTCTGCCAATGAGGCGGGACCTTCTAATTCAAGGCCCGTTCACACATCCAAATCTAATTTCTCTGCGTCTGACTGCTTGGAGATTGAATGCATGATTTTATCAAAGCGTGGTGATTCTGAATCGGTCATTGATACCTTGATTCAGACTAGAAAGCCTGTCACCAGGAAGATTTATCATAAGATTTGGCGCAAATATCTTTATTGGTGTGAATCCAAAGGTTACTCGTGGAGTAAGATTAGGATTCCTAGAATATTGTCTTTTCTCCAAGAGGGTTTGGAGAAGGGATTATCTGCTTTGTCTATTCTACTTCACAAACGTCTGGCAGATGTCCCAGACGTTAAAGCATTTAGTCAGGCTTTGGTCAGAATCAAGCCTTTATTTAAACCTGTTGCTCCGCCATGGAGCCTTAACTTAGTTCTTAAAGTTCTTCAAGGGGTTCCATTTGAACCTCTGCATTCCATAGATATTAAGCTTCTATCTCGGAAAGTTTTGTTTTTAGTAGCTATCTCTTCGGCTCGAAGAGTTTCTGAGCTATCTGCTTTACATTGTGATTCCCCTTACCTTGTTTTCCATGCAGATAAGGTGGTTTTACGTACTAGACCTGGGTTTCTTCCTAAGGTTGTTTCTAATAAGAATATCAATCAAGAGATTGTGGTTCCTTCTTTGTGTCCTAATCCTTCATCTATGAAGGAACGTCTGTTACACAATCTTGATGTGGTTCGTGCTTTAAAATTCTACTTACAAGCAACTAAAGATTTCCGTCAAACATCTTCTTTGTTTGTTGTTTATTCTGGTAAACGGATAGGTCAAAGGGCTACGGCTACCTCTCTTTCCTTTTGGCTGAAAAGCATCATCTGTTTGGCCTATGAGACTGCTGGACGGCAGCCTCCTGAAAGGATTACTGCTTATTCTACTAGAGCTGTGGCTTCCACATGGGCTTTTAAAAATGAGGCTTCTGTTGAACAGATTTGTAAGGCGGCGACTTGGTCTTCGCTTCATACTTTTTCCAAATTTTCCAAATTCGATACTTTTGCTTCTTCGGAGGCTATTTTTGGGAGAAAGGTTCTACAAGCAGTGGTGCCTTCCGTTTAAGGTACCTGTCTTGTCCCTCCCTTCATCCGTGTCCTAAAGCTTTGGTATTGGTATCCCACAAGTAAGGATGAATCCGTGGACTCGATACATCTTACAAGAGAAAACATAATTTATGCTTACCTGATAAATTTATTTCTCTTGTGATGTATCGAGTCCACGGCCCGCCCTGTTTTTTTGGGAGCTGACACCCTGCATTGGGACTCCTTGCTTGCACATTGTGTGTGTTTTCTTTAAATTTTTTATTTCTTCAAAATGGCACCCAAACTTTAAGGGTGCGGCCTATATTCGGCACAATACGGTATATATATTTATGAAAAAGCCTTTTATTTTAGTACTGGCAGACTTTCTGCCAGTACTTAAGATGGGGCGGACCATTGTGGGATGGGGAGGGAAGAGAGCTGATTGAGACGGATTAGGGGGTGGGATGTGTCAGGTGGCAGGGTTACCTGTACACTAAAGCTAAAATTAATCCTACAAGCTACCTAATTAACCCCTTCACTGCTGGGCATAATACAAGTGTGGTGCTAAGCGGCCTTTTAATTATCAAAAAGCAATGCCAAAGCCATATATTGTCTGCTATTTCTAAACAAAGGGGATCTCAGAGAAGCATTTACAACCATTTGTGCCATTATTTCACAAGCTGTTTGTAAATAATTTCAGTAAGAAACCTAACATTGTGAAAGTTAAAGATTTTTTTAAATTCATCTTATTTGGTGGTGAAATGGTGGCATGAAATATACCAAAATGGACCTAGATCAATACTTTGGGTTGTCTACTAAAAAAAATATATAGTCTTGATAGGTAAATATAAAAAAGGCACCGTTTCTGTTTAAATGTAGTGATGGCAAAAATGCAAAAAATGCTCTGGTCTTTTGGGAAAGTTTTTGTCCGGTCCTTAAGGGGTTAAGAGAATACAAGAGTGCAGGCTAACCCAGTCTGCACATGTGCAAACAAAGTTAGTTCTGTATCTGAATATTAGTTTGCGATTGGTTAGCAGGGGTTATTTCTCTTGTAAGATGTATCTAGTCCACGGGTTCATCCTTTACTTGTGGGATATTCTCCTTCCCAACAGGAAGTGGCAAAGAGAGCACACAGCAGAGCTGTCCATATAGCTCCCCCTCTAGATCCACCCCCCAGTCATTCTCTTTGCCGGCTCTAAGCAATCGGAAGGGTAACGTGAATGTGGTGGAAAAAAATGTAGTTTTTATTTTCTACAAGCAAGAGTTTGTTATTTTAAATGGTACCGGTGTGTACTATTTACTCTTTAGCAGAAAAGAGATGAAGATTTCTGCAGGGAGGAAGATGATTTTAGCATGTTGTAACTAAAATCCACTGCTGTTCCCACTAAGGACTGAGGAGTGCAAGAAAACTTCAGTTGGGGGGAACGGTTTGCAGGTTAGGCTGCAATAAGGTATGTTCAGTCATTTATTTCTAGACAAGACTGTGATAATGCTAGAAAAGACTGATAATATCCCCATGAGGGAAGGGTAAGCTGTATTCAGAGATTAAGTATGGAATTTCAAGCTTACATAACAGGCCTAGTTTATGCTGGTTGACACTACTTTCTTGGCAAACGGTTTTTATTGAAAATATCGTTTTTTTGAGACACTTTGAAGGTTTCTTTCAGGGGTTGGTACCCACATGGCTATTATTAAAACACTCTGGAGTGTTTCTTTAGGCCTCACAAGCACCGTAGTGAGGCGGGAGGGGCCTAATTTTGCGCCTCAGATGCGCAGTTATATTTGACTAGAAGTTCAGGCTGTTTCACATGGAGGGTCCGGCTGCAGTTTGAGGGCCTATATAAGAAACCTGGTTCCTAAGGGCAGGTAGGGCCACAGCAGAGCTGTGGCAAGGTGCTGAACGTTTTTTAACCGTTTTTTTGGCTTACTGTCGATCCGGTTTGGGCATTAAGGGGTTAATTGTTTTTATTGCTAGTGGTGCAATCTTACTAATGCTTTAGGTACATACTGTAAAAATTTCGAAAAGTTTGCTGCATTTTTTCACTGTTTTGCAAAATTGTGTGCCTTTATCTTTTAAAGGTACAGTAACATTTTTTTACAAAGTGTGTTTTTACTTGATTAAAGTGATTTCCAAGCCTGCTTGTTTTACTTCTAGTCTGTTAAACATGTCTGACACCAAGGAAATGTGTTTAGAAGCCATGGTGGAACCCCCTCTCAGAATGTGTCCCACTTGTACTGATATGTCTATACACTTTAAAGAACATATTGTTGCACTTAAAAATGTGGTCCAAGATGACTCTCAGACAGAAGGTAACAAGGTTAGGCCGTCAACCTCTCCCCAAGTGTCACAACCAGTTACGCCCGCTCAAGCGACGCCTAGCACCTCTAGTGCGTCTAACTCTTTTACCTTGCAAGACTTGGCGGCAGTTAAGAACTCTGAGAGGGTATTATTCATATCTAAACTGCCTGTGTTACCTGTAAAGCGTGATAGCTCTGTTTTAAGAACACATACTGAGCATTCTGACGCTTTAGTAGCCGTATCCGATATACCCTCACAATGCTCTGAAGTTGGGGTGAGGGATGTGCTGTCTGAGGGAGAAATTTCCGATTCAGGAAAGGTTTCTCCTCAGACAGATTCAGATAATGTCAGCTTTTAAATTTAAACTAGAACACCTCCGCTTATTGCTCAGGGAGGTATTAGTTACTGGGTGACTGCAACCCTATGGTGGTTCCAGAGAAAATGGACAAGTACCTAGAAGTTCCTGTTTACACTGATGTATTCCGGTCCCTAAGAGGATTGCGGATATTGTTACTAGGGAGTGGGATAGACCAGGTATTTCCTTCGTTTCCCCTCCTGTTTTAAAGAAAATGTTCCCCATATCTGACCCCATGCGGGACTCGTGGCAGACGGTCCGTAATGTGGAGGGGGCCATTTCTTCACTTGCTAAACGCACAACCATACCAATTGAAGAAAGTTGTGCTTTCAAAGACCCTATGGATAAAAAATTAGAGGGTTTACTTACGAAAATTTTTGTTCAACAAGGTTTTCTTCTCCAACTCATTGCGTGCATTGTTCCTGCAACTACTGCAGCTGCTTTCTGGTTCGAGGCGCTGGAAGAAGCGCTCCAGATGGAGACCTCATATGAGGATATTATGGACAGAATTGGGGCTCTTAAGCTGGCTAATTCTTTTATCACTGATGCCGCTTTACAACTAGCTAAGTTAGCGGCAAAGAATTCAGGTTTCGCCATTTTAGCGCGCAGGGCGCTATGGCTAAAGTCCTGGTCGGCCAATGTGTCGTCAAAATTCAAACTTTTGAACATCCCTTTTAAAGGAAAGACCCTCTTCGGGCCTGAATTGAAAGAGATTAATTCAGATCACTTAACCAAACAGAGAAAAAAAACCTAGCAGCTCTCAAACAGCAGATCGTAACTAGTTGTTGTTCTTAGTTCACAAGTTACACATGTGGACAGTACCTTAATCTTCCAAAATGGCTCTTCAGCTCGTTTAGCCCGCACTCCAGTCCCGGTGCTCTCCGGCGTATGGAGTTTCAAGCAGATTTCCGGTTACGGTCTGTCTCCTCCCACATGGATCCTCATTCGGATACGTCACAGTAAGGCACTGTGGCTGTGTCAAAGTACTGCATCGCTATAGCGTAGCCCGCAAACCGCCAGCAGACCCGCTAGTCTGCAATTTGACATCAATAGAAAAACAAAAAAGGCGAGGCTGGGCAAGCAGAATTTTTTTTAAAACTTAACGTTTATTGCCAAAAAGGAAAGTTGATAAAATGCAATGGTAGCATGCAGTATGGGTCAGAATGAGCCTGAGCAGCAGCAATCTTACATGTTTCGGCTCCTGCCTTACTCATAGACTGTGCTACTCAAAGCTCACAGGCCCCTTAAATTACAAAATCACTCTGACATCATATGCAGCAATCAATAAGTTAACCCCTACCTCACCATGAAAGAAAAAAAGTGTAGGAATTGAAATTGCATCAATAACAAGACATATATTGTAGACAAATTATTATAGCCTATTGAACATTTTGTAATACTATGTAACAGTATAAATAACTATTCATAATATATAATATTAAGTTCCCCACAGTTTGGATGCAAAGTAAATAATACTGATCCTAGGTTGTTACTACAACTCTAATATATCAAAATAGATATGTATGGGTAAACAAATGAGGCTAAAAATAAACAGTCTATTAAGTTCACACTTACTTAAGCAAATACTGACTATCTTGGGAGAAACAAAACATAGGCTATAGTTATAGCCCTAATGTAATCAAAATCTACTACCTTAAATAGCAATACCCCTAAAGTCAAAATAAACTATATTGTATGCTTATGTAAAGCCCAAATATATGTTTGTCAAGTATAAGAGCCATTTCAAAATACTAAACAAATATTCGACGGAGAGATATCCGTCGAATATTTGTTTAGTATTTTGAAATGGCTCTTATACTTGACAAACATATTTTTGGGCTTTACATAAGCATACAATATAGTTTATTTTGACTTTAGGGGTATTGCTATTTAAGGTAGTAGATTTTGATTACATTAGGGCTATAACTATAGCCTATGTTTTGTTTCTCCCAAGATAGTCAGTATTTGCTTAAGTAAGTGTGAACTTAATAGACTGTTTATTTTTAGCCTCATTTGTTTACCCATACATATCTATTTTGATATATTAGAGTTGTAGTAACAACCTAGGATCAGTATTATTTACTTTGCATCCAAACTGTGGGGAACTTAATATTATATATTATGAATAGTTATTTATACTGTTACATAGTATTACAAAATGTTCAATAGGCTATAATAATTTGTCTACAATATATGTCTTGTTATTGATGCAATTTCAATTCCTACACTTTTTTTCTTTCATGGTGAGGTAGGGGTTAACTTATTGATTGCTGCATATGATGTCAGAGTGATTTTGTAATTTAAGGGGCCTGTGAGCTTTGAGTAGCACAGTCTATGAGTAAGGCAGGAGCCGAAACATGTAAGATTGCTGCTGCTCAGGCTCATTCTGACCCATACTGCATGCTACCATTGCATTTTATCAACTTTCCTTTTTGGCAATAAACGTTAAGTTTTAAAAAAATTTCTGCTTGCCCAGCCTCGCCTTTTTTGTTTTTCTATTGAGATTAATTCAGACCTTCAAGATAAAGAGCAAACAAGATAATTTTCGTTCCTTTCGGAATTTCAGGAGCGGTCTCGCTTCATCCTCCCCTGCTGCAAAGCAAGAGGGTACCGCTTCCCAACCCAGGTCAGCCTGGAAACCTTACCAGGGCTGGAACAAGGGTAAACAGGCCAAGAAGCCTGCAGCTGCCTCCAAGACAGCATGAAGGGGTAGCCCCAGATCCGGGACCGGATCTAGTAGGGGGCAGACTCTCTCTCTTGGCTCAGGCCTGGGCAAGAGATGTACACGATTCCTGGGCCTTAGAGATTGTATCCCAGGGATATCTTCTAGAATTCAAGGACTCCCCTCCAAGGGGAAGGTTCCACATTTCTCATCTGTCTACAAACCAGACAAAGAAAGAGGCGTTCTTACGCTGTGTAGAAGACCTACATACAATGGGAGTGATCCGCCCAGTTCCAATTGCAGAACAGGGGCTGGGTTTTTACTCAAACCTGTTTGTGGTTCCCAAGAAAGAAGGAACTTTCAGAAATCCTGGATCTCAAAATTCTAAACAAATTCCTCAGTGTCCCATCATTCAAGATGGAGACCATTCAGACAATCTTACCAATGATCCAGGAGGGTCAATATATGACCACCGTGGATTTAAAGGATGCGTATCTGCACATTCCTATCCACAAAGATCATCACCAGTTCCTCAGGTTCGCCTTTCTGGACAAGCATTACCAGTTTGTGGCTCTTCCTTTCGGGTTGGCCACTGCTGCCAGAATTTTCACAAAGGTGCTAGGGTCCCTCCTGGCGGTTCTAAGACCGCGGGGCATAGCAGTGGCGCCTTATCTAGACGACATCTTTATTCAGGCGTCGACTTTCCAAAGAGCCAAGTCTCACACGGAAATTGTATTGGCCTTTCTGAGGTCTCACGGGTGGAAGGTGAACATCAAAAAGAGTTCTCTCTCCCCCCTCACAAGAGTTTCCTTCCTAGAAACTCTGATAGACTCGGTAGAAATGAAAATATTTCTGACGGAGGTCAGAAAGTTAAACGCTTAACCACTTGCCGAGCCCTTCATTCCATTCCTCGGCCATCTGTAGCTCAGTGCATGGAGACAATCGGACTAATGGTAGCGGCAATGGACATAGTCCCTTTTGCACGGATACACCTCAGACCACTGCAACTATGCATGCTCAAACAGTGGAATGGGGATAATGCAGATTTGTCTCCTCAAATACAGCTGGACCAGGGGACCAGAGATTCTCTTCTCTGGTGGTTGTCTCAGGATCACCTGTCTCAGGGAATGTGTTTCCGCAGACCAGAGTGGATCATCGTAACGACCGACGTCAGTCTGTTGGGCTGGGGTGCAGTCTGGGACTCCCTGAAAGCTCAGGGCTTATGGTCTCGGGAAGAAGCTCTTTTCCCGATAAACATTCTGGAACTGAGGGCGATATTCAACACGCTTCAGGCATGGCCTCAGCTAGCTGCGGCCAAATTCATCAGATTTCAGTCGGACAACATCACGACTGTAGCTTACGTCAATCATCAAGGGGGAACAAGGAGTTCCCTAGCAATGAAGGAAGTAACCAAAATATTCAGGTGGGCGGAGGATCACTCCTGCCATCTCTCAGCAATTCACATCCCAGGAGTAGACAACTGGGAGGCGGATTTTCTAAGTCGTCAGACTCTTCACCCGGGGGAGCGGGAACTCCACCCGGAGGTATTTGCCCAGCTGACTCCACTATGGGGCACTCCAGAATTGGATCTGATGGCGTCCCGTCAGAAAACCAAACTTCCTTTTTATGGGTCCAGGTCCCGGGATCACCAGGCTGTGCTGATAGACGCTCTAGCAGCGCCTTGGTCCTTCAATCTGGCCTATATTTTTCCACCGTTTCCTCTCGTCCCTCGTCTGGTTGCCAGCATCAAACAGGAGAGGGCTTCGGTGATTCTGATAGCGCCTGCGTGGCCACGCAGGACCTGGTATGCAGACCTAGTGGACATGTCATATGTCCCACCATGGACACTACCAATGAGGCAGGACCTTCTAATACAAGGTCCTTTCAAGCATCCAAATCTAATTTTGCTGCGTCTGACTGCTTTGTAAATACCCTGATTCAGGCTAGAAAGCCTGTCACCAGGAAAATCTACCATAAGATTTGGCGAAAATATATTTTTTTGTGTGAATCCAAGGGTTACTCATGGAGTAAGATTAGGATTCACAGGATATTGTCCTTTCTCCAAGAAGGATTGGAGAAAGGATTATCAGCTAGTTCCTTAAAAGGACAGATATCTGCTTTGTCTATTCTTTTACAATAACGTCTGGCAGAGGTACCAGACGTTCAAGCGTTTAGTCAGGCTTTAGTCAGAATCCAGCCATGGAGTCTGAATTTAGTTCTTTCAGTTCTGCAAGGGGTTCCGTTGGAACCTTTACATTCCATAGATATTAAGCTTTTATCTTGGAAAGTTTTGTTTTTGGTAGCTATCTCTTCTGCTCGAAGAGTTTCAGAGTTTTCTGCTTTACAGTGCAGATAAGGTAGTTTTGCGTACCAAACCCGGTTTTCTTCCTAAGGTTGTGTCTAATAAGAATATTAACCAGGAAATTGTTGTTCCTTCTCTGTGTTCTAATCCTTCTTCGAAGAAGGAACGTCTGTTACACAATCTTGATGTGGTTCGTGCTTTAAAGTTCTATTTACAAGCAACTAAGGATTTCAGACAAACACCTTCATTGTTTGTTATCTATTCTGGTAAGAGGAGAGGTCAGAAGGCGACTGCTACCTCTCTTTCCTTTTGGCTGAAAAGCATCATCCGTTTGGCCTATGAGACTGCTGGCCAGCAGCCTCCCGAAACAATTACTGCTCATTCTACCAGAGCAGTGGCTTCCACATGGGCTTTTAAAAAATGAGGCTTCTGTTGAACAGATTTGTAAGGCGGCGACTTGGTCTTCGCTTCATACTTTTTTCAAATTTTGCAAATTTGATACTTTTGCTTCTTTGGAGGCTATTTTTGGGAGAAAGGTTCTACAAGCAGTGGTGCCTTCTGTTTAAGGTACCTGTCTTGTCCCTCCCTTCATCCGTGTCCTAAAGCTTTGGTATTGGTATCCCACAAGTAAAGGATGAATCCGTGGACTCGATACATCTTACAAGAGAAAACAGAATTTATGCTTACCTGATGAATTACTTTCTCTTGTGATGTATCGAGTCCACGGCCCGCCCTGGCTATTAAGTCAGGTAGCTTTTTTGTTTAAACTACAGTCACCACTGCACCCTATGGTTTCTCCTTTTTCTTCCTAACCTTCGGTCGAATGACTGGGGGGTGGAGCTAGAGGGGGAGCTATATGGACAGCTCTGCTGTGTGCTCTCTTTGCCACTTCCTGTTCGGAAGGAGAATATCCCACAAGTAAAGGATGAATCCGTGGACTAGCTACATCACAAGAGAAAGAAATTTATCAGGTAAGCATAAATTCTGTTTTTGTTCTGGGGGACAGGGAAGTCAATGAAAAGAATAAACAAAGAATATACTAATTTGACCAAATAAATCTGCAGTTTTCATTGCAAAATTATTCTTGTATATGAAGGTTTATAATCATGTATGTCGGTATATGGCCGTGTTATAATACAATATATTTAATAATTATTCTGTAAAATAAACCCCTAATAAACATGCATATACCAAACAAGAAAATTAATGTAAATTATTTATATTAGTTAAAATTTATAGACACATTGAAATATATTTGTAAAAACCCAGATCTGAATCAAACTATACACATTTAATCTGTTATAATATGCTATGCAAATATAGCAAAAGTTACCTTATTTATTAACCTTATTCACAGTTGAATTTCATTAAAATATCACAATGAGATACCAAGATATGATTCACTAGCTTTAACAGTGCTTAGCTAAACAATAGAACAATACACTTTACCAGTCAATTTCTATGCTAAGTTATCTGAGATTAAATAAATTCTTTAGCAGCAATAAAGTAAATTCTAAAATATAGATATATATTTGCAAAGATAAATTACTTAGCATACAAAAGACAAGCTTAACACTATACAGGACTATGAAACAAAAGTTTAAAATACAAATTGTCCTTGTAAAATTACTTAACTGCAATTTGACTATGGTCTTACCAACTACCTTTGTCTAAAATATTAAAGATAAACCGTCATACATTACCAACATGAGCCAATTAAATATTTTAACTTCCAGAGTTTCTCCATTCAATCCAGTTTCGCCTCATAGATTGAAAGAGGTAATTTTTGCAAGATGGATAAAAAGATATGCCCAGGTTGCTTTATAATAGACTGGATCGCAGCAGTTTTAGTCAGTCCAAAATTCAGCACATTGTTTTTTTTTTTTTTTTTTTTTCTTGCTTGGGATTATATTTTGCAATATAGTCCCACCCCTTTTTATTCTAATAATCGTGAAATTGGAAACGCACAACGGAAGCTTAGCATGGATTGGCCCTTCGAGTTGAAACATTTGATTGGCTACTGGGGTTTGCATATGTTCTAATAGATAATTCATTTGGCTGTCATACCATTTTAATCCCCTAGGGGGCAGCAGGCCAAATATCTCCCTATATAATGATTATTTAACATACTATAACTTACTGTATTAATCACTCCCAATATTGATTATAGATGGGGTGATATGTCATTTTCCTGATTACTCCAATACCAAATACAGTATGTTTCTATTAATCCTATTATTATTATCATCTTAAAATCCACTTAAAATTGTATTTGATTATCCCCTTATATTCATATAAAGACATAGCATATTTCACATTCCCAACAATTTTTGAATACACAGATCCATATTTATGGCTAACATTTATTGAATATCTTAAATTGACTGTATTGTTATTTATTAACTCAGCATATGTATCCCAATTTGTCCTTTAGATGTCTGAAATGAAAAAAATAATGTTATACAAATAGACGACCTTATATCCATTTATGTTCTTCCTGTCATTTTCCATTAGCTTCCTGGAACACAGAGAAACTGTATTTATTTTTAAATAACTTAAGCATTTTATATATACTAATGCAGTTATTCGTTTAATTTATTACAATCTGAATTGCATTTCCCCAGATCCCTATGTTGACATTTAACATAGTATTTAAAATCTATATAAGCTGTTTTTTAAAATAAAACCAAGAGTTACAATGCAAGACATGTGCTTTTGCTTAGCTAATCTTTCTCTAGACGTAATGTCTAAAATTTGTGGATTCAATACAACAGGGACAATTTAATACATAGGTGACACTCAGTCATTTCTTCAGCCAAACATTTGCCCTATGAATCTCATTAAGCCTCAAAGAAAAATCCCAGACACCACGTCTCCATCAATCCAGGGTTTCCTGTGACCTAGGTAATGAGACAGATGCTCCCTTTTGATCTCTTTAATGCTATGTTAATTAGAAGGAAGGGGGTATCTCACCCAGCCAAGACCATTTGGCAGAGAGGACTGCAATCTACAGTAAATAGATCTGATGCAAATAGTGTCATATATAATTAATTTTGTGGTCTTAACAATCATATATATGAAAATTTAGCATTTCCCTATTAATATTCAGAATTATACATTGTCATAATTTACAAGTTCTCAACATTTGACCGAAACATGGTGTAAAAGTAATGTAGGTTATAGACGACTTAAACAGTTAAGTTACATCAATAAAGAACTCTGAGGAGTCTATTCAGCTATATGATAAAGTAGTAGTCATAGGATCTAAATAGGGATGTGCATTTATTCATTATTCGATAAATGGCAAAAATTGCAGCGGTCTGTGGCATTAGACAAATCTTGCCGCCAAGTGCAACACAAACTTATCAGGATTTGCACAGATATTTGTGCGTTGCACTTTTACTATATTTTAATGTATTTGGTGATAAAATTAGCCGATTGCCGCAGACCAGAGTTATTTTCAGAATTTGTTTCACTAGCAAATGCTAAATTATTAAAGGGATATAAAACCCAAATTATTTGTTAAAAAGCTGGAACGTAAGCAGGGGCGGACTGAGACCAACCAGGGCCCCGACCCACATACATCATCTGCACCTCCCCCACTCTAATGCGCCTCCCACATATTGTGCTTCTCCCACCTCATATGCCCCTCCCCTACCCTTATGTCCCTCCCACTTCCTGTGCTCCTCGCACCTCATACACCCCTCCCCTACCATGTTTTTATTTGCAATATAAAGAGACATTTTGTTAACTTAAATATTTTGATAATAACAAAATATGAATTAACAAGTGCTGCATTGTGCCAAAAAAATTAATTAAATAATCTCATAACAGATTGAGAAATACACACACACTTTTTTCTCTGTCACTGTACACGCACACACCTGCTGACCTACCACTGACCTCACCCAGTCTCATTGACTGACTGTAGTATTTTCACTCAGACTCAGTCAGATAATGGATGCTGTTTGTCAGAATCCATTATTTGACTGACTGAGTCTGAGTAAAAATGCTACACTCAGTAAAACTGGGTGAGGTCAGTGTTAGGTTAGCAGGCGTGTGTGTGTGTTATAACAGTGTGACAGATAGTGAGTGTGTGTGTGTATTTCTCAATTACTGAGCCCCAGGCCCCCAGCAGATTAGAGCTAGATGATTCCCTTAATGGATCCCTTTTTTTTGTCTCTATATGTGTGCATTGCATATTATTTTAACAAGAAACTGTTTAGTTAGCATATATTTTGCAATCAATTAGGGCACAGACCAGACAGAAAGGAAAGCATAATTTTAAGGCTGGTCTGTTCATAAAAAATATTTCCAAATCACAACCCAAGTTAGTAATAAGTATAATATTTATTTTTATTATCATTTACACTTTGACATCCCCCTTTAGATGAAGTATTCATCTAAGGGGGGGGGGGATCAAAGTATACATTATATTAAAAATCAAAATTTATTTTTGTGCATTGCTACTTATATGGTAATAATTATAAGAGATCAAGTCAACCTTTACCTGCTTGGCTGCTTTGCATAAGTAAATGCATGGCCATTGCCCCCAAGAGCAAAATGGAGGAAGGTGGGTATTAAGCAGAGAGCAGCCCACATCCGTTTAGCAATAATCACACTAAAAAAGCATTCCACCTGCTCTGTTCAAACCCTGCTCTTTTTAAAATGCCCTGACCTGTCTAGAGCAATATCTTTCAACATGATCCACACAAGAGCTTCCTCAATATAAATATATAAAAAAACGTTTCACAGTGTTTCTTGAGCATTGCCAATTGCTTCTGAAGTTCTTGCTAACTTCAGTACAGTATGGTCTCACTCTCATGTTATATAATGTACCAGTAACCAGCCATGCCAATATATAAACAAGTGAAGCAAATCACTTGTTAATAATATGTAATATTGGCTTGGATGGTTACTGGTACATATTAACATGAGAAGCAGATGGAATGCTTTTTTAGTGTGACTGATCAATGCTAAATGGATGTGAGGGCCTGCTTAATACCCACCTTCCTCCATTTATATTGCTCTTTTTTGCGGGCAATGACCAAGCAAGCACATTTACTTATGCAAATCAGCCGCAGTCAACTGGTTAGTATGAGTAAGGTGAGGCATTCGATTAAATTCAAATTAATAGATTAGTCTACAATTTGCTGCTCATGTAAACTCTGCCTATCAGTCTCAACCAACCTGGGAAGTAAAGGTCTTATTTTCTGTGATCACTGCCAATGACAGGAGTTTGTCAGATAATGTATTAACCAAAATAACAGTCCATGGGAATTGGTAGGTTTTTATTAAAGGAAAGATGGTAAAAAAAAAACAAAAAAACACTGTGGCTGTGGGAGGAGTGTCAAGAATGTTGCCCTTCTTATCTCATCATTCACATCCCCGATCCCCATAGTCAATACTTTGATGCCAATGAGCTACAATTTTCTAATTATTTTAAGTACATATGCACTGTGACAGTAAGCAACTCTCCACTCCTGCTGAACAGGTTGCCACTGAAAATATTATGTTCATAGCCCCCCTCCCTTCCCCAACATTTCTGCAGATGCTCAGGGCTGGCCTGTTAGACACATACAGTATATAGCCTGAAGGATGCCATCATGCCAGGGATCAATGTCGGCACAGCAGTGAGTTTGGATTAGTTTATGCTATGATGCCATTGCCAAGAACAGTAGTACCATACCAACCAAGAAGTCATAAATTGCCAACATTTAGCCAGGTAACGCCCAAGTTATAAAGTCATTGTGTGTGGGTAGGTTTGCAATTGCAAGGATCAACCTTACAAACCTACCTTCCCACACAATCATCCAAGGCATATAAATTGGCTTTGGGGAAAAAAGTCATATCACTAGCTAGAAGATGTAGTAACAGTTCTGTGTCCAACAACTTTTAAAAAAGTTATTTAGTCAGTGTAACTGGTAATTAGAAAAGTACAACTGCAGTCTCTGCTTGCTTGCTGGATTTGCTATTAATTAGAAAATCACATTCACAACAGTGAGCAAGCAACTCGAAGTTCATGAGTGACACACACTACTTCTTCAAAATTCATTCAATCAAACCAAAGTCAAGACAAACAATTATGGCCCCCTGGGATCAGGATGGGATAGCAAAATGATATTATATAGATATGGGCCTGCCACACGTGCACACTCTGAGATACTACTCCCTTCCTATGTATATAACCAGCACAAAGGAGTTAATTACATAACTATAATGTTCCCAATCTGGAAGTGCATTATATTGTGGGCAGTTCCAGAGCAGCACAAGTCTGGCAAGCCAATAGGAGCAGCTTATGTAGCTGCCAATCACTGTTTGTTTCCTGATCAGGAACTGAAAAGTGTTCAATTTTTTCAGATGGACATTAGTTGCCTAATTAACCCTTTCATGGGGGATAAACAAATATGAAGCAAACACATTAGAACATTTTAGTTTAACATTTGAATGTCCATTTAAGTGTGACAGATTTATTGTTGGTTTCTGGGCTGAATTTTGATTAAATTCCCCCTAGGAGTGGTGGATTAACAAGTCAGACTCAGTGTTCAAAACATTAATCAGTTTTGAGGTGTCAGTTTCCATAAACTATTCCATGATTGGGATCAGGATGGGATAGCGAAATTGCTTGCCTCCAGTCCGCCGGCTCCCTTACTAGTCACTTACCTGAGTCGTCGCCTCTCGTCTTTGACTGACTCAGTCCTCCTCCTTCGCCACAGTGTCACTGATGTCTGCCGCCTCTACTAAATGCGCACTGCGCAGTTAAAATTGTTGCGCACAGCGTGCGGGGGTGGAGCTGAACAGCCAGGTGAGCATCAATATGTGGACCGGATTCCGGACTTAATATACATACCAGACACCCGGCTGGTCCACATATTGCATAGCAGCGCAGCAGTTGGTTCCAGTATGCCAGCCAGCCCAGGAATTGTCACTTACCAGGCTAACCGGCTCCTTCATCATATCATGTTAGTCTGAGTCCCTTCAAGGAAGTCACACGCTCGGATGCTTCACCACTAGTTACTGTACACACTGCACACTTAACTCCATTTGACGGCCGCACATGTGAAAGGCGCCCCCCCAGATGCTACCTAGGTATCTCTTCAACACAGAATATCATGGAAATTAAGCAAATTTGATAATGGAGCATACCCTTTTAAAAAAGTTTCCACAAAAGAAAAAATTTGGATTTTATATCCTTTTAATGAATCCACATTCCTAGATCTAATTACATTTTTTAAAAGCGTTTTTTATTGTATTTTTTTTTTTTTTTTTAACACAACGGGCCAAATTATGAGTGGCGAAAACATAATTTATGCTTACCTGATAAATTTATTTATCTTGTAGTGTATCCAGTCCACGGATCATCCATTACTTATGGAATATATTCTCCTTCCCAACAGGAAGTTGCAAGAGTCCACCCACAGCAAAGCTGCTATATAGCTCCTCCCCTAACTGCCATATTCAGTCATTCGACCGAAAACATGCAGAGAAAGGAAAAACCATAGGGTGCAGTGGTGACTGTAGTTCAAATGAAAAAATTACCTGCCTTAAAGTGACAGGGCGGGCCGTGGACTGGATACACTACAAGAGAAATAAATTTATCAGGTAAGCATAAATTATGTTTTCTCTTGTTAAGTGTATCCAGTCCACGGATCATCCATTACTTATGGAATACCAATACCAAAGCTAAAGTACACGGATGATGGGAGGGACAAGGAAGGTACTTAAACGGAAGTTACCACTGCCTGTAAAAAAACCCTTTCTCCCAAAAATAGCCTCCGAAGAAGCAAGGTATCAAATTTGTTACATTTGAAAAAGTATGAAGCGCAGACCAAGACTCCGTCTTGTAAATCTGTTCAACAGAAGCCACATTTAAAAAAGGCCCAAGTGAAAACCACAGCTCTAGTAGAATGAGCTGCAATCCCTTCAGGAGGCTGCTGTCCAGCAGTCTCATAAGCTAAATGAATTATGCTTTTTAACCAAAAAGACAGAGAGGCTGCTGAAGTCTTTTGACCTCTCCTCTGTCCAGAATAGACAACAAACAAGGTGAACGTTTGATGAAAACTGTAGTAGCTTGTAAGTAAAACTTTAAAGCACAAACCACGTCCAATATTGTGTAATAGACGTTCCTTCTTTGAGGAAGGATTAGGATACAAGCATGGAACAACTATCTCTTGAGCAATGTTCTTGTTAGATACCACCTTAGGAAAAAACCCAGGTTGGTACGCAGGACTACCTTATCCGTACGAAGGACCAGATAAGGAGAATCACATTGTAACACAGATAACTTGGAGACCCTACGAGTCGAGGAAATAGCTACCCAAAAGGAACTTTCCAAGATAAATATTGATATCTATGGAACAAAAAAGGTTCAAACGGAACTTCTTGAAGAGCCTTAAGAACCAGGTTTAAGCTCCATGGTGGAGCAACAGTTTTAAACACAGGCTTGGATCTAACCAAAGCCTGACCAAATGCCTGAACGTCTAGAATACCTGCCAGACGCTGGTGCAAAAAAATAGACAGAGTAAAAATCTGTCCCTTTTAAGGAATTAGCTGACAACCCTTTTCTCAAAAACATCTTGGAGAAAAGATAATATCCTGGGAATCCAGGCTTTACTCAATGAGTAACCCTTGGATTCATAACAATCAGATATTTACACCATATCTATGTTCAATTTTCCTAGAGACAGGCTTTCATGTCTGTATTAAGGTATCAATGACTGACTCGGAGAAGCCATGCTTTGATAACATCAAGCGTTCAGTCTCCAGGCAGTCCATCTCAGATTGATTCTATTTAGATGGTTGAAAGGACCCTGAGGTAGAGGGACCTGTCTCAGAAGCAGAGACCGTGATGGAAAGGATGACATGTCCACCAGATCTGCATACCAGGTCCTGCGTGGCTACGCAGGCGCTGTCAAAAACACCAAAGCCCTCTCCTGCTTGGTCTTGACCTCCGAAGGAAATCCTACTCCCCCAGAAGAAAAGTCTGACAACACCTGGGATATGGATAGCTGATAGACAAGAGTGAGTCTATGTCCAGTGAATTATTGTAAGACTTCTAACATCACTAGGGAACTTCTGTTCCCCCTTGATGGCTGATGTAAGCCACAGTCGTGTATATTGTCCGACTGAGTATGATGTACCTCAGAGTTGCTAACTGAGGCCAAGTCTGAAGATCATGGAATATCACTCTCAGAATATTTATTAGAAGGAGGGTCTCCTCCTAGGTCCACTATCCCTGAGCCTTCAGGGAGTTCCAGACTGCATCCCAACCTAAAAGGCTGGCATCCATTGTAACAATTGTCCCATCTGACCTGCGGAAGGTCATACCCTTGGACAGATGGACCCGACATAGTCACCAGAGAAGAGAATCTCTGGTCTTTTGGTCCAGGTTCAACAGGGGGACAAATCTGTGTAATCCCCGTTCCTCTGACTGAGCACGCATAGTTGCAGCGGTCTGAAATGTAGACGTGCAAACGGTACTATGTCCCTTGCCGCTACCTATTAAGCCGATTTCATTCATGTACTGAGCCACCGAAGGGCGCGGATGGGATGAAAAACACGGCAGAAATTTAGAAACTTTGACAACCTGGACTCCGTCAGGTAAATTTTCATTTCTACAGAATCTATCAGAGTCCCTAGGAGGGAAACCCTTGAGATTGGGGATAGAGAACTCTTTCCTTGTTCACTTTCCACCCATGTGATCTCAGAAATGCCAGTACTACGTCCGTATGAGACTTGGCAATTTGGATGTTTGACGTCTGTATCAGGATGTCGTCTAACTAAGGGGCCACTTCTATGCCCCGCGGCCTAAGGACCGCCAAAGCGACCCCAGAACCTCCATAAAGATTCTTGGGGCTGTAGATATCCCAAAGGAAAGAGCTACAAACTGGTAATGCCTGTCTAGAAAGGCAAACCTGAAAAACGAAGGTGATCTTTATGCATCGCAATGTGAGGATAAGCATCCTTCAAATCCATTGTAGTCCTCTATTGACTCTCCTGGATCATAGTTAAGATGGTACGAAGAGTTTCCATCTTAAATGACGGAATTCTGAGGAATTTGTTTAAGATCTTTAGATCCAAAATAGGTCTGAAGGTTCCCTCACCTTGGGAACCACAAACAGATTTGAGTAAAAACTCTGTCCCTGTTCCTCTCTTGGAACTGGATGGATCTCGTACACAATGTAAGAATGCCTCCTTCTTTATCTGGTTTGCAGATAATTGTGAAAGGCGAAATCTCCCCTTTTTTTTGGGGGGGGGGGGATCTTTGAAATCCAGAAGATATCTCTGGGATATAAATTCCAATGCCTATGGATCCTGGGCATCTCTTGCCCACGCCCGGGCGAAGAATGAAAGTCTGCCCCCTATAGGATCCGTTACCGGATAGGGGTCCGTTCCTTCATGCTGCCTTAGAGGCAGCAGCAGGCTCCTTGTCCTGCTTATCTTTGAGCAAAAATTCCCTCTTGTTTTGCCTTAGAGGAAGTGGATGCCACACCTGCCCTGAAGTTTTAAAAGGCACGAAAATTAGACCTTTTTTGGCCCTTGATTCCTATCCTGAGGAAGGGCATGACCTTTTCCTCCAGTGATATAAGCAATAATCTCCTTCACACCAGGCCCGAATAGGGTCTGCCCCTTGAAGGGAAGTTAAGTAGCTTATTTATTAAAGTCACGACAGCTGACCATGATATAAGCCATAGCGCTCTGCGCGCCAGTATAGTAAAAAACAGAATTCTTAGCCGTTAGTCTAGTCAAATGAACAAAGGCATCAGAAAACAAAGGAATTGGCTAGCATAAGCTTGTCAAATATATTCATCCAATGGAGTCGCTAACTGTAAAGCCTCATCAAGAGACTCAACCCAGAACGCCGCAGCAGCAGTGACAGAAGCAATGTATGCAAGGGG